>NC_059218.1:49215489-49280489 GCF_020615455.1 Coregonus clupeaformis | reverse complement strand
CCTTGTACTTCTCCTCTGCCTTCTTCTGGACCTCCTTACTACTGCGCAGGGTCTCCTCACACTCCTCGATGGTCCTGCGCAGCCTCTCCAGCTCCTCCTGTTGCTTAGGGAAGGAGCTCTGTTGGAGTTTAGCCTGGAGGATATCTAACTCTTCTGTCTTCATGTCTAACTGTTGCTTTAACAAACGATACCTCTCAGCGGTCCCCTTCAGACCAGACAGTTCTTTGTCCAGATTCTGTAGCTCCGTCTCTGTGTCGGTCTGGGCACCTGCCATCCCTATCAGAGCCCGGGCGGGAGTGAGTAACTCGGAGGATTGCACCGGAGCCTTCCCAGGATGAGTCTTGCCTCTCCGTTTCCGAGGTACTCGGGTTATCCTCTCCTGAGACTCTCTCCAGAGTGGGTAAAAGGCTGGGCAGTCTCGTCCAATTAGGACAGGGACGGGGAGGGAATCAACCACCCCGCCGTCGTGTGTATGGTTCCCCGTGTGCTGGTCATTGTAAGTTCAGTAATGGGGTATTCTCTGGTGTCCCCATGGACACAGGAAACTGGGAGGACTTTCCCCGGGGGTCAGACACGTTGGGCCCACCAAATCCTTACGCACCAGGGTGGCCCGGCTACCAGAATCCAGTAAGGCCTCCACATCATGGTGATTCACAGTTACCGGGCAGGTGGGGGGGTCGATCGGGGCCGCCATCTACGACTCCCAAGAGCGAGGCAAACGGTGTGTGGGTGCTGAGCTGGAGGACTCCGCAGTGGGCATAGGTTCATCGGCTGGTTTCCCACACAGCCAGGAGATATGTCCCATCTCCCCACACCGGTAACACTGTCGAGTTTCCCCCTCCTGGTGTACTCTTCTTGGACCTGCCTGGTTTCTGGCTCCCCCTGGAGCCGGGATAAGTCCTGACGTGGCTGGGTTCGAGACCTTGGGGTCCTTTGGACGGGTTCTTCCCATTTGTGGTGGGGCCGCCCTCCTGGGGTCTTTTCGGGAAGCATTCAGCATCTCCGCTGTGGCCTGGTACTTTTCCACAGCTTCCACGGTCAGATCAGCCGTGGTCAAGGCCTGTTGACTGATGAACCGTTTTGCCTCATAAGGCAGGGCGCGTAGGTAACGATCCACCACAACGGCCTCCACCACCGCCGCTGCTGTATTCCTCTGCGGATCCAGCCATTTCCTTGCGATTCGGACAAGTTCATGCATCTGCGCCCGAGGAGGTTGGTCTGGTTGGAAGGTCCAGCTGTGAAAGCGCTGGGCCATACCAAACTTTGTGAGTCCATATCTGCTGAGGATCTCAGACTTCAGGGCATCATAGTCAGTAACCTGGTCAGGGCCCAGGTCCCGGACAGCATTCAGCGATTCCCCGGTTAGAAAGGGGGCTAACAGACCAACCCACTGTTGCTTGGGCCAGGCTTCCCTAGTGGCCGTGGCCTCAAATGCATGCAGGTATGCCTCAATGTCATCGGTAGCTCCCATCTTAGATATAAAGTCACTTGCCTTTATTGGGCGGGTATTTTGGACCACCCTCTGTCTCTGCAACTGCAATTCCTCTGCCTTCAGAAGGTTGGCTTTCTTTTGCTCCTCCAAGAGAGCCACGTTTGCTTGCATCTGGGCTTGCTGGCCAGCAACAAGGGCTTTCAATATGTCCTCCATTTCAGTCGGCGGGGAGCCTACGGCCAACTTGGAAAACTGGGTGATCAAACCTTCGGTATCCTCCTCTGACATGCACTATTAACGCTTGAGCGTGCCCGTATTCTCCACCATCTGTGACGTCACGAGAGGCTACACAGCTTTCAGCGGGATTGCTCAAGTAGTGCAAGGAGACAAGGTTCAAACAAAACAAGGATTTTATTATAGGTCTTGGGAAATTAACGAAAATATAACCAAATTCTGTTCTCTTGTGGCTCTTTAAGGATTAACAGTTCAGGGATGTCTCTTCCACATCCAAAATCATAATTCTCACTCGCTCAGATAACTTTTCCCCAGCCTTACTGTAGTCCACGTTGCAGCTAGTGGCCAACCCAGCAAAAAGTCCTTCCAAATGTCTCTCACGTATTTCCACAGGTGCATATATCCAAAGGTGAGTATTTCCCAAAGGTAAGTATCTCCAAATCCTTATATTCCTCATGGAAGTGGACGTGCAGCACTCTTGTCCTCCAGAGAGCCCAGGTTGGAGACTGTGTCTCTTCCCCTCCCAAACCTTCAGCTCATCAGCTCCTCATTTGTTTCAGCTGCGTGGGAAGATTGGCCATAGAGGGGTGGAGTTCCCGACCATACCAGCAGATGGAGCCATAGCTGTCTGGGTTTGCAGCCACCTCAGGGGGATGTAACGTCCCTCCAGGACACAGCCTCTCGTGACATCACAATATGATTTCACATGTGAAATTTCATGTGAAATCATGTGTTTTTTCTGTAAGGGAGTAGCTACAGCAGCTCAGATGTTCATAGAGATTGTAAATTGTTATGTTTCTGCGATGATTAAGCATCATTAAATCAAATCAAATCAAATCAAATGTTATTGGTCGCATACCCATATTTTGCAGATGTTATCGCAGGGCAGCGAAATGCTTCTAGCTCCACCAGTGCAGTAATATCTAACAATACAAAACAATACACCAACTCCCCAAATAAAAAAGAAAGGAATTAAGAAATATCGGCAAAGGGAGGAGAAGATGTATTTTCAAGAAGTGCAAAGGTCCTTCTAGTTTTCGATAATATTTATTTATTTATTTATGGATTATACATATACGCATACATTAGATTGTAAGAATAGTGTATGCGTATGAACAGTAGGCCAACAGTATATATGTACAGCACTGTATACTTTAAATATCCCCAAGGAGGTCAGGGAAGTACACAGAGGTCGAGTTGTATCTTAAGACGGTGTAAAGCAGAATCAGAGGGGGTGTCACAACAGCTGAACGTGTCAGTCACAGAATTATAACTTTTTTTCTCTCAGTTCCCCAGCAGTGCAGCTGCCTAAATGAGGGGGATTAAGTTAACACCCTGCTTAGAGGAAGAGCAGGGCAGGATTAAGGCACTGGCCTTGGACATAGCAACCATTCAAGCAAGCACCGCATCCTTTTTAAAAGGGAAAAAGGCAGCGGTGCACAGCTCTCACTGGGATGGCGCAGTTGAGTTGCCTGAACAAATACATTGACAAGTGTATGGCTGACAACAACATGGAAAACCATGTACGCAGTTCACACAGAGAGGGAGAACACAGAGAGACACACACACACACGCGCGCACACACACACACACAAAGCGTATTTTCCTCGTCCTCAAGCAGATTTGCCATTGTTTCCTGGCCTGGGGGAAGCTATGAGTCCACCCACTGGAATAACTAGCAAGGAGAGAACAGGTGGTCAAACCCCTACATGGTGAAAAGATGAGAACACCTGCTGCATCTGAAACCCAACCCAGGTATTCCATCACATTCCATAACTATTCCTCATAGGTTAAACTGTTTATGCTGTTCACACAGTGTTCACATTCTCCCTACAGTAAGTCATTTTATCCCTGCTTGGGTACAGTAACCGACGCCACAACACTGTGAATTATGTTATAAAAGTAACACTTTCACATTTAAACACTTATGTTACATGAACTTTTGACTTAAAAAAACAAAGCACATTTATGGATGATAAATACATGTGAAAATGTAACTTAAACATTAAACTCATTTTAAAATGTAGATACATAAATCCCAAACTCAATAAAGTTAGCTCCAAATTGCAATCGCTCATTAGTTATTCAAGGTACTTAAAATATTCACATATATTCAAAGACACCATTCTAAGTGAATTGATTACAAGCAGAATACACTTACTGATCCTTCTCTGTAATATATCTGCTGTATGATCTCTCCCTGAGAGACACGGACCGACCGGTCTCCACTCATGTCACTTCCATTACCCTGAGAGTGACCATGACACAACGGCAGCGGACACTACAGTGATAGATGCCTTTTCGTCTTCCCCAGTCAAGTCACATGTTCTGGTCAGAGGACAGCTATAATTGCTAGGACAGGTGACACATATGTGGAAACCAGAATATGATGGGAAGACGACTTAGATCATATGTTCTGTACTTCACTTGCCAACTAACATAGATAATGTAGCTAGAATAATTATTATATGAATCCACTTATGCTTAATGATGTGTGACTGTTTCTCTATGGATTCAAATGGTAGGTATAGGTATCCTTCATTAATATATTAATGTAATACTGAGCAAAGATGTACAGCTCAAAAGCAACTATATACAAATAAGGAGCAATTCCCCTGTAGAAATTATGGAGGTCAATGTCATGATAAAACTTCACCGAAGTGTAACACATAGTAATGAAGCACACTTTGTAATCTGTGACAAAATTAACATATTAGGAGTAGCGTAGGTGGATGCTCATTAGGGTCTTTAGTTTATAATAATTCCACTGCAGTATTCTTCTTACACCCATACAGTACGATTTCAAAGAAAGCAATTGCATGTTACTGAATCCCATGTTGTTTATTAGTTTGGGGTGTTGTCAGTGATGGGAGATGGAAGAACAGATAGAAATCCCAGATCTTCAACTGAATCTCCAAAGCGTGTATTGTTTCAACACATCTGAGCCAACTGAGCTTGTGATATTGCTCCCCAACTAAGGAAAAAAGCGCAAAACGCTGCTCTATTTGAACTCAGGGGATGCAGTATCCAATTGTGTTTGTCAAGGCTCCGATTCATCATGTCACGGGGGTCTAATGTACTCCACACTGCTTTCCTTTTGCATGCTCTAAGTATTTTCTGTTCAACTTCCACTTGGCACGGCAGAAAACACACATAAGAACTCTTTCGCAAACACTCCTTGCTCGCTTACTTCTTTTTCAGAATTCTCCCCAGAGTCCGGAATTTTTCCCTCTCTGTCTTTATTCACCGTAAATGTTGACGGACCAGTGAACCTTGATGTGGTCCATGACAGGCTTATAGCTATTTTGTAAAGTGTGCAGAAACACAAAAGGCCTCTGGTGTGGTGGTTAGGCCATCATGGATGCATGGCTTTGAATGAGAGAGAGGGGGGGAGAGAGAGAGAGGACAGAGAGAGAGAGAGAGAGAGAGAGAGAGAGAGAGAGAGAGAGAGAGAGAGAGAGAGAGAGAGAGAGAGAGAGAGAGAGAGAGAGAGAGAGAGAGAGAGAGAGAGAGAGAGAGAGAGAGAGAGAGAGAGAGAGAGAGAGAGAGTTCCAACAAACCCTCAACAAGAGGCCTGTACTGTACAGTAACTAACACAGAAGCAGTCTACATGGGACCTTTAGGGAAAAAAGACCACGATATATGGTATTTTAGTTCAAACTATGCTACCCTTCTGTGTGGTTGTCTATTGTAAATTAATGAGGGTTCTTCAGCAGATCTGAGATGATGGGTATGACATGGGACCCCAGTAGAGTTTGGAAGATATGTTGCACCAAGTATAGACACTAATTACAATGGTATGGTTAACTTGGTAGCACTTCACTTTTTATTTATTTGCTTCATGTCTTGGGATACAGTATGTGTGATTCTACCTTTAGAGCCAAACTCAGTAATTTCACAAATTAAAATATATCTGACTGTGTGCAAATGCACCTGGATCTGCCTATTCATGTTTAATGTCAAAATGACTAGACAGGCTTTTTATTATTTCCTCTAGTTGTATCACAATCCTTCCAGGGGCCTGTTTGATATGCTGCTTCCTGCTCTTTCCCCCCTACCTCCTGACTTCCTATGGGAACCTCATTTGATGAACACCATTTCCCAGACAGGCTCATGAAGGGCATGTTTGACACGTTGTTACATGACAAAACCTAAAGACATAAAGACAGACACACACAAAGGTGAGAGCTGACAATGAAGTACAACGCTTTCAGGGTCCCGACCTGCCTCGGAGCTGTAGTTTGATGATGACAACGCCATCCGGACTGGTGAGGATGCTGTCCTGACTGACGGAACTAAGGAACAATGGATGGGGCTGCTGTGCTATTCGGAAAAAGGGGGAAGTGAAATGGAAACCTTAACTGACTTTTGGGGGGGGCAGGTATCATGTTAAGTTAAACATGTTTTAGGGGCAAAAAGTACAACCATCAGAAAAATCACACAGACAATTTTTTTATGAAAGACTGATACTTGTTAACTCTAAAATGTTTGATACAATTTTGAAGTAAGATAGGTTTTGTGATAAACCTCCTGAGAGTTCATAAATATGTCAAAATCATCTTCAACACCAGAACTGCAAACATTGGACAAAGGTCAGGTCAGAAGAGGCGTCCCTTATTCAATTTTCTTAAAACATGACTATTAAGGAAGCACTGGCATTTACTGTAACAATCGGTAGGAAAAGGGCTCAGGGAAAAACATTTGAAAGAAGAGAGATGAGATGACATATTTACAGACTTATTGCATCCTCTGTCCAGGCAGCTGAGCTATTCTTTTCCCACGTAGGAAAGAGGAGTAAGAGTAATTCATACACGTTTTCATCCCTCTCCCTCCTCCCCCCTTATCATTCAAAGTCGTCCATTTGGTTCCCATACATTCTCCATGGAAAAGGTCCCAGGTCTTTTTAGTTCTTACTACCGCAGCAGATAACGTTCACATAACTTACAGTCAGTGAGAAGCCAGATCATTCATCCCCCACCCCTTCCACCCCTCCTCTTTCTCACATCCTAAAGTAAACCTTTCTGTCCCACATTTCCATCCCCACCAGTTGTTTTTTCCAATCTTGGGAATTCACTTCAGTTTAATTGTTTGACAGTAGTTTTCCTGCTTTTTATGCCACTTAGAAAGAAGGTGCTGCACATTTTTGAGACAGTAATAACATTCCCCTCCAGTGGTTCCCTGGGGGCCGAGCTCATTACAGCTCATAGGCAGGAAAATAAACTGTCTAGGTTCTGAGGCTAATGTCTACACTGAGAAATTAGGAGTTAGTAGGGCTACAGTAGGTGGAAGTGCCAAATGCCAACTTTTTCATGACTTATAATTGTTTTACTCAAACATCAGATACAATGGATATATAGTAATATACATTTGTGAAGGGATTCGTTGTCCTGGCTCAGTTGACAGGGTAGGATGGGGAGGTTTGTAAAAGTGCTGTTATGAAGAATTGCACTGGGTGGCAGTACTGTGACTTCATCAAACCTCTGTGTGAAGCGCTTTTGAGCTGCAGATCTTACAGTCCAACAAATACAGTATTCTGATAGAAAAACTAATAATTATCATACCTAAATGGGTCTTAAAAAATATAAATATATATTCAAGATTTTGCTATGTCAGGAAATGCAATACGTTTAAAAATATCACAAATTATTTAAATGTGTGATGTGTTGTTGATGAAAAACTGGAAAGGATCAAGCACAATTTTCAGAATCTTACTAACAAAAGAGAAGAAAAGAGAAGAGTATTGAATCATGTCGTTGCTGATTTGATCTATAGCAACAAGTGTCTGGTGTATCATTCACCAATACAAGCTTGCATGTAGGGAAAAATGCATTCTAGCTGAAGAGAATCACCTTGCAATACCGTGTGAACATCTTATTTATGAATATTTTATAAATATTTTATTTCAAATAAAATACAATGTAATTGGTTGCATACACACATTAAGCAGATGTTATTGGGGATGTAGCTAAATGCTTATGTTCATAGCTCCAACAGTGAAGCAATATCTGGCAACAAAAAACAATACACGCAAAATCTAAAGTAAAAGTATAGAATTCACAAATATGTAAGGGATAATCAACGAGGGGCTATGCGTTCTATGGAAAATAATGAACGACATGGAAGCTGTGTTCCATGACACGCTAATGAAATATTTTCCAGAAAACGATTATCCCTTTTATACCATGGCTATAATTTAACACATTTGCCGCTAGAAATGTGTTCATTTGCAGGTAGACGTGATCAACATCCACTGAAGTAGCTATCAAGTTTACTAGATAGCTACATTAGTTGCCTTAGTAACCAAACAGACTATCTGGTTTAGCTAACCAAACCATCAGTCCTAGTTTGCTATTATGAAAATCAAATTCAACAATGCCAATAATGTTTTCAATTCGACTTTTACTTTCAAACGCTGCCTGCCTGTCTCATCCCGACTCCCGACACGTTCATTACTATGGGACAGCAGGAGATCGAATTTGAATATTGAAACAATGATCTCCACTATAAAAGTTGCCTGGCTGGGCTGATGAGACAGTGGATTGCGCAGTGAGATATAACAGAGTAAATAGGCATTTTAAAGTCATAGATTTAGCTAGTGATAACTTGTGGAATAGACACCAGCTGGAATGCAGTTTTAACCAATCAGCATTCAGGATTAGACCCACCCATTGTATAACAGACCGTATACCATGGTAATGACAAAAAATAACTTTTTTACTGGACTAATTACGTTGGTAACCAGTTTATAATTGCAATAAAGCACCTCGGGGGGCTGTGGTATATGGCCAATATACCACAGCTAAGTGCTGTATCCAGGCACTCTGCATTGTGTCATGCGTAAGAACAGCCCTTTGCCATGGTATATAGGCCATATACAGTGGCTTGCAAAAGCATTCACCCCCCTTGGCATTTTTCCTATTTTGTTGCATTACGTTTGTATCATTTGATTTACACAACATGCCTACCACTTTGAAGATGCAAAATATTTTTTATTGTGAAACAAACAAGTAATAAGACAAAAAATGTGAAAACTTGATTGTGCACAACTATTCACCCCCCCCCCAAAGTCAATACCTTGTAGAGACACATTTTGCAGCAATTACAGTTGCAAGTCTCTTGGGGTATGCCTCTATAAGCTTGGCACGTCTAGCCACTGAGATTTTTGCCCATTCTTCAAGGCAAAACTGCTCCAGCTCCTTCAAGTTGTATGGGTTCCACTGGTGTACAGCAATCTTTAAGTCATACCACAGATTCTCAATTGGATTGAGGTCTGGGCTTTGACTAGGCCATTCGAAGACATTTAAATGTTTCCCCTTAAACCACTCAAGTTTTGCTTTAGCAGTATGCTTAGGGTCATTGTCCTGCTGGAAGGTGAACCTCCGTCCCAGTCTCAAATCTCTGGAAGACTGAAACAGGTTTCCCTCAAGAATTTCCATAATTCCTTCAATGCTGACCAGTTTCCCAGTCCCTGACGATGAAAAACATCCCCACAGCATGATGCTTCCACCACCATGTTTCACTGTGGGGATGGTGTTCTCGGGGTGATGAGAGGTGTTGGGTTTGCGCCAGAAATAGCGTTTTCCTTGATGGCCAAAAAGCTCAATTTTAGTCTCATCTGACCAGATTACCTTCTTCCATATGTTTGGGGAGTCTCCAACATGACCTTTGGAGAACACCAAACATGATTGCTTATTTTTTTCTTTAAGCTATGGCTTTTATCTGGCCAGTCTTCCGTAAAGCCCAGCTCTGTGGAGTGTACGGCTTAAAGTGGTCCTATGGACAGATACTCCAATCTCCGCTGTGGAGCTTTGCAGCTCCTTCAGGGTTACCCTTGTTCTCTTTGTTGACTCTCTGACTAATGCCCTCCTTGCCTGGTCTGTGAGTTTTGGTGGGCGGCCCTCTCTTGGCAGGTTTGTTGTGGTGCCATATTCTTTCAATTTTTTAATAATGGATTTAATGGTGCTCCGTGGGATGTTCAAAGTTTCAGATATTTTTTTATAACCCAAACCTGATCTGTACTTCTCCATAACTTTGTCCCTGACCTGTTTGGAGAGCTCCTTGGTCTTCATGCTGCCGCTTGCTTGGTGGTGCTCCTTGCTTAGTGGTGTTGCAGACTCTGGGGCCTTTCAGAACAGGTGTATATGTACTGAGATCATGTGACAGATCATGTGACACTTAGATTGCACACATGTGGACTTTATTTAACTAAAGATGTGACTTCTTAGCAAAGGGGGTGAATACATATGCACGCACCACTTTTCCGTTATTTATTTTTTTGCATTTTTGAAACAAGGTATTTTTTGCATTTCACGTCACCAATTTTGACTATTTTGTGTATGTCCATTACATGAAATCCAAATAAAAATGCATTGAAATTACAGGTTGTAATGCAACAAAAAAGGAAAAACGCCAAGGGGGGATGAATACTTTTGCAAGGCACTGTACCACACCTCCTCGGGCCTTATTGCTTAAATATTGTATATCCTGTTTAAATATCTATTGAATATTTCATCAATAATAACTTTAGGTATCCATTTTTGGGAAAACAACTACATTTGTTATTTATTAGGGGCATGGTTATCTGTTTTTTTGACTGGGTTATGGACATTGCTATATCATTGCATGTTCATAAACCTGAACCTTTACCCATTCCATGCTTCACAACATCAAATATATCTGTATTCATAGCTAAGTCTACTGCAAAACACAGTAATGTGCTTTAATAACATAACTTATCATATCTTATTGAGCGAAGTTTAGTAATTAAGGGGTTTAAATAAACTGTGGGTTGGAAAATGTCAAAACATCATGTCAATATCACAGATGAATGCCGGTTTATTTAGTTCAAAAGATACATATTTTTCCATAATCCTTCAAATATACGAGAAATAGCTACCGCATTTTTTAACTCTTTAAAAAATATATTCATAGGTTAAGTAATGGACAAGTTGATGGAATTTTTGAAAAGCCCTTTAATGAAAATCGATTAGTATTATTTCACAAACCTAGGATGCTTTACATGTATAATGAACCTGTTCAACATTGATGATCAAAAACAAAAATTTAGAGAAATAAATCTTCTTAGGACCATCTACCCTTCATCTACTATTAGCATTTCTCCTACGGGAGATGGCCAGCTATTAATTTAAGAGGTATGTCTCTTAAATTACAAATTGCTTTCTGGACTGTGCTTTCTGTGATGCTAAGGCATTAGTTGAAACTTTTTCCACAAATATTTAATCCTAGCATTGACTGGCAATGTTGTCAGACCTCACGACGGGTTTATACAGTTATTACAAGCATTTCTCTGTCCATAGCAAGATTATGTTGTAATCCGTTTAATCCTCATTGCATTAAGATTTCAGTCAAAATACTGGAACAGTAAAGTACCACTCAACTGCAATGAAGTCTTAAGCATGTTACGAGATTGGGGAAGCTGTCTTAATTTTCCATTTCTCTTATTTATTCTGTGAGAAAAGTCTACATTGTCAATAGACCGATGAGCAACAGTTCCATTTGCTCACAGCAGTGACAATAGAATATTTCAAAAGGACACATCCCACTTATCCCAATCACTATGTAAAACACATATTTACCAAACTCTAAGAAACCACAGTGAGACAAACCAAAGAAAGAAGGAATATCACGCTGAGGGAAAACCCATGAAACACACTGGGTATGAAAGAGTACAAAATTATCCCTGAAACTTTCTGAGGAAAATGTTTTGATGCCAGAGGAGCGCCCGCTGTTTCTGTTCAATTGTAACCTCTGAGGTTTTATCATTTCTCCAGCACCACTGATATTCTCCTTCTGTACTGTCTGTATAACCCATATATCTTCCCCATGTATGTCCTGCTGAGAGTAAGAGTGTCTCCAGCCAGGCTTTGCATCTCTCTACTCTTCTCCTCAAAGACAGATGGATAATAGGCTACAGTCTCTGGACCACGTTCTCTGTCCAACATTTCCCAACTCTAATACAATCATTGTCTGGCTTGGCTATCAGGCTAGCAGACCAGCAGGTTTCCCGTATTCCTTATCCTGTCTCTGGCTAATGTTTATATACTCTATGACATGAATGCACATGCAGATATTATATATTTTTCCTTAAACATTCTTGGATGCACTATGCAAAGAGATGTACTTTAAGTCACTGATGTAATATTCAACAAATGCAATCAAGTGAGTATAATGTGTGAGCATTTCACGGTAAAGTCTACACCTGTTGTATTCGGCGCATGTAATAAATAAAATTTGATTTTGAGAGTGAGAGGAAAGGGAATCCATGGACTAGCCAGAGGGTCTATCAGATGCCGGTGATATACATCAATGAGCAGGAAGGAGCAGGATTAGTTTGGAGGGAGTTTAACGTCACCCTGGCCTGGCCCTAACATGATTACTGATGCTCTGTTGATCTGCATATTTCTCACTACAAAAGAAGTGCACATTTCGCTTCCAGAAATGTGTTTTTTCTAAAGCCAATCTCCAATAGCTACTTCTGTGTATGCGGAAGGGAAAAAAGGAAAGCGCTTGGAGCTTAATATGAGGGTTGGTTGGTGGTTGGGTGTTTGTGGTCGGAGCTGAAACTTCATATTGTATAACATCTCCTTCTTTACCCTGGAAACAATATAGCAAATGGATGAAGATCTTATGTGGAGGATATCTTGTCTTAACGCTACAGGCTAACAGTGTCGTTACATACTCATAGTGATGACACCAGCAGGCAGAACTCAACAGCCAGTATAGTACACTGTGAGAGGTTGCGTGTTAAGACTTTGAAGTGTTTTGAACAAACATACCATCCCGTGCAGCTCAAATGTGGTTTAAAATTAATAAGAATGACCTGGGAACTATAAGTATTTCAAAGTAAAGTGTTGCACATTACTGCATGTCATGTTTTTGATTTTTGTTGAGGAAACAAGGGATAAACTGGACTTAAATTGCACAGCAATTTAGTCCCAAACATAGCATTCATGCAACCATTATCACTGATCGTTTTAAATATTTCCATAGAAAACCAATTACTTTTCAGAGACATTTGTGTGTGTACCGTCACTGTTTCTCTCCTGTTGACATTGTAACATAGAGAGAGAACCTTGGAGTTTCCTCTAGCCAGCCAGAACTCTCTCTGACTGAGGACTTGTTGTCCCGGGGGGGAAAGTAGGTTACAGTTTGGTTTTAGGACATGTACGGTCACCCCCATGACCCTGGCTGAGTTCCTAGTCCCAGACCCCCACAGCAGACTGGCCCCCTATCCCCTTTCTCCCTACATCCTGACTGGCCTGGCCTGTAGGCCACAACCACCACAACCACCACAACCACCGGTCAGAGTGCACTGGCTGCCTAGAGTGGCTTTCACATAGCGACAAACTCAAACATGGACCCTAGCTGTCTTTATACAGATGTGGCATGTTGTTTTTCTCCTTTTGAACCTAGACTAGTAGCCGTGCGGTGGGGGCTTGTCCCGAGTCCCTGACCTCCATCCGGTGGCGGTGAACAATCTCGATTTTGGAGGCACTGCCTGTCTGTTGTAGTCAATGATTCATTTCTCTGCATGAGTATGAGAGGGTTTGATTGGATGGTGATAAGGGCCTGTTGTTGTGAGTCAGAGCTTGGGACGAAGTTAGTTGATAATACGTCTGATGTTTGTCTCTTGTTCGGTGACCTATTTCAGGAGTTGACTTACGTAGGTTACACAGCTTAGTAGACGTAGTACCTAAATGTTCTACGGACAAAGTGTAATCATGTGGGAGAGAGGGATCTTCCTTGAGATAACAATGGGATGATATGTGAGAGTATAGTTTATATATCAATATTTTTGTTTGAACTGTGCTTCCAATATCCAGAGAGATTTGCAGGGAACACTGTCCAAAAATGTTGATGTTACTTGCCAATGTACTAGTTTTTCTTTAGTTTACATAAGCCTTAGTATACACATGCCATAACACAGGAATATTTTGGTCAATAGACATATACAAAACACTTTTTAGCCCAGCACAAGGGACTATGAGAAAGTGTCTAATGTTTTAAAGAGGTTGGCTCTCTCAGCCTCTCTGTTAAAAACAATGGCCAGTTGAAATCCCTCTTGAGTAGAAATATCCACTTTTTGCTGCGGGTCCCAGGACAGTGTGTTTACCCTTGTTCAGCTGGAGTCCTCAGACCTACCTCACTCTAAACCTGCGCTGCAGGACAAATAAACAGGAAGACCACAGGCACTTGGAGACGAGCCACACATACAGCGCTCCAAACCAGAATTCACAACGCACTGGATTTATTGAAGCCCAGTCTGTGTGGTTTTGGGAAAGGTTCCAGAAAAGGGAATAAACTACTAATCCATAAAAAGGCATATTGGTTATATGATACACCACTTAGGTACCATTTGAAAAGGTCTTAACATTTTATAATCCCTCCTTTTTGGTTGATCTGGCCTTTAGTTTAATAAAAGTTTAAGAACAGAGTATTTAACAGTAGGATTCACATTATAAAAGAGCAAAGAGATATTGCCTAAGAGACATCCATGTTTCATCCTAGTTTCTAAAGACAGAAGAAGATCTAGGTGGTTTCTATATCATTCTGAAATAGACAAAATCTGTTAGAAAACAGAGGAAAATAGATAGAAATAATAAATACAAAAATACCAAACAGAGACCAATGAAAAACAAAAGGCTTAAAGATGAGGCTCAGTATGCAGAATACTATGTTGTGCATGTAATGACAATGAGTGATACTTGACTATGAAACCTTTTTAACACAATGCAAAATATAATTTCATAAATAAAAACAATTCTTCACTTGCGTCCTAATCTTGTATGAAGTTTTTCACACACAAAAATTAATTGCAATCCAATAGCTGATGGTATTTCTTTGGAATGAAAGATGTGTCAAATGATTGTACTTTGTTATGAAATCAGCTTCTTTAATGTGAAACAATTGTAGGAAATTACATTTGAAATGGTCATTTGTTGGTCATCTGTTTCCTGTGTCTAAAGATAATCTCTTTGAAGAGAGGGCCAAATAACAGGCACTGGAAAATAAAATAGAAAAATAACTTTATTATACTCCATGATTGGTCTTCTGTCTTCTCCTACAACAGTTAGAAATGAATAATATAACGAGCATGAAATAATCATTCTGCATCACAAATGGCACCCTATTCACTTTATAGTGCACTACTTTTGACAAATGGCACCCTATTCACTTTATAGTGCACTACTTTTGACCAGTGCTCTGGTCAAAAGTTGTACGCTGTTTGGAACGAGGCCTCAATCTTCAAAGGTACACTGTCTTTATCCCTATGTGTTTTGGAGCTACTGAAGTTACAGAATGCATGTGAAAGTCATAAAGATACGTCTAGCTCTGAGCTACTTTACCAACCACAGCTGACAGATGGACTAGTGACAGATACAGTGATAATAATTGAAAATTTACCGTTTTCAAAGGAGGCCCGTTAAGAGTTAAGACAAGAGTTACATGAGAAACCTGTCT
This sequence comes from Coregonus clupeaformis, assembly GCF_020615455.1. Lineage (NCBI taxonomy): Eukaryota > Metazoa > Chordata > Actinopteri > Salmoniformes > Salmonidae > Coregonus > Coregonus clupeaformis. Next base: position 49,265,341 of record NC_059218.1, on the reverse strand, counting down.
CAGCGTGGTCATATGGTCGGAATTACACGGTTCGGCATCTAGAATGATTCCACAACCCACCAATCAATATCAACACCAATGGACATTAATCTATGCGGAATTCCAGAATGGCTACATCAAAATAAGCTATAAATACAGATTTAATACAATGCTTAATAAATCCACAAAATGTTGCATGCCGTTGAAAGGGCTGTGACCCGGCATTAGGTGATTTATACGACTGCTTTGGACACACCAGCTTTGCTGCGAGGCAAAGGGGAAGAAAAATATTTTAAATTTAAATAAACACAGGGAAAAAGCTTGTAAAATACACTTCTTTTGCAATATAAACAGGTTTTTCATATAAACTGAGTATACATACACAACGGTCTCAGCTGGAGCAGTTCAGGTCTTAGCTCTCTAATATTACAAACATAGCTCCGATGTTGTTATCACTCACTCTGACCCCAGTGTAAATACTATCCGTGATTTCATAAAGGTAACAACTGAGGTTGTATATTATATGATTGAACAGCTTAATTTACACAAAAAACTCCATTAAACTTTTGCTCAAAATATTTATATTTTGTTCGGCGTAAATATAACACATAGTCTCACAGCTTTGGCATTGTTTGGAGGAGAGAGAGAACTTGGTCACTTTATAAATGAGAGTTTGTGACAGGTGGCAATGCAAGAATTGGTAGAGTCCATGTACACAATGAATAGGGAAAGGTAAATATTAAGCTAAAACAACGTGGATATATGGACACTTGGAAGCAAATCCCCAAAGATTGTGCATAGTATCAACTGATTTTATAACCCAGAAATGACTGGAGCTTTCATTTTTCAGTTAAACAACAGAGACATGTTGTATACCTCGACATACTGCACTGACAGCCACCATGGAGGTCAGTCAGTGTAAAAAATGAGAGATTCCGCAAAGGCTGAGAAATGTTCTCATGTTCTTGTCTTGCAAACACACACACGCACATGCACACGCACACGCACACTCACACGCACACACAGACACAGACACAGACACATACACACACACATACACACACACATACACACATACACACACACATACACACATACACACACACACATACACACGTACACACATACACACACACACATACACACACACACATACACACACACACATACACCCACTGGACAGCAACACTTCTCCACCACTGCTGTATGTGGTGTAACCGTACATGAGCGTGGGCCGAGAAATAGGACTTGAGCCTGACACGCGTTTCATGGTGCCTGGGCTCTGTAATGAACAGGGCTGAAAGTGACTTAAAACGTGTGTGTGTAAGGCTGGTGGCTGTTGGACCTCTCACTAAGGGGAGATCAATACGGGGAGGCTTTGATAATTGCCCTGCGGTTCATTAAAAGCGCAGAGACGAGCTCATCATTGAGGATGTGTGTGAGTGTGTGTGCACGCGTGTGTGTGTGCGTGTGTATGTGTGTCGCTGTCACGAAAGGACCACATCAGAGCGCTGACTACATGGCGGATTAAAGTCATACACTTAAACTTCTCTACCCGACGACCATACTAGTAAACATTCTGATTGGCTTTTGAAGGGATGAGCTTCTCGGAACCTCGGACTCAAAGCCTGTTAATTTGCTAGTGGAATCTGACAGCATTAGAAAGGAGAGGAACCTGACAGAGGACACTATGGCGGTGTCTACTTAAACACTATGTGATGTGACGCTATGTTGGGTTTGGATGTGGATAATTATCTCACATGGGCCTTCATTCAGGAAAATATTGTTTCTACTACAGTCTACGTCCCAAATAAGTGTATTACTAGTTAACGCCCTTAGAATGAATTGCTTAGATCAGTCAGTAGCAGTTTTGTAATATGCTATTTCAAATCTTGCATTTAAATAGCATATTAATAAAAAATCTAATACATATTCCATGACTGAGATAAAGTTCATTTTTTAAAGTCTGAACCGTTTTTGAAGGGCTAATGCTTTGGTGTTGCTAGCGTTACTGCTGAGAACTTTAGTAGCATTTTACTTCAGTAAACATGTAGGGTACCAATGTATTTATCGCCACACTTGCCCCTTGCCACTTGCCAGGCCATCATAAGAATTTGTTCTTTGCTGACTTGCCTTGTTAAATGAAGGTTAAATAAAAAGACAACCAGGGAGGCATCAACTGTACTGTAAAGTAAGATGTACGGTAATACTTAAAGACTGGAGCAGTCCCGTTTGAGAGAGCGAAGTGTAATGTCATGTATCGATCTGTGGTCTGGAGTTTCTGTGTCAGCCATCATTGACATTCTCTCATTTTACAGAGCGAGGGAACTTATTCTATCTGTTTACTGTGGCAGTATGGGAGAATGTCTGTGTGTGTGTGTGTGTGTGTGTGTGTGTGTGTGTGTGTGTGTGTGTGCCCGTGTGTGTGTGTGTGTGTCTTTGTGCATGTGTGTGTGGCCGGATGTGCCAGGAATACACGTCTCACAGACACCCAGGTTGATTTCCTCACTTTCTGGAAATTATTGTAACAGATCTACATGTTAGACAGCATGGTGGACTGACTGGCTGTTGACTGTAAGCACTCCCATAATGCATCATTCATCTTCCCCTCGATCGCCCTCCCCGATCCTCTCCCTCTCTCCCTCTCTCGAGCTGACCTAACAAAACTGGTGTGTACTCCTGTCTGTCTGTTTGCCATCGACCGAGTGAGCAAACAGGCAAATAAGATACAGTTTAGCATATACCTTCCCACCTCTCCCCTCACTAGCACCTATTTGTCAGTATATTGCCTCATCTCGTAGTGTGTACTCCTGCATGTTAGTCTAAACCACTATTTATTCATACACTGTATTTTTCCAATGAATTCACCCCCCACTACACACAAACACATACACACAACCCCCACCTCACACGCACACACGCACACGCACACACGCGCACACACGCGCGCACACACACACACACACACACACACACACACACACACACACACACACACACACACACACACACACACACACACACACACACACACACACACACACACACACACACACACACATATTCAAACAGAGAGTGCATGGTGACTGTATGTTATGTACCAGGGGTATGTCCCTGGCCCATCGTCCACGGCAGGGGTTATTGATAGTGACGTGCGCTTGCAGTGCACCTTCCCAGTCGCCTGTCAGCCAGATGCATGATGGCAGGTCCGGCCCAGCCACCCCCCCCTCCCCCCCCCGACAGCTCCCACACAGCAGGGAGGTTGAGGGGGACACATTGTCAGACACCCAGGCCCCCTGCTTCCTTCCCCCAGCCCTGCAACGCTGCAATGTCACGGCAGACAGCTCGCGGCCTCGTTCCCCTCAGTTTCCCTCACCCCAGCCTGACTAGCAGAGGTGAGCCTGTGTGTTTTTTTCTGACTGCTGTTGCTACAAGGTGAGTTGGCATGCCTTCCCGGGTTAGCCTCTATTTGAGGATACCCAGGTCTGTCACAATAGGTCTTATTTTCTCCATCCCCCTCCCCTCTTCTCCTCCTCTCTCTCTCTCTCTCTCTCCTCTAGCCCCCAGGACCAGGATGAACCATTTCACTGGGAGCTTTACATCACTGTCTGTTTTCACTGTGGCGTTTAGGAGACATATCTCCCCCTAAATTGCTTGTTTAACGCTAGCGTTTCCAGAAGGTGTTTTGGTGTTTCATCCCCCACCACCACTCGTGTCCCCGGTCCTCTCAATGGCTGTCTCAGACAGGTAATGAATTAACTCATGGCTGGGGGGCTGCATGGGAACATGACTGCACACCACGGGTTTGTGGCTGTGAAATTACCTGACACAGCTGCATGGCTTTTACAGAGATAGGTGCTTCCCTGTTTCCCTGTCTGTCTGTGGCAGCTCAGCTGTGGGGTTTTGTAGGGGGTTTAGTCATAGAAAGGGTTTGCTTTCACAGAGGCTACCCAACATCAAGCTGCTGTACACACACAGTTTGTAGTTTATGACTGACGTACAGTTGAAGTCGGAAGATTACATACACTTAGGTTGGAGTCATTAAAATTTGTTTTTTCAACCACTCCATACATTTATTGTTAAGAAACTACAGTTTTGGCAAGTCAGTTAGGATATCTACTTTGTGCATGACACAAGTAATTTTTCCAACAATTGTTTACAGACAGATTATTTCACTTATAATTTAGTGTATCACAATTCCAGTGGGTCAGAAGTGTACATACACTAAGTTGACTGTGCCTTTAAACAGCTTGGAAAATTCCAGAAAATTATGTAATGGCTTCTGATAGGCTAATTGGCATTATTTGAGTCAATTGGAGGTGCACCTGTGGATGTATTTCAAAGCCTACCTTCAAACTCAGTGCCTTTTTGCTTGACATCATGGGAAAATCAAAATAAATCAGCAATTTCCAAATGCCTGAAGGTACCACGTTAATCTGTACAAACAATAGTACGCAAGTATAAACACCATGGGACCACGCAGCCGTCATACCTCTCAGGAAGGAGACGCGTTCTGTCTCCTAGAGATGAACGTACTTTGGTGCGAAAAGTGCAAATCAATCCCAGAACAACAGCAAAGGACCCTGTGAAGATACTGGAGGAAACAGGTACAAAAGTATCCTATATCGACATAACCTGAAAGGCCGCTCAACAAGAAAGAAGCCACTGCTCCAAAACTGCCATAAAAAAGCCAGACTACGGTTTGCAACTGCACATGGGGACAAAGATCGTACTTTTTGGAGAAATGTCCTCTGGTCTGATGAAACAAAAATAGAACTGGCAATAATGACCATCGTTATGTTTGGAGGAAAAAGTGGGATGCTTGCAAGCCGAAGAACACCATCTCAACCGTGAAGCACGTGGGTGGCAGCATCATGCTGTGGGGGTGCTTTGCTGCAGGAGGGACTGGTTCACTTCACAAAATAGATGGCATCATGAGGAAGGAAAATGATGTGGATATATTGAAGCAACATCTCAAGACATCAGTCAGGAAGTTAAAGCTTGGTCGCAAATGGGTCTTCCAAATGGACAATGACCCCAAGCATACTTCCAAAGATGTGGCAAAATGGCTTAAGGACAACAAAGTCAAGGTATTGGAGTGGCCATCACAAAGCCCTGACCTCAATCATATAGAAAATGTGTGGGCAGAACTGAAAAAGCGTGTGCGAGCAAGGAGGCCTACAAACCTGACTCAGTTACACCAGCTCTGTCAGGAGGAATGGGCCAAAATTCACCCAACTTATTGTGGGAAGCTTGTGGAAGGCTATCCGAAACGTTTGACCCAAGTTAAACAATTTAAAGGCAATGCTACTAAATACTAATTGAGTGTATGTAAACTTCTGACCCACTGGGAATGTGATCAAATAAATAAAAGCTGAAATAAATCATTCTCTCTACTATTATTCTGACATTTCACATTCTTAAAATAAAGTGGTGATCCTATCTGACCTAAGACAGGGGATTTTTACTAGGATTAAATTTCAGGAATTGTGAAAAACTGAGTTTAAATGTATTTGGCTAAGGTGTATGTAAACTTCCGACTTCAACTGTACCTACAACACAGTTGACAGAACCATTGGGATACAACAGATATATTATATATTGTATGACTAACTCAGTGTGTGTGTGTGTGTGTGTGTGTGTGTCTGCAAGCCAAAATGCTTCATCAGAAAAGTGTGCCGGCGTGGGAGTGGTCAGAGAGAGCAATCGCTAACATGTGTCAGAAAGGCCCTGATGGTAAATGGATCATAAGTAATAATCAGAGAGGTCTTCAAAGGGTTACAGACAATAAGGTCTGTATCTAGACCCATTCATCACACAGAGGAAATTACAGTGGGATAACATCTAATCCTGTCTGTATCTCTCTGCTGTGGGATAATTTCCACTGATAAGGGCTGTAGTTTCCTGCTCTGTTCCATCCCTCATCGGGAGGCTGGCTGGAGGTTCCACTGGTCTGGTCTGGTCACACTGTCTGTCAGGTGGTCCTAGAACTGACTGCAGCAGCCCAGTCCACCATACCAGATGTGGGTTCAAGTAGTATTTATTTTATTTCAAACACTTTTGCAGCACTTGATTGAGCTTCCCTGGCACAATGGAACCAATGAAATAGTCCCAAAAATGCAAACCCCTCGGATGTAGCTCTTCAGGCAGACCCAATCAAACCCAAAAAGTATTTTAAAGATAACAAATACTATTTGAACCCAGGACTGCACCATTATCCATGCTCTGTGGCCTGATGGTTGAGCATTATGGTGTCCTTGTTGTTAAAGCAGCGCTGCTGTCAACCAGTCATCCAGTTACTGGATATCAAACACATTTAAAAACACATAATAGACTTGTATTAGGCTTGAATGTGCATTGCAAATAAGGCAAGATTAAATTATTATTAAACACTTATTAAAATGCAGTTTTGCTCTACAACTAACTGGCTGATGGTAAAACAGTGTGTCCTGAGGTCTATCAGGATGTTTTCTGTTTCTTGGGGTATTGTTATGACCCCAGAGTAACCTACTGTTAGGTTACATAGTTAGCTGTTCCTAACGAGAGAAGGGCTAAGGAAACTCAGTTCAATACTGGGATAGTTTATTTATTATTTTATCCAAAGCGACTTACAATCATGCTGGCATACATTTTTCGCACGGGTGGTCCCAGGAATCGAATCCACTATCCTGGTGTTGCAAGTGCGATGCTCTACCCACTGTGCTACAGAGGACCACAATATTTGTAATATAAGCAGTTCTAAAGAGTATTGATAATATAATACTAGAAATATTATAGACTTACTATGATGGGCATCCCCATTCATTGTACCAGGTATCCTCTGCAACATTCTAGCCATCATTTTTTGGAAGAACTTGTTCAATGATCCAACTCAAGAGCTCTCTCTCTCTCTCTCTCTCTCTCTCTCTCTCTCTCTCTCTCTCTCTCTCTCTCTCTCTCTCTCTCTCTCTCTCTCTCTCTCTCTCTCTCTCTCTCTCTCTCTCTCTAAGGCAATAAACTTGAATAATGCGTGCGACTCAATATGATTCAGGTCCCAGGCCCAGCATAATGTGGTCCCAGGCCCAGCATTTCAAAAGACACTTAATTTCATACTTGTTTACGCCTCTCTCCAGAGATCTAAAGTTCAAAAATCGCATGCATTTTTAATTCTGAATTAAGCTAGGAAAAATGTCATGTTCAAGTCAGCTGGGTTTGACAAACATGACCACATGACCTACTTGCTGGGTCTGGGATTATGCTGAACAACAGTCAACATACTGGAGAATATAGAGCTTAAGTCTATTGGGGACCATATTATAACATTTGGCTCCTCTCAAGGAGATAAGACACTCACACACACCATCACCATCAGGAAGGGGCATAAGCAACATAACTATTTAGCAATATATTTGATGGCCTTTATCCTCACTGAAGAAACAAAAAATATGTTGAAATGGAGTAGAAACATTAATTCAAATCAACTTCAAAACAGAAACTACTGGTTTATAATTTGTGTGGGAGTCTGAGGTTAAATGGCTATTTAAATGTTCACACTAAATAAAGCATTCATCTCTTACATAAATAAATAATTTATTGTCTCACACAAAAATTGATATATCAGATTTTTATATATATATATATATATTTGAGTATCTCAACTTGCTTAAAAATCTGGAAATCCGAAGCATTACTTACAAATCTATATTCTCAGAAAAAAGACAATCTAATCTAAACATGATCAAATATAAAATCTCAGAAGTTGTTCAATAATTACACAAACTGTCAGATATGTCCTGATTTGACGCTTGTAGTAAATAGCACATAATAGGACCCCAGCTAGCACATTTTGTTCCTTGGATGTTGTGGGAATGTACTTTTTTGGTTTCCCATTGGTTCTGGGAACGAAGCCATACATTTCCTGACCGGTAAAACAGAACGTTTTTTAAATGTTCTGAGAACAGAAGCGAGAATTTCACCTGTTCTGGGAACGTTCATGTTTAGGTTGCAGGGAGGTTCTGAGAACGTTTTACTATGGTTCCCTGAAAGTTTTCCTTGGAGTTTTTATTAACGTTCTGAGAACAGAAATTATATATATATATTTTTTTTGAATAACTTAAAATTTTCACTGAATGTTTCAATAAGACTTTTAAAAGCACTCCTAGCTTAGGTTAACTGTTTTGAACCCCAAGCACATAGGACACATGGAAATTAATTTGCTTAGGCATTAATCATGCAAACACATTTATTCTTTATTGTGGCATGGCGTCAATGATATTTGAACCTATGATCTTCTGTTCTCTATCCATGGAATTTTTCCACTGCGGATGGAGCTAGCATGCCATGTTTTTTTTTAACTCATACAAAGCTGTTCATTTTAGTCTATTCAAACAAGCACTTATTAAGATCAGTGTGCGCAGCCAACACACCTGAACACACTTAACAAGATAAAGAAGAGAGAGAGTTTTGTTGACGCTGGGAGCGGAATGCATATGTTTTAAAATAATGTTCTTAGAACGTTCTTTGATCGTTACTAAGGTATTCTTGTGGTTTTTATGGAAAGTTTTCTTAATGTTCTGAGAACATTACTTTAAATAGAACCATGAGGAAACCTGTAGAAAACGTTATGCTGAAGTATTGAAATTCCCAGAGAAGAACATTGTTTCTTAATGTTCTCGGATCAATTTCAGAATATTAGTTTAAATAGAACCATGAGGAAAACTTTAGGAAACATTATGCTGAAGTATTGAAATTCCCACAGAAGAACATTGTTTCTTAACGTTCTTTGAGTGGCGCCGGAGAAGATGGCTGCCGTTTTACAGCCCTCTAACCAATTGTACTATTATGTGTGTTTTTCCGCGTTATTTGTAATTTATTTTGTCCATAATGTTTCTGCCATCGTCTCTTATAACCGAAAAGAGCTTCTGGATATCAGGACAGCGATTACTCACCTCGTATTGGTCGAATAATTTTTCTTCAACGAGGCGGCCGCAAAGGATATCCTACACCCGACAAGGCCCAAATCCCCGTCATTCGCATGAGGAAGAGACGGAGATATCGTGGACGTAGGTCGGGGTGCCTTGTAAGGATCCGACGGCGAGCGAGTAAACTGCCGCTCCCATCAATCCTATTAGCCAATCTTCAATCATTGGAAAATAAATTGGATGACCTAAGATTACGGTTATTCTACCAACGGGACATTAAAAACTGTAATATCTTATGTTTCACCAAGTCATGGCTGAACGACGACATGGATAACTTACAGCTAGCGGGCTATACGCTACATCGGCAGGATAGAACGGCTGACTCCTGTAAGACAAGGGGTGGCGGTCTGTGTATATTTGTAAACAACAGCTGGTGCACAAAATCAAATACTAAGGAAGTCTCGAGGTTTTGCTCGTCTGAGGTAGAGTATCTTATGATAAGCTGTAGACCACACTATTTACCAAGAGAGTTTTCATCTATATTTTTCATAGCTGTCTATTTACCACCACAAACCAATGCTAGCATTAAGATTGCACTGAATGAGCTGTATAAGGCCATAAGTCAACAGGAAAACGCTCATCCAGAGGCAGCGCTCCTAGTGGCCGGGGACTTTAATGCAGGGAAACTTAAATCCGTTCTACCTCATTTCTACCAGCATGTTAAATGTGCAACCAGAGGGAAAAAAAAGTCTAGACCACCTTTACTCCACACACAGAGACGCATACAAAGCTCTCCCTCGCCCTCCATTTGGCAAATCTGACCATAACTCTATCCTCCTGATTCCTGCTTATAACCAAAAACTAAAGCAGAAAGTGACTCGGTTAAAAAAAAAAAAGTGGTCAGATGACGCAGATGCTAAGCTACAGGACTGTTTTGCTAGCACAGACTGGAACGTGTTCCGGGATTCTTCAGATAGCATTGAGGAGTACACCACATCAGTCACTGGCTTCATTAATAAGTGCATCGATGATGTCGTCCCCACAGTGACCGTACGTACCCCAACCAGAAGCCATGGATTACAGGAAACATCCGCAATGAGCTAAAGGTAGAGCTGCCGCTTTCAAGGAGCAGGACTCTAACCCGGACGCTTATAAGAAATCCCGCTATGCCCTCCGACGAACCATCAAACAGGCAAAGAGTCAATACAGGACTAAGATTGAATCGTACTACACCGGCTCTGACACTCGTCGGATGTGGCAGGGCTTGAAAACTATTACAGAGTACAAAGGGAAGCACAGCCGCGAGCTTCCCAGTGACACAAGCCTACCAGACGAGCTAAACCACTTCTATGCTCGCTTCGAGGCAAGCAACACTGAAGCATGCATGAGAGCACCAGCTGTTCCGGATGACTATGTGATCACGCTCTCCGTAGCCGATGTGAGTAAGACTTTTAAGCAGGTCAACATTCACAAGGCCGCAGGGCCAGACGGATTACCAGGACGTGTACTCCGAGCATGTGCTGACCAACTGGCAAGTGTCTTCACTGACATTTTCAACATGTCCCTGACTGAGTCTGTAATACCAACATGTTTCAAGCAGACCACCATAGTCCCCGTGCCCAAGGACACTAAGATAACCTGCCTAAATGACTACCGACCCGTAGCACTGACGTCTGTAGCCATGAAGTGCTTTGAAAGGCTGGTCATGGCTGACATCAACACCATTATCCCAGAAACCCTAGACCCACTCCAATTTGCATACCGCCCCAACAGATCCACAGATGATGCAATCTCTATTGCACTCCACACTGCCCTTTCCCACCTGGACAAGAGGAACCCCTACGTGAGAATGCTATTCATTGACTACAGCTCAGCATTCAACACCATAGTGCCCTCAAAGCTCATCACTAAGCTAAGGATCCTGGGACTAAACACCTCCCTCTGCAACTGGATCCTGGACTTCCTGACGGGCCGCCCCCAGGTGGTAAGGGTAGGTAACAACACATCTGCCACACTGATCCTCAACACGGGGGCCCCTCAGGGGTGCATGCTCAGTCCCCTCCTGTACTCCCTGTTCACCCATGACTGCATGGCCAGGCACGACTCCAACACCATCATTAAGTTTGCCGACGACACAACAGTGGTAGGCCTGATCACCGACAACGATGAGACAGCCGTGTGGTGCCAGGATAACAACCTCTCCCTCAACATGACCAAGACAAAGGAGATGATTGTGGACTACAGAAAAAAAAAGAGGACTGAGCACGCCCCCATTCTCATCGACGGGGCTATAGTGGAACAGGTTGAGAGCTTCAAGTTCCTTGGTGTCCACATCACCAACGAACTATCATGGTCCAAACACACCAAGACAGTCGTGAAGAGGGCACGACAAAGCCTATTTCCCCTCAGGAGACTGAAAAGATTCGGCATGGGTCCTCATATCCTCAAAAAATTATACAGCTGCACCATCGAGAGCATCCTGACTGGTTGCATCACCGCCTGGTATGGCAACTGCTTGGCCTCCGACCGCAAGGCACTACAGAGGGTAGTGCGTACGGCCGAGTACATCACTGGGGCCAAGCTTCCTGCCATCCAGGACCTCTACACCAGTCGGTGTCAGAGGAAGGCCCTCAAAATTGTCAAAGACTCCAGCCACCCTAGTCATAGACTGTTCTCTCTGCTACCGCACGGCAAGCGGTACCGGAGTGCCAAGTCTAGGTCCAAAAGACTTCTCAACAGCTTCTATCCCCAAGCCATAAGACTCCTGAACAGCTAATCATGGCTACCCGGACTATTTGCACTGCCCCCCCACCCCATCTTTTTACGCTGCTGCTACTCTGTTAATTATTTATGCATAGTCACTTTAACTCTACCCACATGTACATATTACTTCAACTACCTCAACTAGCCGGTGGCCCCGCACATTGACTCTGCACCGGTACCCCCCTGTATAAATAGCCTCCCTACTGTTATTTTATTTTACTTATGCTCTTTTTTTCTCAACACTTTTTTGTTGTTGTTTTATTTTACTTTTTTATTAAAAATAAATGCACTGTTGGTTAAGGGCTGTAAGTAAGCATTTCACTGTAATGTCTGCACCTGTTGTATTCGGTGCATGTGGCCAATAAAATTTGATTTGATTTGATTTGATTCTCTAAACTATTGGAGAACATTCCCAATGACAAACCAGTTGGAGAACGTTCCTAGAACATTACCAAAAATGTAATTAAATGTAACCATGTTTGAACTTTCAGGAAACTTTCTGTTAAAGTAATGAAATATCAAGAAAATAAAGTTATTTTGTCAAGTTCCTTAATTTTGTTTTACATTTTAGTAGGGCTGTCAAATGATTAAAATTTTTAATCAAATTAATCAGAATTTTCAGTGGATTAATCATGATTAATCACTATTTGCAATTACACCTGAATCCTAACCATTTTTTTTCTGAAATGCATACCAAAAGATAAATAACAGGACACAGATACATAATTTTCATATTATGTCTGTTTATTAACACAGCCAAATAATGGTGTTTTAAATCAAGCTGAAACATACTACACAACCATAATATTTGTCTTTGGCTGTGGCTCTTGACGGTGGCTTATAGAATGAGTCTTGAGACGCCACTTGCAAAACATCAAGGAAACCTGAGTCTTCTACAATGCTAATGGGTCTACAATCCTTTGCAATCCATTTTGCTATTGTGTTGGTCAAATTATCTGAGGTTGATTTTGTTAATTGCCTGCAAACATTCAGCGTGGTCTGGCGCAAACCACTTGCTGAATCTGACGGCCCAGCAAACGCATGTTTGGCGTTGACATGGTACTTCAAGCTTGAACAGCTCCGGTGAAATTGAAACTCCTTCTTACAAATCTTGCAAATAACCTTGTACTTGTTAACTGTACCATCATCATTCTTTTTATATTTGAATCCGTCAATAGGCCCACTTTGCTCACCTTGCTCCATCTCGCCTCTAGCTCCCAACCACTTTCCTGACCTGAATAATTTGTCACACTGCGCATGCGTGAAATGCGTTAAAAAAATTGACGTAATTAACAGCAAACAACTAATTAACGTCGTTAACGCGCTATTTTTGACAGCCCTACATTTTAGTCATTTAGCAGATGCTCTTATCCAGAGCGACTTACAGTTAGTGAGTGCATACATTTTTCATACTGGCCCCCCGTGGGAATCGAACCCACAAGCCTGGCGTTACAAGTGCCATGCTCTACCAACTGAGCTACAGGAGGCATGTGCTGAGAATGTTCCAAAGCCAAGCAACTATCCTGCACCATTCCCAGAACGTTGTGGGAAGGTTGTGTGCAAAATAACCATACGACAACCAAGCTCTAAGAAACATATGGTTCTCAGAACTTTATGTGCTAGCTGGGACATTACCAAACACAAGTAGAAATGACAAAGTGGAGTATCTGACCACAGCCAGTCTCAATTAGGCCACATGGCACTGGGTTAATAGAACATTTTATTGGGGGAGGTTCCTAGATCCTGGAACCATTACATTACCTTGCCCTTACAGATGGAGAGCAACAGGCCTTACAGATTGAATGACAGAGGTCAACCCTTTATATCTCAAAGAGAGGAGTAGCAACTGAACAGACAATTTGCTCTCTATTTCTTTCTCTGAACCTGGCCTGCTATTATTTGGCTGGGATACCTCTGAGTCTGTTCCCCAGCTGTACTACTTCATAATTCAGTATAAACATCAACATACTGTATTGAATGGGTTGAAATGTTTTCTATAGTTGTACTATGTGATCAACTAGTACAGTAAACAGTATAGTGTATCTTGAAATGTTATTTATGTGAATTATGTGGTAATTAATTTACCTGACTATGTATTACAACGTTAATACTAATGTAGCCCTTATCAAGACTACCAAACCACAAAACAACTTTGAGAAAGCTTGGCATTTAACTTTACATTTTACATTTGTTTTACTTTATGAATGCTGGAATGCTTTGGCAAGAAAATACTATTTGTTTGTTTATTCCTGAGAGGAGGATAGGATAAGGCCCAGAGTGGACATCTGATTCTGCTTCCAGGACACAGGCAGCTACACAACATGGTCACAGCCCAGTAGCTGCTAAACATCCCCTGGCCTTGTCTGTGAGTCTCTGAGCATGGCACCAAATAGCCCCAGGACATAGTCTCCTCATCTTAAGAGCCCCTCGTAAGGAAATGCTTCACTTCAGTGGTCTTCGTTTTATAGTGTTTCCAGGGACGTTTGAGGCAAGGTGACAGACTAATATACAAGAAACATTTTGTAATTTCCAACAGAGCTTTAGGTGGAATTATTTTGGCAACTACTCCTGACTCTCTTACCTAACTCACTGAGGGGAGAAGCCCTCCATGACCCTCCTGAGGAATAGCTTCCGAGAATCGAAAAATGCACTCTGACAATCCCATATTCCCTCAAGGGGTGAATGCCAAAAACTCACAATATTTCTTCTGAAAGCTCTTTTACCGAAGATGCTAAGGATTAAGCAAGAAAAACACTGCAGGACACTGCTGTGTCACCTACCATTAAACAGCCTTAATCTTTCTGTTAAGAGATACATCCTCAAAATAGGTCAGGGTATAGGAAGGGAGCTTGGAGCTGTTGGGGAGGAAATGGGTTTTTATTTCCCCATAGCCGTCAAACACACTCACACACACACATGCACACACTATTATAGAGCCGTCTCCTGTTTGCTGCGTACGACAATGGTTAAGATGTGGGATTGTGGGGTCATTTATCCGCTGCCAGGCTTGGCTGTGTTCCCCACACTGTGTCAGATTCAGGGGTGCTGGTGTGAGGAGACAGGGGGAGACAGAGGGGAAGAGGGGAGAGAGAGGGGAGACAGAGGAGAGGGACGAGGGGAGAGAGGAGACAGAGGGGAGAGAGACAGAGGGGAGAGGGACGAGGGGAGAGTGGGTGGTGGGAGGGGGAAGAAGGGAGCCTCTGAACCAGAGGACTGGCCACCTGTCCAGGGGAGGAGAGATCAGACTGTCAGGGTGCATTTACCCGGACTGAGGAGCCACTGAGGGATAGGTAGCACCTGGAGCTGCCGGCAGGGACTATTCATTCCCATGCTATATCCCTAACCCTAACTCCCTAACTCATCCTCTCCCCCAAGAGAACCACGGTACACAATATCACACTTTTACGTAGACATTCAGGATTATTTCAGGGGGCAAATCATTTCTCAAAATAATCATATCAAATCAGTTAAACTACTTTCATGAAGATTTAGGTTGGTGTGGTTAAAAGTAAAAATGGTCAATATTATTTATTTATGTTAGAGTGAAAATATTTTGTACTAGGGAGACAGTAGTTGATACAAATAGGATATGCCATAATGCTCATATTACATTATTCAGTACATAGCATTGTTTAATTCAACACGCTTTCATGGTGAAACAGTATAAATGTGACCAAACAGTTTCAAAACATATTAGGAAAATGTGGGTATCTCTGGTATATAAAATTATAGCTGGAGACAGCTTGTAACCCTTAGTGGACAGTGGCTTGCAGTTCGCCCACTAATGATTGTCTGGCCTGTCAGGAAGGGACAGTTAGAATTTTAGATCATGTTCTCTGTTCTACAAAGTGACTGTCTAACATTCTAAGATTCTATCTGTAGTTCTGTGGAACAGCCCAGCAAACAATAGCCGGATTTTAGCAGCTGCAAATTGCACATGAATTTCCAGCCGCACTTTCAGTAAATGATTTATGAGTTCCTAACTAAAATCTGCAGCGAGCTTAAGCAATGGGAAATATTAGAGACAGATAATTGTGCAGGAGAGAGAAGGAAATAGACTACTACAAACCTTAGAGCTAAATGAAATGAGACCCAGCAAAATATGAGTGTTCAAAGCTGTGGAAATGAAGAAGAATATACTTATAAATATTGAGGAAATATACAGAAAATATTCGGAATACCCTCCCTTACCAAAATGTGTTACAGTGAAACATATATCACCCTATGCAGTAGACCAATGTATGAACCATGCCCCCATTACAACAACATTATGGTAGGTCATTGATATAGTTCACAGCATGATTGGGGTTCTATTCCCACCATGAACAGCACCTCATCCACAGGCTTCTGATGTGTAACAGATCCACTAGTGTTGGAGTTAGAACACCTATATGTTTGTCCTCTCCAACACCGCCCCCCTCACAGCACTACTGTTGTCTTTTGGAACTGTGTTTGTGAAACTACCAAACAGTGTCCTAAAGACAGTCTCTCACTTAGTCTCACTCCACCACAGTGCAAGAAAAGGCCTGGCAATGGGCCTCATTCACAGGAGGCAGCCTCTCCGGGAACTATAATGAACTAAATATCTCAGAGACTCTCTCTCTCTCTCTCTCTCTCTCTCCTCTCTCTCTCTCTCTCTCTCTCCCTCTCTCTCTCTCTCTCTCTCTCTCTCTCTCTCTCTCTCTCTCTCTCTCTCTCTCTCTCTCTTCAGATCTTATCTGCATGGCCAGCTGAACAACAGAACAATATGAGATCATCGTAATAAAAACAATGTGTGTGTTACAAATGGCTCCTTATATAGTTCACTAACAACAAGCCCTCATTGTCCTCTGGTTTTCAAATAGGGACTCCAACGTTGCAGTTTCTGTTACTGTATGACTTGTGTTGTCTTATTAGGAGCAGATTTGACAGTCTGTTTTTACAGTCTTCTTTATATAATATGGATCATATTCACTGAGGGTACCAAACATTGAGAGCACTCCTAATATTGAGTTGCACTGCCCCCTTTTGCCCACAGAACAGCCTCAATTCATCGGGGCAAGGTGTCGAAAGCATTCCATAGGGATGCTGGCCCATGTTGACTCCAATGCTTCCCACAGTTGTGTCAAGTTGGCTGGATGTCTATTGGGTGGTGGACCATTCTTGATACACAAGGGAAATTGTTGAGCGTGAAAACCCCAGCAGTGTTGCAGATCTTGACACAAACCGGTGCGCCTGGCACCTACTACCCAGTGGAGGCTCCTCAGAGGAGGAAGGGGATGACCATCATCCTCAGTGAATTTCAGAAAAATTATGAAACATAAAAAAGTTATTTAAAGTTTTTTTATTAAAACACATTTTTGCAATGAAGGTCTATAGTAGCCTCAGCAGAACATGGGTAGCACCATGGTGTAGCTGGAGGACAGCTAGCTTCTGTCCTCCTCTGGGTACATTGACTTCAATACAAAACATAGGAGACTCATGGTTCTCACCCCCTTCCATAGACTTACAATAATTATGACAACTTCCAGAGGACGTCCTCCAACCTATCAGAGCTCTTGCAGCATGAAATGAACTGATATGTTGTCCACCCAATCAAAGGATCAGAGAATGAATCTAGTACTGAAAGCATAAGCTATAGCTAGCTAGCACCGCAGTACATAAAATGTGGTGAGTAGTTGACTCAAAGAGAAAGACAATATTAAGGAGAAATTAAGAAGAAGCTAGAGAGAGAGAGAGAGAGAGAGAGAGAGAGAGAGAGAGAGAGAGAGAGAGAGAGAGAGAGAGAGAGAGAGAGAGAGAGAGAGAGAGAGAGAGAGAGAGAGAGAGAGAGAGAGAGAGAGAGAGAGAGAACGAGAGCTACAGTTGTTTAAAGTTGAAGTTTACATACACCTTAGCCAAATACATTTAAACTCAGATTTTCAATTCCTGATATATACTCCTAGTAAAAATTCCCTGTCTTAGGTCAGTTAGGATCACGACTTTATTTTAACAATGTGAAATGTCAGAATAATAGTAGAGAGAATGATTTATTTCAGCTTTTATTTCTTTCATCACATTCCCAGTGGGTCAATTAGGATTTAGTAGCATTGCCTTTAAATAGTTTAACTTGGGTAAAATGTTTCGGGTATCCTTCCACAAGCTTCCCACAGTAAGTTGGGTGGATTTTGGCCCATTCCTCCTGACAGAGCTGGTGTAACTGAGTCAGGTTTGTAGGCCTTCTTGCTCGCACACGCTTTTTTCAGTTCTGCCCACACACTTTCTATAGGATTGAGGTCAGGGCTTTGTGATGGCCACTCCAATACCTTGACTTTGTTGTCCTTAAGCCATTTTGCCACAACTTTGGAAGTATGCTTGGGGTCATTGTCCATTTGGAAGACCCATTTGCGACCAAGCTTTAACTTCCTGACTATGTCTTGAGATGTTGCTTCAATATATCCACATAATCTTCCTTCCTCATGATGCCATCTATTTTGTGAAGTGCACCAGTCCCTCCTGCAGCAAAGCACCCCCACAGCATGATGCTTCCACCCCCGTGCTTCACGGTTGGGATGGTGTTCTTCGGCTTGCAAGCATCCCCCTTTTTCCTCCAAACATAACGATGGTCCTTATGGCCAAACAGTTATATTTTTGTTTAATCTCACCACAGGACATTTCTCCATAAAGTACGAACTTTGTCCCCATGTGCAGTTGCAAACCGTAGTCTGGCTTTTTTTATGGTGGTTTTGGAGCAGTGGCTTCTTCCTTGCTGAGCGGCCTTTCAGGTTATGTCGATATAGGACTCGTTTTACTGTGGATATAGATACTTTTCTACCTGTTTCCTCCAGCATCTTCACAGGGTCCTTTGCTGTTGTTCTGGGATTGATTTGCACTTTTCGCACTATAGTATGTTCATCTCTAGGAGACAGAACGCGTCTCCTTCCTGAGCAGTATGACGGCTGTGTGGTCCCATGGTGTTTATACTTGCGTACTATTGTTTGTACAGATGAACGTGGTACCTTCAGGTGTTTGGAAATTGCTCCCAAGAATGAACCAGACTTGTGGAGGTCTGCAATTCTGTTTCTGAGGTCTTTTTACACTCAGTGTACTTCACTGTATGTATCAATCATGATATAATTTATACATTTAACAAATATATTTGATATTTAACAAATGAGAACTTGTTCTCAACTGGCTTACCTGGTTAAATAAAGGTGAAATAATAAATAAAAAATAAAAATATATCTGTATACAGCCAGGTCAGTTGAGACAGTTAACGAAATTGAGAAAAATTGGTGCACTTCCTCTGATAACAGTAAGTTACGCAGGTGTCTTAGAATGTTAATCCCAACACTATGTTTCAGAGAAACCCACTGTGCTAAATACGTGTTTGTGGTCAGTCAAAAACCAGCAATTTTTTCCTCTTTTTAACAGTGTTGGTCTGCCCTCTACTGTCCCCATGGCAAAAGTATCAGTAACAGAATGTTTCAATTTTGCTCTGAGTGTGTGTGGTGTGTGTGCTGGGGGTGGGGGGGGGTGGGGGGAGCGTGCTTGTGTGTGTGTCACTCCTCACATCCTCTGTCACTCCTCCGTTCTGCTCTGAGTTCAAGGTCATAGTCCGGCTATTTCCAGCTCATCCTCTCTTTGATCTGTGTCGAAAATGACAAGGTAAAGCAATGTGGGGGTCAGCTGTATTACAGGAACACTTGTATGAAACGGGAAAGTGGAAATCAATCCTGCCTGACAGTGTCTTCAGGATACATACTCAGTCCTGACTGGGCACTGAATGTCATCGGTCTCAAACACATACAGTACATGCAGAAACACTCACATACGGATGCACACACACAAATAAGCTTACACATGCATCCACTTACAGAACTCTCTCTCCCATATTAACTGTAACTCTACACGTCTCTGTATGTGGATTGTCCACATAAATAATCACATAATACAATGAAATGAAGATTAAATGCAGAAAATGGCTTAACAGACAGTCATCAATAACTGTGTGTGTGTGTGTGTGTGTGTGTGTGTGTGTCATCAATAACTCAGTCCTCTCCTATGCTGACCTGGCTATTACAACACCATAACTATAAATAAGACTGTTCCCTTTTTAACTATGAGCTCATTTCAGATTTTAATTATCCCAATACTTCTGTGGCTAAACAATGGCTGAATTGGCAGATGTTTGACTCTGGTGCAGGTCATTGAGCATTCCCCTACTAGTTAATTACTAGCTCAGATGTGTGTGTGTGTGTGTGTGTGTGTGTGTGTGTGTGTGTGTGTGTGTGTGTGTGTGTGTGTGTGTGCGTGCGCGAGTATGCGTGGGTGCGTGCATTCCCATCTGAAAACGTACCAAGTACCGACAGATCGGAGGGACAGGGAGGGACAGGAAGGGACGGGGGTCTAGCTATCCGACAAATGTATCATCTGCATAATTAGCTAGGAGGAAGCAGCCAGCCACGTATAAAACATTAAACATGCTTTGTGCCGACCGGCGACAATCAAAACATTTCATTTGTTGTCAATTATTCAAGACTTTGAAGGTTCTGAAGAGGTTGTTAATATGGAAATCAGCTTAGATGCTAACAAGGTTATAGGATGTGATTTGGGATTGAAATAATTTGAACATTAAAAAAGAAAAGCCAGCCAGCTTTCTTTTCTTAAGCACTCCTTTCTATTTAGCCTCATTTTTTCATTTCTCTTATTCATGAAGCTGTTTCTTTTTTTTCAACAAGCTACTTTTCTGGCTGAAAACAAGCCTTTTATCCACTTCTTGAAAAGTGCAAAGACCTTTGATGGATCTCTTTGATAACTTGAAGCTGCAACTTATTGTCCATTTCTCACTGAGTTAGCACGGCTGCCGCCGGACTGAAAAGGGACCTAAATGAGTGGAATAAAAGTGCAATGCTTCAAACTGAAACTGGAACATGTAAGACCAGGTAAATTGGCTTGATTTGAGATATACTGTATAGTAAAACCCTTATTTGATTTCAAAACCCCTATGATGCTCAGAATAAGGTCACTAGCTTGAGACAGAATACCTAAGCTAGAGTTGAATACCGGTATCTCACCATTACTGTATGTCATTCAGGAATATGACTAAGGAATCAGTCCTTAGTGAAGGTAGCTACAATAGTGTGACCAGACCTGTCTGGAGAAATGGTCACTAAAGTTCCCTATCTGGGGTTGGCTGTCATGGTTTAGTTCCTTTATAATTAATTAATAGGCTGAACAGTACCATACATTTTACATTTTACATTTTAGTCATTTAGCAGATGCTCTTATCCAGAGTGACTTACAGTTAGTGAGTGCATACGTAATATTTTTTTTATTTTTCATACTGGCCCACCGTGGGAATCGAACCCACAACCCTGGCGTTGCAAACGCCATGCTCTACCAACTGAGCTACATCCCTGCCGGCCATTCCCTCCCCTACCCTGGATGACGCTGGGCCAATTGTGCGCCATGGGTCTCCCGGTCACGGCCGGCTACGACATACCTCGCCTCTCTGGCTACCTTTTCAAGCTGTCAAATCAGAGACACACAGAGAGTAGAAAGAAGCCTGAGGGGCTGCTATTTAAGGTAATTAAGGTTGACGGATGCAGCTCTCAATCCCTATTACTGTACCTGCAGTCTGCTGGCAGAACCACAGCTATGCTACTCACTGCCTTGAGCACTGACTGGGGAGCTAAGTTGAACATGTCCTTGTAGAAAGAGGGAGAGAGGGGGAGAGCGAGAGATAATGTGACAAAAGTGACAAAATTGAAGTATTTCTATGCACACTGAAGCAGCGGTTGTCCAAATGTAACAAAATGTACTTTCTTGAGTAAGTTGTTTAGTGTAGGAACACAAACAGTCGGTGACGAAGTCTGCCATTTCAGTACCTTCATGCCAAGTGTCAGTGTGAATTAGTCAAGCTTTACATCTGTCACTTGATGTGAATTTCAAGCTCATATCACAGACAGTCTATGTAATGAGCCCTGCAACAATACACCAAGCCTAATCTAAAGCGACAGAAGGGTCATAACCTGGAAGATGTTAGGTGCAAAAGAAAGGAGGTGTTTCTGAATTTTCTGACATAAACAATCTGAGCTAAACAGTCAAGGCTGATTTGATCAGAAATATACAGCATTAGTATATCATATATATATTCCATATGGTTAATAACTATTGTCTTATATGTCTTGGTATTTTTGTCAAAAATATTTCAGCCACTTCAGCAAGTGATAAAATGTACCATGACTTCAACAAAGCAATCATTCCTCTTCTTTCAGCATTTCTAATGCTGCAACACTGCAATGATTTCCCTTCTTCTAAAGCTTCCGTTTCCTAACAACAGAAGAAAGTCTATCCAGAATGAATCATGCAGTACCGTGAGTAGAAGCTGCGAGTAGATGCTGCTACTTGAGCAGGTTGTCAGATGTGTTTCAGAGTTTGGCACGGTAGACGGATCGCTCCGCTAAAGCTGCCGGTATAGGAGTCTCCCTGGTGAGAGACCAGATGTTTAACAAGACTCTCTGCTGATGGTGATTCAGCTGACACACACACACAGCTCCCCGCAACACACACACACACCTCCCATCAATACGGAAATCTGGCAGAGAACGCGAATCAATGCGTCCTCCTGGATTTTCAGGGTATGTACAGGAACACCCACAAATCATCGTCCCTGCCAGCAACCAAACCCTGCACCACCAAGGCTGCTGTCGGTGATTAGATTACAAAGAGTTCTGAAAATGAATGCATGGAAATTAGGGTTAGAAGGTATTGAGCACGGTTAGGTCGGTCAGTCAATATTCCCTGTAACTAAGCAGCTAGCTAGCGCTTCTCACTGGAGCGGTGCCCAAACTAGCAACTAGACTAGAAGGAATCAGGGAAACAGATATATTTCCAATGGCATAAGAATGTATAGTATACTGGTAGTATAGTGTTGTTAGTAGTATTGTAGCTTTGTTGTGCATACCTTTTCATGTTGCCTGTTTTAATATGTTACTGCATGAACCAATATTATCAACAATCACTGTTACTTAGTAGAGTATCTCTACGTTTAATACATATTGTACATGGATACGATCTTGGGGTTAAGTTACCAAAGACAAAGAAAATACCCCCCTAACCCCTTATTAAATTATTTATTTCTATATAATCATCAAACCCCCCAAAAATGACAAATGCTAATTCTGGTCCATTCCCCAGCTGGTCATGGGAGTGCTCATTAGTTTTAGAGAAGGTTAATCCATTTAGCTTCTGCATATTGATATGCCAATTATGTCTAATTGTGGGATAGACATCCATCAAGGTAATAGTGCATAAACACAGGAGCTACATTAGGAACAACCCAACATGTAATGAAGTAAGCGCTAATTGCTAGGAAGAGGACTGCAGGCTACTGAGGTGTGTAATGCAGGAAGGAGAAGGATGGATCATCAGAGTTTCTAAATCATGAAATCATGCCATTTGCACACCCCATGCTGGGGCGGGATGCATATCTGCAAGGCAAGAATCACCAAAATATGGAGGCAGGCCTCACCAAAATATGGGGGTGGGGGGTGCATGGGAGGGGCGAGGCAGGCCTCACCAAAATATAGGGGGGAGGGGCATGGGAGGGCAGAGGTAAGCCTAACCAAAATATAGGGGGAGTGCTATTTCTATTTTTATCTCTCTGGCAAACAAACACACTCCTGTTAAACTCCCGTCCATGGAAAATAAGAGCACCTCCTCCCAGCTGCCCACTGCACTGAGGCTAGGAAACACTGTCACCACCGATAAATCTACGATAATCGAGAATTTCAATAAGCATTTTGCTACGGCTGGCCATGCTTTCTACCTGGCTACCCCTACCCCGGCCACCAGCTCTGCCACCCCCCCCACCCCCCCCCCCCCTCCCGCTGCAACTTGCCCATGCCCCCCCCGCTTCTCCTTCACCCAAATTCAGATAGCTGATGTTCTGAAAGAGCTGAAAAATCTGGACCCCTACAAATCAGCTGGGCTAGACAATCTGGACCCTTTCTTTCTAGAATTAGCAGCCAAAATTGTAGCAACCCTTATTACTAGCCTGTTCAACCTCTCTTTCGTATCATCTGAGATCCCCAGAGATTGGAAAGCTGCCGCGGTCATCCCCCTCTTCAAAGGGGGTGACACTCTAGATCTAAACTGTTACAGACCTATATCCATCCTGCCCTGCCTTTCGAAAGTATTTGAAAGCCAAGTTAACAAACAGATCACCGTCCATTTCTTATCCCACCGTACCTTCTCCGCTATGCAATCTGGTTTCCGAGCTGGTCATGGGTGCACCTTAGCCACGCTAAAGGTCCTAAACGATATTATAACCGCAATCGATAAAGGACAGTACTGTGCAGCCGTCTTCATCGACCTGGCCAAGGCTTTCGACTCTGTCAATCACCGCATTCTTATTGGCAGACTAAATAGCCTTGGTTTCTCAAATGACTGCCTCGCCTGGTTCACCAACTACTTCTCAGATAGAGTGTCAAATCGGAGGGCCTGTTGTCTGGACCTCTGGCAGTCTCTATGGGGGTGCCACAGGGTTCAATTCTCGGGCTGACTCTATTCTCTGTGTATATCAATGATGTCGCTCTTGCTGCTGGTGACTCTCAGATCCACCTCTACGCAGACGACACCATTTTGTATACATCTGGCCCTTCGTTGGACACTGCGTTAACAAACCTCCAAATGAGCTTCAATGCCATACAACACTCCTTCCGTAGCCTCCAACTGCTCTTAAACACAAGTAAAACTAAATGCATGCTCTTCAATCGAACGCTGATTGCACCCGCCTGCACGACTAGAATCACTACTCTCGGCGGGTCTGACTTAGAATATGTGGACAACTACAAATACCTAGGTGTCTGGTTAGACCGTAAACTCTCCTTCCAGACTCACATTAAGCATCTCCAATCCAAAGTTAAATCTAGAATCGGCTTCCTATTTCGCAAAACATGCCCTCGTAAAACGGACTATCCTACCGATCCTTGACTTCGGCGATGTCATTTACAAAATAGCCTCCAACACTCTACTCAGCAAATTGAATGTACTCTATCACAGTGCCATCCGTTGTCACCATATACTACCCACCATTGTGACCTGTACGCTCTCGTTGGCTGGCCCTCACTACATATTCGTCGCCAAACCCACTGGCTCCAGGTCATCTATAAATCACTGCTAGGCAAATCCCCGCCTTATCTTAGCTCATTGGTCACCATAGCAACACCCACCCGTAATATGCGCTCCAGCAGGTATATCTCACTGGTCATCCCCAAAGCCAACACCTCCTTTGGCCGCCATTCCTTCCAATTCTCTGCTGCTAATGACTAGAACGAACTGCAAAAATCTCTGAAGCTGGAGACTCTTATCTCCCTCACTAACTTTAAGCATCAGTTGTCAGAGCAGCTTACCGATCACTGCACCTGTACACAACCCATCTGTAATTAGCCCACCCAACTACCTCATCCCCATATTGTTATTTATTTTGCTCATTTGCACCCCAGTATCTCTATTTGCACATCTTCTTCTGCACATCTATCACTCCAGTGTTAATACTAAATTGTAATTATTTTGCACTATGGCCTATTTATTGCCTTACCTCCATAATTTACTACATTTGCACACACTGTATATACATTTTCTATTGTGTTATTGACTGTATGTTTTGTTTTATCCCATGTGTAACTCTGTGTTGTTGTTGTTTTTACCGCACTGCTTTGCTTTATCTTGGCCAGGTTGCAGTTGTAAATGAGAACTTGTTCTCAACTGGCTTACCTGGTTAAATAAAGATGAAATAAAAAATAAATAAACACCTTAGAGAAAAAATTGAAAAAATCCTTAGTTCTCTACAGAACTTTCAGATCTTGTTATGATGATAAATCAGGCCTGGGCCAAGGCTAGAAAGACTGACTGTATCTGATTGGCAGTTTTACAGGAAATTGAGAAATAGATGCACTTCCTCAATCAAGAAATCTAGATCCGTCTAAATGTTGGAAAACAGTTAATGCAATGAAACGTGGAAATTCCTCTCCTTCCTTGCCTAAGCAAGTTGTGTCAGACTGGCATCATTACAGAGAAAATGTGGTAACTGATGTTTTTAATCAGCATTTTATCATCTCGGCAGGGTCTGGAAGTGGGTCTGGAAAGCAGCCCATATATTCCCCCTTCACAAAGGTGGTGACTACTGTGACCTAAATAATTATCTCCCCATTTCCAAACTCTCTACACTAGCAACAGTGGAGGCTCCTCAGAGGAGGAAGGGGAGGACCATCCTCCTCAGTACATTTAATAAAAATAAAAATAGTGAAACATTAAAAACGTTACACATTTTAGATAAAACCATACTAAATATATTCACAAGACACACTGGTTTGCAATGAAGGTCTAAATAGCCTCAACATCACTCTGTAGAGTAGCACCATGGTGTAGCCGGAGGACAGCTAGTTTCCGTCCTCCTCTGGGTACATTTTCTTCAATACAAAAGCTAAGATGCTCGTGGTTCTCACCCCCTTCGATAGACTTACACAGTAATTATGACAACTTCCGGAGGACGTCCTCTAACCTATTAGAGGTCTTGCAGCATGAAATGAACTGACATGTTGTCAACCCAATCAAAGGATCAGAGAATGAATCTAGTCCTCAAAGCATAGGCTACAGCAAGCTAGCACTGCAGTGCATAAAATGTGGTAGTAGTTGACTCAAATAAATAGAAAGACAATAGTTCAACAGTTTTGAACAAATTAATTTCTTCAAAAATGAAGGAGAAACAAGACAGAGATAGATTTTTGTAACTTTGCTTATTTTTTAATTTTTTTCACTTACTTAACTAGCAAATGCAGCTAGCTAGCTAGTTTAGCCTACTCAAACACCTGGCTCAAACAGAGAGGGATGCTATGTTACCTATTTGCTATGGCTATCCAACACTGGAACTCTTCCAAGTCAAGGGCCCGCCTGTGTAACTACTAAACTGCTTACTAACTGTACACTGTACTGCACGATTGTAGTGGGTTTACTAAAGCGTTAGTTCTACTTGCTATGTTGTTTACTTGACGTTAGCTAATATGGTGACAACGATGTAGGCTGTGTGTAGTGGTTAGTGGTTATGATATGAAGGTTTTGCTTGGTAAGGTTTTTTCACTTGGTCACAGACAGCTGATGTGTTGTGCACTGAAGTCCACAAGCGAAGGGAAAAGGTGACAGGAGGAAAGTGCATAGATGTGAGAAGGATTTATAAAACGATCTTAACACTATGAAAGTGAACTGTGTTTGCGTGTGATCAGGGGTGTACTCATTCTGCAGATTCTGTTGAAAAATGTTTCTTAAACAGAAGCAAACTGTGGGAATAATGATTGCACCCTAGGTCAGCTAGATGAAAGCAAGATTGTGCAAGGCGGTATTGAATGGGTCAATGCCTGTCATCTTGATTACTCAAATATCTCTCGACCTGTGCACCTACATTACGTTGTAAATTTAAATAAAGTTAAGTTAAATAAAGGCTAAATAAAATAAATAATACAAACATTTCATTCATAGGCTAGGTTTTAGCAACCTCATGATGGGTATAGGGAAAATGTGTGGTAAGTAGCTTAAACCTATCCATGTTACATTGAGCTGGGTGAATGGAATATGAATGAAATAAACGCCACCGACCGCCACTGACTAACAACAATTCTAGAATCCTTGGTAAATACTCAACTTAGATCCTTTTAAACTAAAAAAGGTATTCTAAATATACACCAGTCAGGTTTCAGACCAGATAAAAATAAACATTGCTCGGCCCTTTTTATTGACATCTCTAAAGCCTTCAACATTGTGGATTATTCATTATTTATTCAGAGGCTTTCATCAATTGGCCTGGACCAGGCTGCGTGTAGCTGGTTTGAAAATTATTTAAAAGGACAGAACACAGTGTGTTTTTACTAATGGTGTTAAATCAGGGTTTCTGGACATAACAAAGGGTGTCCCACAGGGATCAATTCTTGGTCCGGTTCTTTTCACTATTTAAATTAAAAATATTGGTTTATCTGTAAAAAAATGGTAACTTTCACTTGTATGCAGATGACACTGTGGTGTATGTTATTGCCCCCACAGTTGACCAGGCTCTGTCAGAGCTTCAATCTGTCTTTATTGCCCTGCAGAAAGCCTTTGCTGAACTGAAATTGGTACTTAATGCAGGTAAAACCAAGTATATGTTATTTTCCAATATCTGGATATAATATATAATATCTGGGCATCTGGATTGACGGAAAGCTATCTTTCAAAAAGCATGTTGATGAGTCAGTTAAGAAATTAAGAATTAAAATGGGCTTCTTCTAGGAAACTCCTTCCTCTTTAATCGTCCACCCCTCCCTCGACGACATCCGCTCTTCATTCACTCAGCCTATTGAGCTACTGGACCCACACACACAGAACTACCCTACGCCGTGATCTCTTTCTTCCCTCTCTCTCCAGATTAAATCCTGCGACTAGTGAGGTCCGGCCGAGCCGCCAACCTGCCCGCTCGACCCCATCCCCTCCTCCACGGAGGGGAGACCATCTCTGGAGCCCTTCTCCCATTCCTCATTAACTCATCTCTGACCACTGACTTCAAAATGGCCCGAGTCGCTCCCCTCCTCTTGAAACCAACAAGGTCAATGAACAAATCACTGATCATAATCTTGATGTGATTGGCCTGACTGAAACATGGCTCAAGCCTGATGAATTTACTGTGTTAAGTGAGGCCTCTCCTCCTGGATACACTAGTGACCATATCCCCCGGGCATCCCACAAAGGTGGAGGTGTTGCTAACATTTATGACAGCAAATTTCAATTTACAAAACATAAAATGACTACGTTTTCGTCTTTTGAGCTTCTAGTCATGAAATCTATGTAGCCTACTCAATCACTTTTTATAGCTACTGTTTACAGGCCTACTGGGCCGTATACAGAGTTCCTCACTTAGTTCCCTGAATTCCTATCGGACCTTGTAGTCATGGCAGATAATATTCACATTTTTGGTGACTTTAATATTCACATTGAAAAGTCCACAGACTCACTCCAAAAGGTTTTCGGAGCCATCATCGACTCAGTGGGTTTTGTCCAACACGTCTCCGGACCAACTCATTGCCACAGACATACCCTGGGTCTAGTTTTGTCCCTTGGAATAAATATTGTGGATCTAAATGTTTTTCCTCATAATCCTGGACTATCGGATCACCATCTTATTATGTTTGCAATCGCAACAAATAATCTGCGCAGACCCCAACCAAGGATCACCAAAAATCTAGATTCCTAGATGCCCTTTCAGACTTCCTCCACCTACCCAAGGACGTCTGAGTACAAAAATCTGTTAACCACTAAACTGAGCAGCTAAATTTAACCTTGCATAATACCCTAGAAGCAGTCGCACCCGTACAAACAAAAAACATTTGTCACAAGAAATTTGCTCCCTGGTATACAGAAAATACCCGAGCCCTGAAACAAGTTTCCAGAAAATTGGAACGGAAATGGCGCTCCACCAAACTGGAAGTCTTCCGTCTAGCTTGGAAAGACAGTACCGTGCAATATCGAAGAGCCCTCACTGCTGCTCGATCATCCTATTTTTCCAACCTATTGAGGAGAAAAAGAACAATCCTAAATGTATTTTTGATACTGTCGTAAAGCTAGCTAAAAAGCAGCATTCAACAAGAGAGGATAGCTTTCACTTCAGCAGTGATAAATTCATGAACTTCTTCGATGAAAAGATCATGAAAGTAAATTACGGACTCCACTTTGAATCTGCACATTTCTCCAAAGCTCAGTTGTCCTGAGTCTGCACAGAACCTCCAGGACCTAGGATCAATGGAGACGCTCAAGTTTTTTAATCCTGTATCTCTTGACACATTCATGAAAATAGTAATGGCCTCTAAACCGTCAAGCTACATACTGGACCCTATTCCAACTAAACTACTGAAAGAGCTACTTCCTGTGCTTGGCCCTCCTATGTTGAACATAATAAATGGCTCCCTATCCACCGGATGTGTACCAAACTCAAAATAAATAAAAGCCAAACCTTGACCCGGAAAATGTAAAAAACTTTCGGCCTATATCGAATCTCCCATTCCTCTCAAAAATGTTAGAAAAAGCTCACTGCCTTCCTGAAGACAAATAATGTATACAAAATGCTTCAGTCTGGTTTTAGACCCCATCATAGCACTGAGACTGCACTCGTGAAGGTGGTAAATGACCTTTTAATGGCATCAGACCAAGGCTCTGCATCTGTTCTCGTGCTCCTAGACCTTAGTGTTGCTTTTGACACCATCGATCACCACATTCTTTTGGAGAGATTATAAACCCTAATTGGTCTACACAGACAAGTTCTTGCCTGGTTTAGATCTTATCTGTCGGAAAGATATCAGTTCGTCTCTGTGGACGGTTTGTCCTCTGACAAATCAATTGTACATTTCGGCATCCTCAAGGTATTGTTTTCACTATATATTCTACCTCTTGGTGATGTCATTCGGAAACACAATGTCAACTTTCACTGCTGTGCGGAAAACACACAGCTGTACATTTCAATGAAACATGGTGAAGCCCCAAAATTGCCTACCCTGGAAGCCTGTGTTTCAGACATAAGGAAGTGGATGGGGGAAATGTTTTACTTTTAAACTCGAACAAAACAGAGATGATAGTTCTAGGTCCCAAGAAACAAAGAGATCTGCTGTTGGATCTGACAATTAATCTTGATGGTTGTACAGTCGTCTCAAATAAAACTATGAAGTGACCTTGCCGTTATTCTGGACCCTGGTCTCTCCTTTGACAAACATATCAAGGATATTTAAAGGGCAGCTTTTTTCCATCTTCGTAACATTGCAAAAATCTGAAACGTTTTGTCCAAAAATGATGCAGAAAAGCTCATCCATGCTTTTGTCACTTCTAGATTAGACTACTGCAATGCTCTACTCTCCGGCTACCCGGATAAAGTACTAAATAAACCTCAGTTAGTGCTAAACACGGCTGCTAGAATCCTGACTAGAACAAAAACATTTGATCATATTACTCCAGTGCTAGCCTCTCTACATTGGCTTCCTGTTAAGGCTAAGACTGATTTCAAGGTTTTACAGCTAAACTACAAAGCATTACATGGGCTTGCTCATACCTATCTCTCCGACCTACACGTATGCTATGGTCACAAGACGCAGGCCTCCTTATTGTCCCTATAATTTCTAAGCAAACAGCTGGAGACAGGGCTTTCTCCTATAGAGCTAAATTTTTATGGAATGGTCTGCCTATCCATGTGAGAGACGCAGACTCGGTCTCGACCTTTAAGTTATTACTGAAGACTCATCTCTTCAGTAGGTCCTATGATTGAGTGTAGTCTAGCCCAGGGTTGCGAAGGTGAACGGCAAGGCACTGGAGAGACGAACCGCCCTTGCTGTCTCTGCCTGGCCGGCTCCCCTCTCTCCACTGGGATTCTCTGCCTCTGTCCCTATTACGGGGGCTGAGTCACTGGCTTACTAGTGCTCTTCCATGCTGTCCCTAGGAGGGTTGCATCACTTGAGTGGGTTGAGTCACAGACGTGATCTTCCTGTCCGGTTTTGCGACCCCCTCGGCTCGTGCGGTAGAGGAGATCTTCGCCGGCTATACTCAGCCTGGTCTCAGGGTAGTAAGTTGGTGGTCTGTTGAGATCTCTCTAGTGTTGTGGGGGCTGTGCTTTGGCAAAGTGGGTGGTGTTATAACCTGCCTGGTTGGCCCTGTCCAGGGGTATCGTCGGACGGGGCCACAGTGTCCCCCGACCCACCTGTCTCAGTCTCCAGTATCTATGCAGCATCAGTCCATGCGCCGGGGGGCTAGGGTCAGTCTGTTATATCTGGTGTAATTCTCCTGTTGTATCTGATGTCCTGTGTGAATTTAAGTATGCTCCCTCTA
The DNA here is from genome assembly GCF_020615455.1 of Coregonus clupeaformis. Classification (NCBI taxonomy): domain Eukaryota; kingdom Metazoa; phylum Chordata; class Actinopteri; order Salmoniformes; family Salmonidae; genus Coregonus; species Coregonus clupeaformis. Next base: position 49,233,848 of record NC_059218.1, on the reverse strand, counting down.
ATTCTCTCGCTCTCCCTCTCTCCCTCCCCTCCCAGAGGACCTGAGCCCTAGGATCATGCCTCAGGACTACCTGGCCTGATGACTCCTGGCTGTCCCCAGTCCACCTGGTCGTGCTGCTGCTCCAGTTTCAACTATTCTGCCTGCGGCTAGGGAACCCTGACCTGTTCACCGGACGTGCTACCTTGTCCCAGACCTGCTATTTTCGACTCCCTCTCTCTACCCCACCTTCTGTCTCGACCTCTGAATGCTCGGCTATGAAAACCAACTGACATTTACTCCTGAGGTACTGACCTGTTGCACCCTCTCCAACCACTGATTATCTTATTTGACCCTGCTGGTCATCTATGAACATTTGAACATCTTGAAGAACAATCTGGCCTTAAAATGGTCATGTGCTCTTGTAATCTCCACCCGGCCCAGCCAGAAAAGGACTGGCCACCCCTCAGAGCCTGGTTCCTCTCTAGGTTTCTTCCTATGTTCCTGCCTTTCTAGGGAGTTTTTCCTAGCCACTGTGCTTCTACATCTGCATTGCTTGCTGTTTGGGGTTTTAGGCTGGGTTTTTGTATAGCACTTTGTGACATCTTCTGATGTAAAAAGGGTTTTATAAATAAATGTTATTGATTGATTGATTGACTTGACCCTCTGACTGGTATCACTTCTTTCTTTTCTTTCCAAAATACTTGAGTGTGCTGTCTCTTACCAACTCTCTCACTATCTCTCTCAGAACGATCTTCTTGACCCTATCCAGTCAGGTTCAAGATGGGTCACTCAACCAAGACTGCTCTTCTCTGTGTCACGGAAGCTCTCCGCACTGCCAAAGCTGACTCTCTCTCCTCTGTTCTCATTCTCCTAGACACAATGAACCGTCCTCTCCACCCTCTCAGGGCTGGGCGTCTCAGACTATGCACACTCTTGGATTGCATACTACCTGGCAGGCCGCTCCTATCAGGTGACGTGGAGAGGATCTGTGTCTGCACCATGTACTCTCACTACTAGTGTCCCCTAGGGCTTGGTTCTAGGCCCTCTCCTCTTCTCTCTATACACCAAGTCACTTGGCTCCGTCATATCCTTATATGGTCTCTCCTATCATTGCTATGTGGATGACACTCAACTACTATTCTCCTTCCCCCCTTCTGACACCCCGGTGATGTCAAGCATCTCTGCATGCCTGGTAGACATCTCAGCTTGGATGTCGGCCCACCACCTCAAGCTTAACCTCGACAAGACGGAGCTGCTCTTCCTCCTGGGGAAGGCCTGCCCGCTCCAAGACCTCTCCATCACGGTTGACAACTCCACATTGTCCCCCTCCCAGAGTGCAAATAACTTTTGCGTGACCCTAGACAACACCCTGTCGTTGTCTGCAAACATCAAAGCAGTGGCTCACTCCTGCAGGTTCATGCTCTACAACATCCGTAGAGTAAGACCCTACACGCAGGTCCGAATCCAGGCTCGCTGTTGGTTGGGCTCCCCGCTTGTGCCATCAAACTCCTGCAATTTATCTAGAACGCTGCAGCCCGCCTGATTTTCAACCTTCCCAAGGTCTCCCATGTCATCCCACTCCTCCACACACTCCACTGGCTTCCAGTCAAAGCTCGCATCCACTACAAGACCATGGTAATTGCTTACGGAGCAGCAAGAGGAACTGCCCCTCCCTACCAGGCTCTGCTCACACCCTACACCCCAACCCGAGTACTCTGTTCTGCCACCTCTGGTCTATTGGCCCTCCCACCCCTACGGAAGGGCAGCTCCGGCTCAGCCCAGTCCAAGCTTTTCTCTGTCCTGGCATTTTCATGTGCATGTGAGGTGTAGTTTAATGTGTTTATTGTATTTTTATGTGTATTGTTGATCTATACAGAGCTCATCTGTAAAAGAGACCTTGGACTCAGCATTGACTCCGTTTCAAAATAAAGGTTAAATTAAAATCATAAAAAAATTCAGAAGCTCATCTTGAATTGAGATTCACAGTAATTGACTATTTGCTTTTATTTGTCATTGTATAGTAACAAACTTGTCTCACTAAATTATGAGTAGGGATACAATTCCAACCAATTTAGTTTTACTGAGTAGCCTAGCAAAACATATTGCAATTCTTTGGGACAGTAGTTCAGAAGACCTGTCAATGACTCCAGCACATTGTCAATAAAAACAGGATATTTTTATACTGCACTGACAAAAATACTCTGAAAGGTGGGGTAACAATACCACACTGTTTCTCTCATTGTTGTAGTTCTTTGCTGGCAGCCAGAGCTGATCCTAGAACAGTGACAAAGCGGTGTACGTCACTAAAGGAGTTGTAGAGCGGCACCGGAGCAATGCGCAGAACGTTGGGTTCCCTCATGTCACACTGAGATCGCATGGAGAGAATAGATAAAAAAACAGCAACAGTCAATTACAAAACATAGATTAAAATGTATATATAATCATGCGTAAAACACATTTATTCTGAACAAAAATATAAACGCAACATGCAACAATTTCAAAGATTTTACTGAGTTACAGTTCATAGAAGGAAATCAGTCAATTCAAATAAATTAAATTATACCTTAATCTATGGATTTCACATGAATGAGCAGGGGCGCACCCATGGGTGGGCCTGGGAGGGCATAAGCCAGGACCAGCCAATCAGAATTAGATTTTCCCCACAAAAGGGCTTTATTACAGACAGAAATACTCCTCAGCACCCTCCCTCCCCCTCCTCTGATGATCCTGAAGGTGAAGAAGCTGGATGTGGAGGTCCTGGGCTGGGGTGGTTTACGTGGTCTGCGATTGTGAGGCTGGTTGGATGTACTGCCAAATTCTCTAAAACGACGTTGGAGGCGGCTTATGGTAGGGAAATGAACATTCAATTATCTGGCAACAGCTCTGTTGGACATTCCTACAGTCAGCATTCCAATTGCACGCTCCCTCAAAACTTGAGACATCTGTGGCATGGTGTTATGTGACAAAACTGCACATTTTAGACTGGCCTTTTATTGTCCCCAGCACAAGGTGCACCTGTGTAATGATCATGCTGTTTAATCAGCTTCTTGATATGCCACACCTGTCAGGTGGATGGATTATCTTGGCAAAGGAGAAATGCTAACTAACAGGGATGTCAACAAATTTGTGCACAACATTTGAGAGAAATAAGCTTTTTGTACGTATGGAACATTTCTGGGATCTTTTATTACAGCTCATGAAACATGGGACCAACCCATTACATGTTGCATTTATATTTTTGTTCAGCATACATATTAAGGGCTTGTGTTCCATACCCAGATTACATGTAAACCCACATCTGGACAAAAAATCTCAGTCAAAGTAAAAAATAATAATACAAAAGACTATGCTTTTTAGTCCAGGACTAGGCTTAATATGGGTCTGGGAAACTCGCCAAAACTGTACTACTATTGTATATATGAAGGCACTCACAGCGACACCCCTCTTCTCCAGCTCCTGGAACACGGCTGCGATGGGGACAGAGAAAGAGAGGGAGAGTTGGCAGCCTCGTTCCTCAGGGTGAGAGGGAGTGATGATATGGACGTAGGGCTTGTGAGGCTGGGCCTCGTCCTTGTTGTAGTAGTGCTGGATCAGACACTCCAGGTAACCTGTGAGAAGTCTGGACTTCTTCCTCAGAGCTGCCATACTCGTCATAGCAAAGACCTGGAAGTATTGATAAATATTGACAACTAATCAGTTATTGCCAGGGCTGGGGTCAATTCCATTTAAATTCCAGTCAATTCAGAAAGTAAAAAGTTGAAAAACATTGAAGAGAATTTGAATTTCAGTGTACTTCCTGGATTGACTGGAATTGAAAAGTAGTTGACCCCAACCCTGGTTATTACAACAGTTACAGGTCACTGTTAAACTCCATGACTAGAGAGATGAGGACATTTTAAATTACAGTATGAACATGTTCTAATATTTGCTGCATGAAATAGATATGAAAACCCCAAATTATTCCAGTCACCTCTAAACTAGCTTGCAGTGGACACACCAGCAGGATGGGTTGGTTTGATAGTCGATAGCCACTTATACCAGGTAGTAGATCCATGTCTATGGTAAGAAAAAATGTATGATGTCCGTGATTAATTCATTTGGGTTCTGGCTTGACTGAAAGGGTGAAATGAATACAGTATAACCTATTTTCTGTAATACCCTAATATGACCGCAAGATGTCAGTGTAAATCAAGCTTAATGGATTTCTCTGTTCAGAGACCCATTATGCTAACTTGAAGTAACATTCTGTAATGTGTCCCAGTACAGGGAATAAAATGAGAACATGATCACAAATATGTTGATACCATTATCCATGCGGAATCTTGTTTTCAAGTTATGTCCCCACCATCCCATGAGCCTGAGAGAGAAAGTAACAAGTAGTTAATGATACAACATAGTCAACATGCAATAAGAACACAAATCTGAGATGTACTGCACTGTAATACTCACGCAGGTTTGACTGTATGTGCATTCTTCTCATGGATAAAAGCTCCAGCCAGTCCACCAGCCCCAGAATTCACATACTACACATGAATAACTCTGTCAACACATTGCATAGTTTGTCTGCCTTTTTTCTACAATATGCAAGACCAATGATAATCGACAATATTTGAAATGGGCATCGATAACAACTGCAAGAAAATCTTGGTTGGCAATATTAAGCTAGAATAAGTCAATTTCTACCCCACATATTGTTGTCTTCCTGTGTCAGCAGGTGTTAGACAGGAAACTGAGAGTGAAGCCACCGCTAGCTGTTCATTTGCCCTTGATGTCTCCACATGAACCCCAATGCTGACCTTGTAGGAGCACCAGCAGGCAAAGTCCACTCCCCAGTCATGCAGCTTCAGCTCTGCATTGCCCACTGCGTGTGCACAGTCAAATCCAACGTAGCAGCCCTGTGGGAAGAATAAAAATGCACTGTCATGCCAGATGCTAAGGGCAGCAGGCCGGAGCTGTGCAGTCAGGACACAGAGGCAGTTCATGTGTGTCTGCGTGTCTGTGTTTGTTTGCGTGGGTGGGTGTCTATTTAAGATCAGCTTAATAAATAATTAATGTATTCCTAGTGGGGGTATTATTCTGAGGATCATTAGGACTCTGACTAAGTCTGGTTGTTTTGATTGCCCTGCTAAATGTGACAGAGAGGGAAGGCTGCTCACTGTGTGTGTGTGTGCGTGTGTGTGTGTGTGCGTGCGTTTGGTTTGACATCTCCTGAGTGTCATCATTTATTTCCTTGTCGACACACTGCTGTTTATTTGACAAATGTCATTCTCAGCATGCAGTGAATTGGAATGGGCATCAAACACTTGCATGAGGTGAATACAGACAAATGCTGTGAACCATCCATGTCAAATTGTTACACTTCCTTGACAACAGAGGGCGCTGTTGGTTACAATGGCCATTATCAATTATAAACAGGTGTTGAATTTGGAATTCAGAGGTGGAGGAGCCCTCTAACCCTAATCCTAGCTTCATGTTCACATCCTGGTTCAACTCTAACCCTCATCCACAATCCAAAGTCTAGCTTCATATCCACATCCCTGTTCAACCCTAACCATAGCCTTAACCACAACCCTCATCTTAACCCTAGATTCATGTCCACATACTAGTTCAACCCTAACCGTAGCCTCAACCACAACCCTAGCTTCATATCCACATCCCTGTTCAACCGTAACCCTAGCTTCATGTCCACATCCCAGGCTTGTAACACTAACACTAGGTTCATGTCCACATCACGGTTCAACCCTATCCCTAGCCTCAACCACAACCCTAACCCTAGCTTCATGTCCACATCCCTGTTCAACCCTAACTCTAGCTTCATATCCACATCCCTGTTCAACCCTAACCCTAGCTTCATGTCCACATCCCAGGCTTGTAAAACTAACACTAGGTTCATGTCCACATCACGGTTCAACCCTATCCCTAGCCTCAACCACAACCCTAACCCTAGCTTCATGTCCACATCCCGGTTCAGCCCCTAACCCTAGCTTCATGTCCACATCCCAGTTCAACCCTAGCCTCAACAACAACCCTAACCTCAACCCTAGCCATATGTTAATTCCTAACCCTAACCTTTGTTTATCCTATTTTGCTCATCAAAACCTAAAAATTGCTGGAGCTCGGCTCAGTCGGTCTCTCTTTTTGACCCAAGGTGCAGGAGCCCGGTTCCGGGTAGCTCCAGCCCAATTTAACCACTGATAATAAACAATGACTCATCCATTTCACTTCTTTGTCGCAATGTAGTGACAGTATCATAGTTCGACACCAGAGGGCAGTGTTACTCTCTTGACCGTCTAAATTGAACCTTCATAAAACACCATCAAGATCATGTTGGAGTACCCTCTAAGGCGTGGGATCATCAACTACATTCAGCCGCGGGCCAATTTTTTTCTTCAACGGCGGGTCAGATGCCGGAACATAACTACAAATAATTTCTAGACTACAAATTGATCGCAAAAAAGCCCAAATAGAGATCATATTTGACTAAAACATAATCATTTCAAACCTTGCTTACATTGGTATACGAACACATACACTACATGACCAAAAGTATGTGGACACCTGCTCGTCGAACATCTCATTGGCGTTGGTCCCCCCTTTGCTGCTATAACAGCCTCCACTCTTCTGGGAAGGCTTTCCACTTGATCCCTCAAACTCAACTCTGGACCTCAAAGCCAGTTCCACTGCATTTTTCATCATTCCCTTCTAATCAGGGACTGATTTAGACCTGGGACACCAGGTGTGTGCAATTCATTATCAGGTAGAACAGAAAACCAGCAGGCTCCGGACCTCGTAGGGTAAGAGTTGAGTACCCCTGCACTAGCTGTTGGAACAATGCTGCGGAGAATTGCTTCCATTTAGCCACAAGAGCATTAGTCAGGTCGGGCACTGTTGCCACAAAGTTGGAAGCACAGAATCGTCTAGAATGTCATTGTATGCTGTAGCGTTAAGATTTCCATTCACTGGAACTAAGGGGCCTAGCCCAAACCATGAAAAACAGCTCTAGCAGGGCTGAAATTTGACGAACTGACTTGTTGGAAAGGTGGCATCATGACGGTGCCACGATGAAAGTCATTAAGCTCTTCAGTAAGGCCATTTTACTGCCAATTTGTGTCTATGGAGATTGCATGGCTGTGTGCTCGATTTTATACACCTGTCAGCAACAGGTGTGGCTGAAATAGCAGAATCCACTAATTTGAAGGGGTGTCCACATACGCTTGTATATATAGTTTATATCTCTCTTATTATGCTTGGGAATACTTTGGAAATGATTTCTAAAATTAAAATCACTTGGAGCTGATTTGCTGGTGTTTTTTATGGTCTTAAGTCTTGTCCAACAATAATAATACATTTTTAAAAATTTACGTATTACATTTGTGGAACCCTGCTCCTAGGGGATTTGTAAAGGGTTTAGAAGTAGTTGATAGACAATTAAGAATTAATTCAAAAGTTGAAATAACATTTCCCAAAAAGACCCACCCCTTTTAAAAAAAACACTGAGGGGTGGTTCTAAGGTAGTCTTTTACCTTCTTCTGCCCAGCTTTAGTGATGGTGGCCATATCAAAGAGCTGTCCGGTGTAGTACTGCACTCCACTGAACAAGACCACTGCAATGGAATCTCCCTCCTTTTCTATCGTGTCCAGAATGTCCTCTGTTCTCAGCACCTCCTCATCCTGACAGGTAGAAAACATGGCAGTTGATCAGGGTACATAAATGTCACTTTTAATAACTGTTAATAAACTATTTCTCAACACTCAATTTTACTCTTTATACTCAATTTTAAGACTCAATTTCACTCTGTAAGTGTCCTTGGGTACCTTGAAAGGTGCAAATAAAAGTTTGATTATTTAAGTCCGATTGCCCCAAAAGGGATTACTTTACCGGTCTGGGCTTCATGAGCAGCATGCTTTGCTTAGCGTCATATCCTCTCAACTGGATCTGAGATTCCACAGCATACTGAAGAAATCACGCATGATGAAAATGGTTAGAAAATTGATCAATTTACCCACTCTCCTCCACCAACACAGAGACAACAGATCAACTGTAGTGTGAATAACAACAGTGGACTATTCTATTACAACAGGGTAAATTATGACGAGTAGGCTCTGCACACTTTCAAGTATTATACAACTTACAACGGTGTCTTTTTAGGGCAAAAACATGAATTATGGTTGAAATGCAGTTGAAGAAGGCAAATTACTTTCAACACAAAATGACCTTGTGATGGAACATTTTATGTTTGTACTTTTCTAATAACCAATTTCTTTGTTCATGCAAGTCACTGACTCAACGTGCCTGGGAGGAATCCTCACTATCAGTATCTGCAATTTGGCAGTACGCCCAGAACCTTGTTTTGAGAACGAAAGGGATATCTCAGTTTCAAGGTGTCAGCTTGGAGAGAGGAAGCCTTGTGAGGTATTGGTCGGTCACATGCATGAACCAAACGTTAATTATTAATTAATTATGAATAATAAATAAGCTAAATCATGCAAATATAACTTGTCTGTGTAATCAGTATATAAGAGAACTAACGGGACTGCCCGGGTGGAGAAAAAATAAAATAATAAAACCAATAAAACTAAACATAAATATGTAGAAGGAGGGTACCACTAGTCTCGGGTCCCCGAGTGGCGCAGTGGTCTAAGGCACTGCAGCGCAGTGCTAGCTGTGCCACTAGAGATCCTGGTTCGAATCCAGGCTCTGTCGTAACCGGCCGCGACCGGGAGACCCATGGGGCGGCGCACAATTGGCCCAGCGTTGTCCAGGGTAGGGGAGGGAATGGCCGGCAGGGGTGTAGCTCAGTTGGTAGAGCATGGGTTGTGGGTTTGATTCCCACGGGGGGCCAGTATAAAAAAATTATGTATCCACTCACTAACTGTAAGTCGCTCTGGATAAGAGCGTCTGCTAAATGACTAAAATGTAAATGTAAGTAATGGAAGAGTTGCTATTCTATATGTATGGTGGCAAGACTATAGAGTCTATAGAGACTATAGCATTTATGACTACATAGACTACTGAGACTATAGACACAGAGTATAGATACGCAAGACTATAGATACTGTAGAAAGTATAGATACTGTAGAGACTATATATACTGTAGAGACTATAGATACTGTAGATACTATGGCGACTGTAGAGACTATAGAGGACCCGTTAAAGATACATATGAGAGTTGTGAAGGCTAGAGCTAGTTTTAGAGAGTAAACTAGAGCGAGGGCAAGTAACAGTACCATGGAGAAGCCCCGCTGACAGCTGTCTTTAGGCATTTATGAGAAGTGTCTACATGGTCTGCAGAGAACCACTGGGAATAGCATAAGGTGCACTAGGTGCTATTTTATATGTATAGGAAGTAGCGGCAAGAGAACCATTGAAGATACATATGGTGCATAGGAAGTAACGACAAGATAATCGTTGAAGATGCACATGGAGTAATAAGTGAGATTACTGAGAGTGTTTTGGAATAGTACTAAGTCAATGTGGATGTGAGAGTTGTGTGAGTGTGGAAAGGACGTGTTAAGCTGATTTAAATGTGGATAATAAATGGTAAGCTGAGTTCAACAAAGGATTTACATTTGGGATAATAAGAGGATTGAAATTTGGATAACATTACTATTAAGTACTGAGTGAATGAGAGCTATCTGGGGACTAGCTCCGTGTCTGAATGAATACCCCAACCAGATCTGTGTGAACTGAGTATGAATAGAACACTAGTGTAAAGGAGGAATTTGTGAAGAAGAGTATAATGGGTTACTAGAGATGTGATAAAGTAACATAAAAAAAAAATATATATATATATATATATACAGTGGGGAGAACAAGTATTTGATACACTGCCGATTTTGCAGGTTTTCCTACTTACAAAGCATGTAGAGGTCTGTAATTTTTATCATAGGTACACTTCAACTGTGAGAGACGGAATCTAAAACAAAAATCCAGAAAATCACATTGTATGATTTTTAAGTAATTATTTTGCATTTTATTGCATGACATAAGTATTTGATCACCTACCAACCAGTAAGAATTTCGGCTCTCACAGACCTGTTAGTTTTTCTTTAAGACGCCCTCCTGTTCTCCACTCATTACCTGTATTAATTGCACCTGTTTGAACTCGTTACCTGTATAAAAGACACCTGTCCACACACTCAATCAAACAGTCTCCAACCTCTCCACAATGGCCAAAACCAGAGAGCTGTGTAAGGACATCAGGGATAAAATTGTAGACCTGCACAAGGCTGGGATGGGCTACAGGACAATAGGCAAGCAGCTTGGTGAGAAGCCAACAACTGTTGGCGCAATTATTCGAAAATGGAAGAAGTTCAAGATGACGGTCAATCACCCTCGGTCTGGGGCTCCATGCAAGATTTCACCTCATGGGGCATCAATGATCATGAGGAAGGTGAGGGATCAGCCCAGAACTACACAGCAGGACCTGGTCAATGACCTGAAGAGTGCTGGGACCACAGTCTCAAAGAAAACCATTAGTAACACACTACGCCGTCATGGATTAAAATCCTGCAGCGCACGCAAGGTCCCCCTGCTCAAGCCAGCGCATGTCCAGGCCCGTTTGAAGTTTGCCATTGACCATCTGGATGATCCAGAGGAGGAATGGGAGAAGGTCATGTGGTCTGATGAGACAAAAATAGAGCTTTTTGGTCTAAACTCCACTCGTCGTGTTTGGAGGAAGAAGAAGGATGAGTACAACCCCAAGAACACCATCCCAACCGTGAAGCATGGAGGTGGAAACATAATTCTTTGGGGATGCTTTTCTGCAAAGGGGACAGGACGACTGCACCGTATTGAGGGGAGGATGGATGGGGCCATGTATCGCGAGATCTTGGCCAACAACCTCCTTCCCTCAGTAAGAGCATTGAAGATGAGTCGTGGCTGGGTCTTCCAGCATGACAACGACCCGATACACACAGCCAGGGCAACTAAGGAGTGGCTCCGTAAGAAGCATCTCAAGGTCCTGGAGTGGCCTAGCCAGTCTCCAGACCTGAACCCAATAGAAAATCTTTGGAGGGAGCTGAAAGTCCGTATTGCCCAGCGACAGCCCCGAAACCTGAAGGATCTGGAGAAGGTCTGTATGGAGGAGTGGGCCAAAATCCCTGCTGCAGTGTGTGCAAACCTGGTCAAGACCTACAGGAAACGTATGATCTCTGTAATTGCAAACAAAGGTTTCTGTACCAAATATTAAGTTCTGCTTTTCTGATGTATCAAATACTTATGTCATGCAATAAAATGCTAATTAATTACTTACAAATCATACAATGTGATTTTCTGGATTTTTGTTTTAGATTCCGTCTCTCACAGTTGAAGTGTACCTATGATAAAGATTACAGACCTCTACATGCTTTGTAAGTAGGAAAACCTGCAAAATCGGCAGTGTATCAAATACTTGTTCTCCCCACTGTATATATATATATATATATATATATATATATATATATATATATATATATATATATACACACACACAACTTGCACACCCACATGTAGACATACATAAGTGGTGTAAAAAGTATTTTGAGAAGTTCAGGGTGCTCCCTTTATGGATCATTTGATAACGATAAGGTTAAAGCATTGTATAACTGTCTAAAGGGTTAGGGAAAGCTCAGACAAAGATTTGCGCATATCCACTTTTCGTAAAAGGTACGGGACTTGACCTACCCCTAACCAATAAAACTATAAACGCTTATGGGATTTCCTCCACCCCGGTAATACATTTTGAAATAAAACCCATACCCTGTTCAATGCAACCAATGAATGTTGAACATGATTTTCTGTATTCACCTACTCAACCGTTTAACTTGCTAGGTAGAGACTTATTATGGACAGAGCACCCCATCTATAGGGGACTGATAGACAGTGCCAGCCCAGTTATAGTGAAAGTTGATCCCAGAAAGATATTCTAGTCTCGAGAGCGACCTTAAAAAAGGAAGCTCCCTCCAAAGTGTATCTCTTCCCTTCTGAATTGGCCGATGTATTTTATAATTTTGGCGCATTACATATGAATCTCAAAATAATAGACATTTAATAAGTGTGAAGCATAAAATGAATATCCAACAGAAATTGGTATTAAATATATAGAGTAACATTGTTAGGGTAGACTAAAATTAAAACAATGCCTTCCAGTATGGAGAAAGTTCTCATGTTTGTTTTGTTTGTTTTTAAACCTTACAATAGGGGTAAAAGCAGAACATTGTTTGAGAGTGATCTGTGCGTATTAGCAGTAGTGATTGAGAAGGTCTTCCTATTGGGAAGAAAAGTCCTAGTTGAGGGAAACGTATGGAGACTAATGAAAGTAACAAAGTGAACGGTAATATTAGTGGCTTTCAGATAGCACTCTAATAATGCAATATCATCAGGTAATGGCGCCGGAGGAGATGGCTGCCATTTTACGGGCTCCTAACCAATTGTGCTATTGTGTGTGTTTTTTCACATTATTTGTAACTTATTTTGTACATAATGTTTCTGCCACCGTCTCTTATGACCGAAAGAAGCTTCAGGATATCAGGACAGCGATTACTCACCTCGTACTGGACGAAGATTTTTTCTTTAACGAGTCGGACGCGAAGGATTTACTTCAGACACGCGACAAGGCCCAAATCCCCGTCATTTGCATGAAGAAGAGACAGCGATAATCGGGGACGTAGGTCGGGGTGCCTTGTAAGGTTCCGATGGCGAGTGGGTAATCTGCCTCTACCATCAGTCCTATTAGCCAACGTACAATCATTGGATAATAAAACGGATGAGCTCCGATCAAGAATATCCTACCAACAGGATATTAAAAACTGTAATATCTTATGTTTCACCGAGTCGTGGCTGAACGACGACATGGATAACATACAGCTGGCAGGGTTTTCGGTGCATCGGCAAGATAGAACAGCTGCATCCGGTAAGACAAGGGGTGGCGGTCTGTGTATATTTGTAAATAACAGCTGGTGCACGAAATCTAATATTCAGGAAGTCTCGAGATTTTGCTCGCCTGAGGTAGAGTATCTCATGATAAACTGTAGACCACACTATTTACCAAGACAGTTTTGTAGCTGTCTATTTACCACCACAAACTGATGCTGGCACTAAGACCGCACTCAACTGTGTAAGGCCATAAGCAAACAAGAAAATGCTCATCCAGAGGCAGCGCTCTTAGTGGCCGGTGACTTTAATGCAGGGAAACATTAATCCGTTTGACCTAAGTTCTACCAGCATGTTAAATAAGCAACCAGAGGAAAAATAAACTCTAGACAACCTTTACTCCAGACACAGAGACGCATACAAAGCTCTCCCTCACCCTCCATTTGGAAAATCTGACCAGGAAGCAGGAAGTACCAGTGACTCGCTCAATACAGAAGTGGTCAGATGACGTAGATGCTAAGCTACAGGACTGTTTTGCTAGCACAGACTGGAATATGTTCCGGGATTCTTCCGATGGCATTGAGGAGTACGCCACATCGGTCACTTGCTTCATCAATAAGTGCATCGATGACGTCCCCACAGTGACCGTACGTACATAACCCAACCAGAAGCCATGGATTACAGGCAACATCCACACTGAGCTAAAGGGTAGAGCTGCCACTTGCAAGGAGCAGGACACTAATCTGGACGCTTATAAGAAATCCTGCTATGCCCTCAGACGTACCATCAAACAGGCAAAGAGTCAATACTGGACTAAGATTGAATCCTACTACACCAGCTCTGATGCTCGTCGAATGTGGCAGGGCTTGCAAACTATTACGGACGACAAAGGGAAGCACAGCCGCGAGCTGCCCAGTGACGTGAACCTACCAGACGGGCTAAATGCCTTTTATGCTTGCTTTGAGGCAAGCAACACAGAAGCATGCATGAGAGCATCAGCTGTTCCGGACGACGGTGTGATCACGATCTCTGTAGCCGATGTGAGCAAGACCGTTAAACAGGTAAACTTTCACAAGGCCGCGGGCCAGACGGATTACCAGGACGTGTACTCAGAGCATGCGAGGACCAACTGGCAAGTGTCTTCACTGGCATTTTTAACCTCTCCCTGACGGAGCCTGTAATACCTACATGTTTCAAGCAGACCACCATAGTCCCTGTGCCCAAGAAAGCGATGGTAACCTGACTAAATAACTACCGCCCCGTAGCACTCACGTCGGTAGCCATTAAGTGCTTTGAAAGTCTGGTCATGGCTATACCGCCCCAACAGATCTACAGATGACGCAATCTCAATCGCACTCCACACTGCCCTTTCCCACCTGGACAAAAGGAACACCTATGTGAGAATACTGTTAATTGACTACAGCTCAGCATTCAAAACACCATAGTGCCCACAAAGCTCATCACTAAGCTAAGGACCCTGGGACTAAACGCCTCCCTCTGCAACTGGATCCTGGACTTCCTGACGGGCCGCCCCCAGGTGGTAAGGGTAGACAACAACTCATTTGCCACGCTGATCCTCAACACGGGGGCCCCTCAGGGGAGCGTGCTTAGTCCCCTCCTATGCTCCCTGTTCACCCACGATTGCGTTGCCAAGCACGACTCCAACACCATCATTAAGTTTGCTGACGACACAACGTGGGAGGCCTGATCACCGACAACGATGAGACTGCCTATAGGGAGGAGGTCAGAGACCTGGCTGTGTGGTGCCAAGATAACAACCTCTACCTCAACGTGAGCAAGACAAAGGAGGTGATCGTGGACTACAGGAAAAGGAGGGCCGAACATGCCCCCATTCACATCGACGGGGCTGTAGTGGAGCAGGTCGAGTTTCAAGTTCCTTCGTGTCCACATCACCAACAAACTATCATGGTCCAAACACACCAAGAAAGTAGTGAAGAGGGCACGACAATGCCTTTTCCCCCTCAGGAGACTGAAAAGATTTGGCATGGGTCCCCAGATCCTCAAAAAGTTATACAGCTGCACCATCGAGAGCATCCTGACCGGTTGCATCACCGCCTGGTATGGCAACTGCTCGGCATCCGACCGTAAGGCGCTACAGAGGGTAGTGTGTACAGCCCAGTACATCACTGGGGCCAAGCTTCCTGCCATCCAGGACTTACATACTAGGCGGTGTCAGAGGAAGGCCCAAGAAATTGTCACAGACTCCAGTCATCCAAGTCATAGACTGTTCTCTCTGCTACCGCACGGCAAGCGTAGGACCAAAAGGCTCCTTAACAGCTTCTACCCCCAAGCCATCAGACTGCTGAACATTGAATCAGATGGCCACCTGGACTATTTACATTGACCCCCTCCCACTTTGTTTTTACACATCTGCTACTCGCTGTTTATTATCTATGCATAGTCACTTTACTCCTACCTACATATACAAATTACCTTGACTAACCTGTACCCCTGCACATTGACTCGGTACCATCTGTATATAGCCTCATTATTGTTATTTTATTGTGTTACTTTTTATGTAATTTTTTTACATTAGTTTATTTAGTAAATATTTTCTTAACTATTTATTTAACTGCATTGTGGGTTAAGGGCTTGTAAGTAAGCTTTTCATGTGGCGCATGTGACAAATAAAATTTGATTTGATTTGAAAAAATAAGCCTTGAGGTATTGGTCGGTCACATGCATGAACCAAACGTTAATTATGAATTAATTATGAATAATGAATAAGCTAAATCATGCAAATATAACTTGTCTGTGTAAGAAGTATATAAAGAGAACTAACCGGACTGCCACGGTGGAGCTGATTTCAGACCGATACTTTATGCATCTAAGTTTGACTGTGAGCTCTCCAGCTTACTGTTAATAAACAATGATTCATTTAAGATTGACTTCAGGTGGGTCTGGTGGTAATTTCCACAACAACCTGCAGTCATTACACCAACACCCTGTAGGTTTAAAACAAGCTCTGTGTCATTGAATAACTCACATGGTCTGAGGGGAAAGCCTTGTCCTCAAGAAGGATTTTGTGACGTTTTGCTGTAGGTTTGTAAAAAGACAGCTGTAAATCAAATATATTACATGTTGTTAAAGTAAAGTCTTGGTATATAACATATAGTGTATGTTTACGTTGGATATTTATATGAAAGTTATACGTTATCTTACCAGCAGAAGATGCAGATTCACTGTTAACCCATTCATCAAGGCAACCTCCTCAGCTTTAGCCCCTGTTCGCAAACACGCAAACACACACAGGTGATTTAATTCCCATTGCTCGGATATACAGTGCATTCGTTACGTTACAGCTTTATTGTATAATGGATTAAATCTTTTTTACTTTTTTTCTCATCAATCTACATACAATACCCCATAATGACAACGCAAAAACAGGTTTTTAGAAATGTTTGCTAAAGTATTAAAATAAAAAACTGAAATATATAAGTATTCAGACCCTTTACTCAGTGTTGAAGCACCTTTGGCAGCGATTACAGCCTCGAGACTTCTTGGGTATGACGCTACAAGCTTGGCACACCTATATTTGGGGAGTTTCTCCCATTCTTCTCTGCAGATCCTCTCAAGCTCTGTCAGGTTGGATGGGGAGTGTTGCTGCACAGCTATTTTCAGGTCTCTCCAGAGATGTTCGATCGGGTTCAAGTCCGGGCTCTGGCTGGGCCACTCAAGGACATTCAGAGACTTGTCCAGAAGCCACAACTGCATTGTCTTGGCTATGTGCTTAAGGTCATTGTCCTGTTGGAAGGTGAATGTTTGCCCCAGTCTGAGGTCCTGAGCACTCTGGAGCAGGTTTTCATCATGGATCTCTCTGTACTTTGCTCCAATCGTCTTTCCCTCGATCCTGACTAGTCTCCCAGTCCCTGCCGCTGAAAAACATCCCCACAGCATGATGCTGCCACCACCATGCTTCACCGTAGGGATGGTGCCAGGTTTTCTCCAGACGTGACGCTTGGCATTCAGGCCAAAGAGTTCAATCTTGGTTTCATCAGACCAGAGAATCTTGGTCTGAGTCCTTTAGGTGCAAACTCCAAGTGGGCTGTCGTGCCTTTTATTGAGGAGTGGCTTCCGTCTGGCCACTCTACCATAACGGCCTGATTGGTGGAGTGCTGCAGAGATGGTTGTCCTTCTGGAAGATTCTCCCATCTCCACAGAGTAACTCTGGAGCTCTGTCAGAGTGTCCATCGGGTTCTTGGTAACCTCTTGGTAACCTCCCTGACCAAGGCCCTTCTCCCCCGATTGCTCAGTTTGGCCGGGCGGCCAGCTCTAGGAAGAGTCTTGATGGTTCCAAACTTCTTCCATTTAAGAATGATGGAGGCCACTGTGTTCTTGGGGACCTTCAATGCTGCAGAAATGTTTTGCTACCCTTCCCCAGATCTGTGACTCGACACAATCCTGTCTCGGAGCTCTACGGACAATTCCTTCAACCTCATGGCTTGGTTTTTGCTCTGACATGCACTGTCAACTGTGGGACCTTATATAGACAGGTGTGTACCTTTCCAAATCATTTCCAATCAATTGAATTTACCACCGGTGGACTCCAAGTTGTAGAAACATCTCAAGGTTGATCAATGGAAACAGGATGCACCGGAACTCAATTTTGAGTCTCATAGCAAAAGGTCTGAATCCTTATGTAAATAAGGTATCTGTTTGTTTTTTTTAATAAATGTGCAAACATTTCTAAAAACATGTTTTCGCGTTGTCATGATGGGGTATACTGTGTAGATTGATGATGAATTTTTTTTAAAAATACATTTTAGAATAAGGCTGTAATGTAACAAAATGTGGAAAAAGTAAAGGGGTCAGAATACTTTTCGAATGCACTGTAACTTTAGAACACATTTTTAACTAATAGCATTTAAGCTATCATAACCTACATTTTCCACACTACATTTCCACACTACATTTTCCACACTACATTTTCCACACAAAAATAAGTCTGAGAAGCATAATGGCCTTCAGTTGTTTGGTTTGGTTGTACTTCGCTCTCTGAAAAAGATGGCACAATGCCAGGGTGCAATTACCTTTTAAAACCAGTCACAGATAGGAGGTCTCTCTGTCATAAATTATCAACAGCCGGACAGAACGATAATAAGCTATCAGAATTACCTGACAATTGAATCATGGATGTTATGAAAGCTGAAAATTACAGGCTTTTAACTGTGTTGTGTGATATAGGGAACCATGATGACCGTGCATTGGATCCCTTTGTTTGCATATCAGTGCAAAAAGCCTGTAAAGGTGCCAACATGCATCGTTAAATAGCCCCATCTCAGCCCTAGCTCATGTTAACTGTTATGTTCATACAACTTAACATAGAATGTCCAATGGTAACGCATTGTATATGATAATACATTGAACATGTGTTATTGTATGAACTTACCAACCACATTAGCCATGAGTTCCTCTATATTGTTTTCTGCCCAGGCCCAAGGTCGAGAGCCTTGTACATGGCCATGAACCCCCCTGTAAATCAGAACACAGAGAAACATTAACAATGA
>NC_059218.1:49202668-49215389 GCF_020615455.1 Coregonus clupeaformis | reverse complement strand
AAGGACCCCAAAGACCCTGTCTCAGAACCCAGCCACGTCCAGACTTATCCCGGCTCCAGGGGGAGCTGCCAGAAACCAGGCGGGTCCAAGAAGGAGTACCACCAGAGGGGGAAAACTCGACAGTGTTACCGGTGTGGGGAGATGGGACATATCTCCTGGCGCAGTGTGGGAAACCAGCCGATGAACCTATGCCCACTGCGGAGTCCTCACCAGCTCAGCACTTACACAGTTTTGCCTCGCTCTTGGGAGTCGTGATGGCGGCCCATTCGACCCCCACCTGCCCGGTAACTGTGAATCACCATGATGTGGAGGCCTTACTGGATTCTGGTAGCCGGGCCACCCTGGTGCGTAAGGATTTGGTGGGCCCAACGTGTCTGACCCCCGGGAAAGTCCTCCCTAGTTTCCCTGTGTCCATGGGGACCCCAGAGAATAACCCCCATTACTGGAACTTACAATGACCTTTGCACACGGGAACCATACACACGACGGCCGGGGTGGTTGATTCCCTCCCCGTCCCTGTCCCTAGTGACGACGCGCCCTTTTACCCACTCTGGAGAGAGTCTCAGGAGAGGATAACCCGAGTACCTCGGAAACGGGAGAGGCAAGACTCATCCTGGGAAGGCTCCGGTGCAATCCTCGATTACTCACTCCGGCCCCGGGCTCTGATAGGGGATGGCAGGTGCCCAGACCGACACAGAGACGGAGCTACAGAATCTGGACAAAAGAACTGTCTGGTCTGGAAGGGGACCGCTGAGAGGTATCGTTTGTTAAAGCAAATTGACAGCACAGAAGACAGAAGAGTTAGATATCCTCCAGGCTAAACTCACAACAGAGCTCCTTCCAAGCAACAGGAGGAGCTGGAGAGGCTTGCGCAGGACCATCGAGGGAGTGTGAGGGAGACCCTGCGCAGTAGTAAGAGGTCCAGAAGAAGGCAGAGGAGAAGTACAAGGTGTTGGAGAGTACAAGATGAAGAATGCGGAGGCAGAGAGAGAAGGAACTGAAAGCTTGCTCAACAGAAGCTAAACTCTGCTAAAACCAAGGCTGATGCGTTCAGTAAGAAACTCAAGGAGAGACAACAGGAGGCTGAGTCCCTGGTCCTAGAGTTGGAGGAGTTGGAAGAGAGAGCAGTCTGGCAAGCACCACGGCAATGCGGACGCCCTCTCCCGGCGTGATGCCTTCTTCGCTGCCTTTACCACGAGACGTCGGGTCCCGAGGAGGGGTGTGTGATATCACGAGGGCTGTGTCCTGGGGGGACGTTACATCCCCCTGAGGTGGCTGCAAACCCAGACAGCTATGGCTCCATCTGCTGGTATGGTCGGGAACTCCACCCCTCTATGGCCAATCTTCCCACGCAGCTGAAACAAAATGAGGAGCTGATGAGCTGGGAAGGTTTGGGAAGGGAAGAGACACAGGTCTCCAACCTGGGCTCTCTGGAGGACAAGAGTGCTACACGTCCACTTCCAGAGGAATATAAAAGGATTTGGAGATACTTACCTTTGGGAAATACTCACCTTTGGATATATGCACCTGTGGAAATACGTGTGGGACATTTGGAAGGAACGTTTTGCTGGGTTGGCCACTAGCTGCAACGTGGAAGACAGTGGGATCTGGGGAAAAGTTATTTGAGCGGGAGAGTTATGATTTTGGATGTGGAAGAGACATGTCCCTGAACTGTGTAACCCTTAAGAGCCACCAGAGAACAGTATTGTGTTATACTTTCGTTAGTTTCCCAAGACCTTTAATAAAATCCTTGTTTTGGTTGAACCTGGCCTCCTTGCACTACTTGAGCAATCCCGCTGAAAGCTGGGTAGCCTCTCGTGACGTCACAGGTCATAGAAAATGATGTCAGAAATATAATTTACAAAAAAAGTTATGATCAGTGTAGAAAAACACACAAAATAGCAGATTTGGTCAGGAGCCCATAATGCGGCAGCTATCCACTGCAGCGCAAGAATGCTACAATTTTGTGAAATCAAACAGGGTTCTTTCACCAAGTTACACATCTCAAAAGGCACCGAGATGGTGGAATGATCCAGTAGCAATAGTGACGACCCATTAGCCAGCAGCTTCCCTGTGATCTGAGACCTATTTTGATAGATGCTGTCCACCACTCCTAAATATCAAACAATTATTTTATTAGGCAACAGAAATGCAACTTACGGTTATATTGATTCAGATGCTGTAGCTTGCTTTTGTGGTCTGTCATAGAATTAAAATATTAACATTGTGAAAACGTTTATATTTACTATTTCTGGACATCAATTAACACAGCCACTTACATTTGCAACGATTCCAGGATGAATTTCGGAATTCGGTCATTATATGTTAGGAAATCCTCCGTTTGAAAAAATTGCCTGAGCTCAATTGATCTGTGGTGTCTGTAACTGTTGTAACAGCCAGCAGAAACATGCAGGCCATTTGGGTATAACTGGAGAGGATAGGGGGAAACAAGAGAGACTGTTCCTCAGGCCTAACTGACTAATTAGGAAAAGATTACTCAGCCCAACTGAGGCTGTGGTTTCTTATTCTGTCTGCACTGCCTGGCATCTGTGGGCAGAACCCAACTGGCATGTCTGAGGCTGGGCAATACGGCTATAGGGGAAAAGCCAAACAAGACTAGAGAACTCATTATTCAAAGAGTTTCGTTCCAAAACACTATATCCACCTTTTTTTCACATTTGTATTTTTTCATCAGAAATTATTGCTTATGGGTACCTTCATGTGTGTGTATTACTGCTCTCAGATTTTTTATTCATATATTTTAGATGTGTATTCAAATTGGTTTTGTTGCAAAACGCTATATATCCATTGTTTAGCTGGAATGGAAAGTTCATATCCTATATATTAGACTGTGATATGTGGTTGTCTCACCTAGTGATCTTAAGATAAATGGACTAACTAACTGTAAGTCGCTCTGGATAAGAGCATCTGCTGCAACAAATTCCAAAAATGTCAAATGTAAAAATTTTACATACAGATCTCATATTACTATATAGATTTTTTTTTTTATGATGTAGTTATTTGTTACATTTGACTGTGTAAAACCTAGCAGTACTACTTATTTCTCTGAGAGTGAAGCGGATATATAGCTATTTCCTAAAAGATGATTATTTGTCTCTGAAATGAAACCAAATACTTGTCTGTCAATGAACAACCCCATGCCAAGATAAGGTGGTGAAAAACACACCAATCTCTTTCATACGTTTTTTATACAATAAAAGGTCATTTACCAACATTTCTAAAATGTATATATAGCGTTTTGGAATTAAACTCTTCATTTCTTCTGCATTGAGCAGAGTAGTGAACGCATGACCTCTTAAATTGTCACGATTCGATCCACCTTTGTACACCAAATGAAATGGACTCTGCAATGAGTCTGAGCTGGTTCCATCCAGAGTGAGAGTTCTCTGGCTTGCCTTTACAGGGTGTAGAAGCACGCTGCCTTCCTATCCTGTTCTTACACTCATCACATGGTCCCAGCCACATAAAAGATGTCCTTTCAAACCAGCGAGTTGCGGATTCCATTTCTGCTTGTTACTGTGCATTGAACGTACCTCAACAATTCAAACCCTGTATGAATGCACGGTACATAAAGAGAAGGAAATTGTCAAGTCACATAACATCCACAATGGAGTTGGAGCTGTGGATTCCAAAGTCCCAACCTCAATAAGCCAACAAGCACTGAGGCTAGGGTGAACTTTCCATGCCTGGACTGAAGCCTGCTGCCCAACCAATATACTATTTTACAGATCCAACACTAGCAAACAGGTGAGAAGTCAACAGACGGGTTGGGGTTATTGACACAGTAACTAGGTCATTGATTAACTCACAGATTTTTCCAAAAAACACCACTGTCTAGTGCTGCTCTGTAGTGTATTGACGTTTAACGTCATACACTACACATGTTATATTACATTTTTCTTAACTTAGAAAAAGTAGTTGGTATATACAATGTTCCCAAATGTAGCCGTCTACATTACATTCATGTGGTTGGGTTTCTTTGAACTCTACTTCCTCATGGTACAACATATGCATCTCATAGCCTGATGTAGTGAATAATGCTTATCCAGAGCCCTACTACATATTTGGCCATGATGAGAGGGCAACTCGTCTATGACCCAAACAAAACTTGGAGGAATTTCCACAGAAGGAAAATTAGTTGAATTGACCTTCTGTCCTTTTTGAATGGTTCTCGGTCTACCTTCAACGCCCTCTCCCTCAGCCCAGTCCAGCAATCCCAAGAGAAATCAAGCTGTCTGGTGTTACAATCTAATCTAAAGCCTGGGACAAAAACATACATAACACATATGCAACCTGTTCACATGATGCACACATGCAACCTGCCCACCCATCTCTATTTCTGTCCCATATAAACATATAGAGACACACACCTATACCAAGAAACCACATACGCATTCATAAAAACACACCACTCTCAGTTGAGGCTTAAATACTGGATTAAAAGGGTTTATGGAGAAAAGATTTAGAGTGCAAGGTACAGAGAGATTTGTGCATTGGGAATGTGAGTGGTTTCCATGAACCTGAGACAGGGGGAGAAAGAGAGAAGGAGAGACAGTGGATGAACTGAGGCAGACAAACATACTGGTGGAGTCAGGGAGGGAGACACAGCTGCCCTGAGAGCAGAGCAGAGGAGAAAGGAGGGCGACAGAGTGGGATGTATTCCCATGGCTTCAACGGGTGACTCATACCCTACACAGCATGCAAAGTGCTGGATGTTTATCATTCCATTGAGGGAGGGATGGGGCAAGGAGTGTGTGAGAGGAGAAAAATGAAGGTTCACTTGGGAGTAGTGTGTGTTTGGGAGGATGTGGAGGGATCCCAGCCTGTGTTGTGTGCCTGCCTGGGTGTCCTCTCCTGGGGTGTGATGTGATGGGGACCGCGATGGGTGGGGTGGGGGATTGGAGTATAATGACGTCAAACAGAACAGAGAAGGGTCACACACACACACTAACACACACATCCAATGACAGCCGCATCCAGCGCTCACCCACTTCATATACCTTTCCCTTGTTGCCATGACGGCTGAGATTCATTGCAGCTCCCTGCGAGCTGAAGCTTTGTCTCATTGCATGCATACGTGGCGCTGGGAGCCATGGTGACAGCAGGACAAATTCCATTCTGACTTCTGACCACTGTGCACATGCTGTCACACTGGCCTGGATGTTAAACCACTGAATATCCTCCTGCTGCACACACACACACACGTCACCTCTCTCTCTCATCCTCTCTGCTCTGAAACATTCAAGGCCTCCCATTCATTATTCAGCTGGTACCGCAATGCAACACTGCCAGTACGCCTGACACCTCAGGATACTCACAGGAAATTCTTATTTACTATTTGTCCTCTGTTATGCTGTCTTACTGTAACCTGGACACTATTTCTGATACCTATCTAGCCTTTCTGTATAGTAGCAGAGTGCAGTCAGTCTGTCCGTCTCCCATGTGTCCTGCAGCTCAGGATGTTGTGTTAATGTTTACATTAACACATCCGCCCTGTGTCACCTCATCTCCACCCTACCTTACCGAAGCCATTGAGATGAAATCAACATGAAAATACCTGAGCACTCTGAAAGGTTTGTGTTAAACTATGCAAATGATACACTTTTACCTTTGAGAGCGAGAGCGAGAGAGAGAGAGAGAGAGAGAGAGAGAGAGAGAGAGAGAGAGAGAGAGACTACAGTAGGCTATGACACTATATACAGGTAACTTGCAAAATAATGGAAATAATTCAGTAAATGAGGGATGTAAAGTGTATTGAAAGCAGGTGCTTCCACACAGGTGTGGTTCCTGTTATTAAGCAATTAACATGCTTAGGGTCATGTATAAAAATGCTGGGCAGGCCATTATTTTGGCCACGAGTGGTCACTGAATGGTTTGATGAGCAGGAAAACGATGTAAGCCATATGCCATGTCCTTCTGTCACCAGTTCTCAACCCAATTGAACACTTATGGGAGATTCTGGAGCGGCGCCTGAGACAGGGTTTTTCACCATCATCAATGAAACACCAAATGATGGAATTTATTGTGGAAGAATGGTGTTGCATCCCTCCAATAGAGTTCCAGACACTTGTAGAATATATGTCAAGGTGCATTGAAACTGTTCTGGCTTGTGGTGACCCAATGCCCTATTAAGACACTTTATGTTGGTGTTTCCTTTATTTTGGCAGTTATATGTGCGTAGTGAACCACTAACCTCTGTAAGATTAATGACATGACATGTTCTCTGAATTATTATTGGCCTTTGCCAGATGTGAAGACTCAGTAATGATGACACTTGAGTGAGAATGGGGCATTAAGAACTGAAACTCTCCAGAGACATTGAACCTTAATCAGACTTTAGTGACAATGACACCACAACAAACAATCAGGAAATCACTCTGTGGATACTCAATGTGGTGCCTTCATCTATTCATTCAGATCTGTCTGAGGAAATCAATTATGCTTCCTTCTTTTAAAGCCGTGACTTCCTCTGTGAATGTCTTGTTTACTAATGCTTGATCAAAACCACTCAGAGAGAGACAAAGTAGAGTGGACATGGAGGACAGATCTCCAGTAGATATCTGACAGAAATAAAACATGGAGGGTGAGAATAGAAAGAAAAGAGAGTGATTTTCCACCATGACAATAAATTGAAACAGTTCGTTAATAATGATGTCAGTGAAAAAAATATTCAGGGCGGATTATAATGGGATTTCTTCTGATAGGGAGAGCAACAATGCTGCAATTATAGGAGAGGAAAACAAAAACAATTGAAAACACTCAATGGGGTTTCTGGCACAACACTCCATTACTGAGGCTCATCAGCGAGGAAGAGGCGAAGCGAGAGGGATAACTGGACCCAAAATCTGTCTTCTCCAGCAGGTGGCGTTTTTTTTTTAGAGGTCAATGAGAGAGTGTCGAATTTGGTTAACAAAAAATGTAATGGTTTATCACTAGTTACCTGGTCTATCCTCGTCATCACTAGTTACCACAGCCACAAAATGATAATCCCTGCCTATCTTCTTAAATGTTGATTTGAAACCTAACCCTAACCTTAACCACACCGCTAACCTTATGCCTAACACTAACCTTAAATTAAAACCAAAAGGCAAAAAATACAATTACAATTATAATTTTTTTGTTCACTAAAGTAGTGCACTGGGCCTTTACTAGTCCTGTATTAGAGACTGATATAGCCGTCTGTAGAGCCCCCCACCCCCTTCACAGTGGAAGTGAGGGATAGCCTACTGATGAGGTGTGAATGTTCTAGAAGGCAGCTGCCATGGAACAGAACAGTGAAACTACTGACTGCTTGAAACTGAGAAAATCTGTATATTCTGCTTTCAACACTCTGATCCTGTTGATAAAAACAAGTTTGGGCGAATATCATTGGTCATATCCTGCAGGATCCTGTAATGGCTGTGTGAGCAAACAAGAGAGGTATCCTGGCCCTCTGGCATCCAGTTGAGAGAAAGGGAGTGGGGGAGGGAAAGCATAGTATGTACCAGAGGAGGCTGGTGAGAGGAGCTATAGGAGGACAGGCTCATTGTAATGGCTGGAATGGAATCAAACATATTGAAACTCTTTTCCATTAATTCCATTCCAGCCATTAAAATGAGCACATCCTCTTATAGCTCCTCCCACCAGCCTCCACTGGTCTGTACCCTATTCACAAAGGTATATTACTTAGAATCTAAATCAAGAATGGCAAAGGCATATAACACGTTCATAAAATTTGACAAATTGATCTTCCTATGGAGGAATATAAAATAGTAAATGATTAAATAGCCTAGACATGGTAGACTATATATAATTACAGAACATTTTGACTATCTTGGGAAAATAAATAGACTACTGCATTTTGCTGTCATTAAGAATAGAGTCAACTTAATTTTCGAGGTTTGGCAGCGGTAATTTCATCTTCTGTCGGCTTTGATTGTTGACTTTTCATGAATGAAGAGAAAGGAGAGAATGGATAATGAATGGTACTAGCGGGTGACGTCACCTCCAGCGTGACGCCACCACCCATTCATAAAACGGAAAGAGGTGACTGCTCGTGATAGTAATGCTCTCAGAAGAATAACAGCACAACATTGCGCAGGAGCTGCCCAGGATTAACGCACATCCAGCACTCTCTTCGTGTTCTTCAACACGAAAAACACATTTTTCTTCATTATGGGGGAAAATATGGTTATCATGGATGAACTTTGCGAAATGGATTGCAGCGTTTTGAAAAGGTTGTTGAAGGACGACAGTGCGAAATGTCTGGTGCTGGACTGCAGATCATTCCTGGCGTTTAGCGCTGGACACATTCGGAGCGCAGTGAATATCCGCTGTAACACCATTGTGAGAAGGCGAGCAAAGGGCTGCGTGAGTTTAGACCAGATTCTATCGGGTGATGAAGAGGTCAAAGCCCGGCTGAAATCAGGACTGTACTCCGCTGTGATTCTCTACGACGAGAGGACGCCCGATATAGACACGGTTAAAGACGATAGCACAATCACTCTGGTGCTCAATGCATTATACAGAGACACATTTGGAACTGAAATATATCTACTAAAAGGTAAAATTATCACAATGCACTTTAGGTTATCAGAATTAAAAACATGCCCAATGCTGACTTTGTTTACAAGCATAAATATCACATCTGTCTCATTATATCTGACAAATGTGTTATTACCATGTTATTATTATACTTTCTCAATCATCTTAAAATTGTAGGGTATATGTAGTGCCGTTTTTGTATTGCTGCACAATTCAACCCACAAATGGGCATTAGGCTCTAACAATGAGGTAATGCGTAGAGAGCCACATCTGGGTGTACGAGGATGTGCCGCAGTGAGTGTCTTGTGATCCTCAACAATTGGTTCATCATCAAGATTTCACATCAGCAAATGTTTACATGTAAAAATGTTATTTTATAATGGTTATTGTTGCAAATTGCTCGCAATTTCATTATCCAAAATAGATTTAAATGACGCACACGCATTGAAGCATAAAGTGTTGCCAGAAAATCACACAAGAGTATTTCTCAATAAATGATTGGAAGTTATTGGGGAAATGCAATTAGTAAAAATCTATTCAACTATTTACTATATTTTCACATTTAATTCAGGCCTTAACCACTAGGCATAGGCCTACCCAAATTATATATTACATTTGAAGAAATTGAAATACTAATTATGATTGTGTTCTATAATGTTTTATGTAATTATTCAGAAATATTTAATTTGGTTGTTATTGAAAAAAATTATGATCTGTAGGCCTATTATGCTAGGTAGGCCTAATTAGTAAATGATACAGTAGTTTGTTAACGCAGAAGGTGCGCTATTATTTTGTGTTGAGTGTGGCCTGTGATTGGAATATCCTGATGTCTAACGTTAATCTCTTTTCACAGGAGGCTATGACACATTTTTCACGGAGTATCCCGAGTTCTGTTTGAAGACCAAAACGTTATCTTCGTTCTCTACCCAGTCCAGTTTGGACTCCTGTTCTTCCTGTGGAACTCCACAGACGTTGCACCATGACCAGGTAAAGAAGGGTACCTGTTTATCTCCAGTGGCGGCTGGCCGATAGAGGGGCGCTAGGCGCCGCCCTTTAAATAAAATTATTTTAAAAATAAAAAAATAAAAAATAATAATAATAATAATAATAAAAACATCAGTATGTCAATATTTGTGTGTTTGAAATATGGAATGCACACAGTAATATGTGTAAGATATGATAGAAAATCATATTCGCAACCTTTCCTCTGCCTGTCAAACGCCTCATCAGCTCTGGGCGAACAGAAAGTAGCCCGAGGAGGCGGGTCTACGTAGCAGTTAAGCCAATTGCTAATTTAAGATATGAATGTATGACATAAAATGTAGTCAATAAGCGATCTTAAATCGAATCCAAGGAGGGCGATTATTTTACCGGCCCAAGCTGCGCCCCCGATAAAATAAGGACCGGGGGTCCAGTGACGCCATTTTTACTAGACAACAATGGCGAACGCATAAACGTTACTCCTCCAAGACCCAACCCTAACTCGGTGAAATCTCTCCTCCAAGATCCGTTTGAGAGAGAACTTTGTCAGAGAAAGTTCGGGTGAAAGAGCTGGGCCCAGATCAACCTGACCTCTCAATCAGACAGCAGGCTAGCGAGAAAGGAAGCAGTATATGCGCGGCTTCTCCCGTAGCTGGTACACCAGGAAGGCTTGGCTAGCTGGGTGGCACTGATGCTAATGCTTTATTTTGCTTTCCGTGCTTGCTTTTTAAAAACGAGGTCAGATTCAGCATGGACAGGTACCGGAGTGAGAGGATATGAAGCACCTGTCAGAGAAGGTAAAGGAAACATGAGAACACCAGGGCACACATGGACAACTCTGTAAAGCTAGCTGTATTAGGAAGGGTGAACATTGCACGCAACTGGATGACGGCCACAGGATTGTGGTGAGAAAACACAATGAGAGGTGGATAAAAACAGGCACATTCTATCCAAAATTATCGATTGTGGCTTGAAGTTCTGTGGGGCTTTTGAGTTGGCCTTGCGTGGGCACGAGGAGACTGACTCCTCAGACAACCCCGGCATTTTCCGGGGCTTAGTGGATTTGTTGCCTCCCTCGACAGTGTGCTGAGGAGGAGCACCTGAAGACAGCTACCGTTTTTAAGGGCACGTCAAAGACGATACAGAACGAGCTGTTGGACTGTATGCTGTCAATGTTAAGGATTACATCCTGGAGGAAGTAAAGAGTGCTGATTTTATCGCCATTCAAGCTGACGAGACGACTGACGTTCCACCCACTGCCAGTTGGTGCTTGTGTGAGTGATTATCATAGAGCCGTCACAATTATATTTGTTTTAGTATTTTAAAAGGAAAGAGAAGACACAATCAGACGTTGATAATAATGCAGGAAAGTACTACACAGTTTGTAATAATTATTCAGGTGTCCACCAGGTCAATTTCTAGAAGAGGCCTAGTTGTTATTTGAATATTAACTTTATTGCTAAGTGAACAGCAGAACAAAATTATGTTGCATCCCTCTCACAAATGTAATAGAAAAAAGGCTTTAAAACGTAATAACATCAGTTAATTATGTACATCACAGGTTAAAAGCAGTTACTAGACATAGTTTGTGTGTATATATCCACACTGTCTGTCTGTCTGTCTGTCTGTCTGTCTTATATATATATATAAGTCACTGGTTGTGTGTTGAGGGGGAATTACAGTGAGTTAAGAAGTCTGATTGCAAGTTATCAAATTAAACTTTATTTTTGGACCCAGGGCCTCAATTCCCTCTTTGTGTGGGGACAGCGCATCTGACGAGCAGCAACAGCCCATCAAGCGACGGAGGATGCTGGGACCAGGAGAACAACAGAGGTTGGCTATAGAGGTAAGTTGTGATGTAATTGTCAGTGTTTCCCCACCTAGAACTTTTTTCAGGCCTGGTAGTATGTTAGCCAAAACCCTGAACAATCAGCACCTTGGTAATCATATACTTGGAGTTGGACATAGGCATGTGTCAGTCAGGATCACTTGCATCAAAACATAGCTTAATTGCAAATTAAAGCTGATGATGTATCTTACAGGTATGTGATACCATCCTGAGTCATGCTAAAGAGAGGTTCTCCTTCACCCAGCACCTCATCAGCGCAACACTATTGCACGGAGAGTTGTTCCCCACAACACAGTGTGAAGTTCCCCGATACAGCGCTTGAAACAACCGTGGAGCGTACCCCATGTTGAACAAGGCCAAGCTCAAAACCAAACTGTCCCTCATCTATGAGAACAGTGAGTTCAAGGCTTGTAGTGGTGCAGTGCCCCTGTACCAGTTCTTCATGGAGAACAACCTTCAGAGCACTTTCACAGAGACTGCCAGCCTCCTCAAGATCCTCATCACCACACCCATGACAACTGCTGAGTCAGAAAGGTGCTTCTCTACACTGAAAAGGATCAAGACCTTCCTGAGAAACAGCATGACACAGGATCGCCTGAACGCTCTGGCCATGCTCTCCATGGAGAAGAAACTTGTCAGGGACATTTCTGACTTTAATCAAAGGGTCATTGAGAGGTTTGCCACTCAGAAGGACAGACGGGCAAAATTCCTGTACAAATAAGATGACAGACACACACACACAGAGCAGCTCTGGCCGCATGTTTCTTTGTATATAGTTGACCTTAGCATAAAAAATCCAGTTATATATGGTACTCTAGAAAGTCTTAATAGTGTCTTTGCTAATATTACTGTATATATGTTGTTTTGTATCAATTAATTGTTGCAGTTCTGGAGCACATTAACAATTAGTCACATTTAGTATGATCATAAAATACCGCATGCTATTCTTCCAGTCAAAGGTTTGAGTTCATCCACTTGATATCCATTTCTATATTATACTCCTTTCATACAGTGTAAGATTTCTATAAACTTTATAATAATTTCATGTTATTGTCCACTTTCCACTCTGTTCTGACAGCATGCCTGTTGCGTTGCCTGTTTACTACCAATGGTGAAAAAGTTCACTTTAAATGCAAATGAAAGGCTTGGGTTTGTGTAATATGTTTTTGTGTAAGAATGCCTCAACTTTTTAATATTGGCATTAAATAATTACTGAATGTTTAACTGAGCACTGCTGTCCTGCAGTTTGTGTTAAAATATGTCGCGATGGTTACAGGAAAAAAAGTATGGCACAGCCCCACCGAATATTTTTCACCAGCCGCCACTTTTTATCCTCGGTGACCGAGT
>NC_059218.1:49173283-49198283 GCF_020615455.1 Coregonus clupeaformis | reverse complement strand
TTGGCTGGTGTAGGCCGTCATTGTAAATAAGAATTTGTTCTTAACTGACTTGCCTAGTTAAATAAAGGTTAAATAAAAAATAAAAAAAACAATAAGACATTATCCCATTCCACTACCTTTTAATAAGACATTATCCCATTCCACTACCTTCTAATAAGACATTATCCCATCCACTACCTTCTAATAAGACATTATCCCATTCCACTACCTTTTAATAAGACATTATCCCATTCCACTACCTTTTAATAAGACATTATCCCATTCCACTACCTTTTAATAAGACATTATCCCATTTCAACATTTTCTTATTACATGAAAGCAAGCTCTGCTTTTATACCTACAACACCATCCTGCTTGATTGATCTGTTTTGTCTCGTAGTAACGTGGTGCCTGCCTGTATTTCCTTAAACCTTTATTTTAGCAATACATGTCATTGAGAAAAGTATATATTTCATAATAACATCCTTTTTTTGGTCAGTAGGTGCCCAACATAACACCAGGTGGTGGTGTGTTGCACACAGTAGCTCAGATAGATAGAGCCCGTCTGAATTCCTGGTTTATGTAACCGTTAGCTTACCTGTGTAATATTGTCAAAAGAGCTCAGATAGATAGAGCCCGTCTGAATTCCTGGTTTATGTAACCGTTAGCTTACCTGTGTAATATTGAACTGTTAGCTTACCTGTGTAATATTGTCAAAAGAGCTCAGATAGATAGAGCCCGTCTGAATTCCTGGTTTCTGTAACCGTTAGCTTACCTGTGTAATATTGTCAAAAGAGCTCGATAGATAGCCGTCTGAATTCCTGGTTTCGTACGTTAGCTTACCTTTAATATTGATCAAAGAGCTCAGATAGATAGAGCCCGTCTGAATTCCTGGTTTATGTAACCGTTAGCTTACCTGTGTAATATTGTCAAAAGAGCTCAGATAGATAGAGCCCGTCTGAATTCCTGGTTTATGTAACCGTTAGCTTACCTGTGTAATATTGTCAAAAGAGCTCAGATAGATAGAGCCCGTCTGAATTCCTGATTTCTGTAACTGTTAGCTTACCTGTGTAATATTGTCAAAAGAGCTCAGATAGATAGAGCCCGTCTGAATTCCTGGTTTCTGTAACCGTTAGCTTACCTGTGTAATATTGTCAAAAGAGCTCAGATAGATAGAGCCCGTCTGAATTCCTGGTTTCTGTAACCGTTAGCTTCCCTGTGTAATATTGTCAAAAGAGCTCAGATAGATAGAGCCCGTCTGAATTCCTGGTTTCTGTAACCGTTATCTTACCTGTGTAATATTGTCAAAAGAGCTCAGATAGATAGAGCCCGTCTGAATTCCTGGTTTATGTAACTGATAGCTTACCTGTGTAATATTGTCAAAAGAGCTCAGATAGATAGAGCCCGTCTGCATTCCTGATTTCTGTAACTGTTAGCTTACCTGTGTAATATTGAACTGTTATCTTACCTGTGGAATATTGTCAAAAGCTCAGAACCACTTGTGTTTCGAACATGGTCCTGTTTTATCATTACTGTGCCGATCAATGGACAGTTCATTACCTCTGTCAAAATAATATGTAGCTTAAAGATATGTTTTTACTTGTATTTATTTTTGCTGATGGCTACGCAACAATAATACACATTTACAATAGGCCTATATAAAATGTATTGAATTGTCATATTATTTCAACAAGATACACAAAATACTTTGTACTGTCAAAGTGGAAGAAAAATTCTAACATTATTTTAAGATAATAAAAGAATAGATATATATATGTATATATAGTCGTTGCATAAGTATTCAGCCCCTTTGTTGTTGAGGCAAGCCTACATTAGTTCAGGTGTTCTGCTCCAGCATAGGGGCGGTGCTACTTCCCCGACATTCTAGTCATCTACCTCGGTGGAAACAACATGGGATGCACCAAGGGGACGTCACTGGTGAGGCAGATGTGCGGATTTAGAGGTGGTCATCCAAATGTTTCCCGGGACCGACGGATGTCTTCTCTGATGTCGTGCAGCGGAGGAGCTGGATGTTCCAGTGGGACCAGAAGATAAGCAAAGTGCATAGAGAGGGCCCGGCGCTCCCTCAATCAGCTGGTGTACACATTTCAGGGAACACAATCCTCCACCCAGGCATTAAGCAGTGTATCCCTGGGGCGTACCGTACCAGAGTGCATCTGCCGTATTCCTTGAGTTGGTCTTTCCAGTCTCCATCGTTCTCTCCCGTAGACTAAGGCACTGCATCGCAGTGCTAGCTGTGCCACTAGAGATCCTGGTTCGAATCCAGGCTCTGCTGTAGCCGGCGCAACCGGGGACCAATGGGCGGCGCTCGATTGGCAGCGTCGTCCAGGGTAGGAGGGAATGGCCGGCAGGAGGTAGCTCAGTTGGTAGAGCATGGCGTTTGCAACGCCAGGGTTGTGGGTTCGATTCCCACGGGGGGCCAGTATGAAAATAAAAAAAGAATAATGTATGCACTAACTGTAAGTCGCTCTGGATAAGAGCGTCTGCTAAATGACGTAAATGTAAAAATGTAAATGTAGTCCACACTCCACTGCCTCTCAACGATGCTCTTTTAAGAGCCACCTAATATTTGAAAATAAGCCAGGACTGGGCAGGGGGGGGTGTCAAAACTATACATGAAAGAGAGTGACCAAACTATCTCCTCCGAGAGGCAAACCCAGGACCTTCAGATCCCAGGGGCGGTGACGTTAACCGTCACGCTACAAACCCTGTCATGAACGCATACTATTTAAATGGATAGTGTTGCACAATCTTTATCTTGTTCATTCACTCAGTACTGATTGAACGTTTATTTCTCTTGCTTGGTAAAAAAAATTAAAAATAAAGTATAAAACAGTTGCTGTGTTGAAAACAGTCACATAGCTAATCAAGTTGGCAAGCATGGCGTTTTATGTTGACTGCGCAATGGTCGCACAAGCTAGCAATGACGGCGACTTCAGGTTTTCGGGAATACATTGAAAAGGAAATTGACACTGTGTTAATCAGTCAGCGCAAATTTTGATTATTGACAAGAAGAAAATTGCATTGACAGAGGGAGTGTACTGAATTAATGCATAAAGTAAGGGCTGTAGCGTCGGCTAGCTAGCTACATTGCTAAGCAAGCCAGATTGACAAGTGTATGGAGTAATGTTAGCTAGCGTTAACGTTAGATGAGCAATGCCCATTGCATGTATTATACATTAGCAGCATGTCAGTTTCTCAATGTTTGGTGTTGACTATGAACTTTACTTAGCTAGCTAGCTAGCTATAGCTAGCTGTGCTTTGTGGAAGAATGTGGGATGTATTGTCAACATTGAGTTGTGCCAGTGCACGATTTGTCCATACAGCTAACATTACAGCTTTATTGGTGTGTAGCTAGCTAATATTACTGTCTAACGTTAGTTGGCTAGCTAACTGGCTAGCTAATATTACTGTCTAACGTTAGTTGGCTAGCTAACTGGCTAGCTAATATTACTGTCTAACGTTAGTTGGCTAGCTAACTGGCAATAACAGCCAAGGACATTCACTATCTTATTTGTGCTTATTTGTTTGTGCTCTCATTACACACAAGTGTCAAGGCCAACAGTTTACACAGATGACATCAGCCCATGTGAAAATCCTTCCATAGCTAAATATAGCTAGCTTCCTTTGCTTGTAGCTTGCCTCTCATCTGACTGGTGTTAGCTAGCTACTAGCGCTTCGGCCAAACTCAAGTTATTTTGTCCGGTTTTAGAACTCTGAGATTCGGCTGAAAAGATGTCAGCGTCAGAAATGCCACAACAAAGTAGCACATTGTTGGTTCTTAATGGACAGAAATGAGCACGTGAGAGCGATAAATTAGAAATTAAATAAAAACTGTTACACCTACAAATGTATTTTATCCAATGGTCACTTTATGAATGCTATAGTCTCATTTTAATCCGATGTCTAGAATTTAAACTAGGTGGGCCCAGAAAATACACAGAAAACTAAATTGCTAATGATCCTGTTAAAAATCTGGCATGTGGTGCTTGGTAACGGCCGGACGGCTCATGACGAGAGTGTGTTGTGTACTTCCAATCAAGTTGATTTGCGAATTTGTCATTGAATTTAACACTGAGCTTCAACCAATGCCATACTATCGCCCCCACAATAATACAACAACAACCTTGAACACATTTGAAACACCTCTCCTCTCCCCCCTCTCTCTCTCCTCTCTCTCTCTCCTCTCTCTCTCTCTCTCTCGTTCTCTCTCTTTCTCTCTCTCTCTCTCTCTCTCTCTCTCTCTCTCTCTCTCTCTCTCTCTCTCTCTCTCTCTCTCCTCTCCCCCTCTCTCTCTCCTCTCTCTCTCTCTCTCCTCTCCCCCTCTCTCTCTCCTCTCTCTCTCTCTCCCCCTCCCTCTCTCTCTCTCTCTCTCTCTCTCCCCCTCCTCTCTCTCCTCTCCCCCCCTCCCTCTCTCTCCTCTCCCCCCTCTCTCTCTCTCCATCCCTCCCTTACTCTCCTGCAGCCCAGTCGTTCATGCAGAGCATCATCAGTCCTCTCTTCATCCTCTCTCTGGTCACCATGTCCATCACTAAGCTCCGCCTCATCTTCTATATGGGAGCCATGAACAACATCCTGGAGACCCTCAGCGATGGAGACCTCAACACCGGTGGGTACTGGTGCTGGGGCTAGGGATAGGGCTAGGTGTGAGGGGGTGAGCCATGAACAACATCCTGGAGACCCTTAGCGATGGAGACCTCAACACCGGTGGGTACTGGTGCTGGGGCTAGGGATAGGGCTAGGTGTGAGGGGGTGAGCCATGAACAACATCCTGGAGACCCTCAGCGATGGAGACCTCAACACCGGTGGGTGTGGGGGGGCTGTGTTTGTGTGGTTGTCAGGGTTGGAGTCAATTCCTAATTCAATATTCTGCCTCAACAGTTCTCTCAATTAAATTCCATCTCAAATTCAAATTCTCAGTCAATTCAAAACTACAATCCCTAATTAATATTCTGCCATAACAATCACATAATTCAATTCCAAAGACCAACTTTATCTCTTAACGAACTATCTAAAACGCCTTTGCTACACATTTTTTATATTAAAACAAAACCCTTTATGTAACATTTACACGTTGCCAATTGCTTAAATATGCAGTACCAGTCAAAAGTTTGGACACACCTACTCATTCAAGGGTTTTTCTTTATTTTTACTATTTTACTATAATAATAATAAAAATAATATGCCATTTAGCAGACGCTTTTATCCAAAGCGACTTACAGTCATGCGTGCATACATTTTTGTGTATCTGTGGTCCCGGGGATCGAACCCACTACCTTGGCGTTACAAGCGCCGTGCTCTACCAGCTGAGCTACAGAGGACCACATTGTAGAATAATAGTGAAGACATCAAAACGATGAAATAACACATACCAAAAAAGTGTTAAACAAATCCAAATATATTTTATATTTGAGATTCTTCAAAGTAGCCACCCTTTGCCTTGATGACAGCTTTGCACACTCTTTGTCATGAATCCCGCTTCCTGAGTCGGTTTCTGCCGGAGTTGCCTGTTTTCTGTCCTGGAGTTTTTTTCCTGAGTTTCCTGAACGCACCCTGTCTGGTTGCCGGGCGACGAAGCAAGACGGGAGATCTCTCCATCACCTGCATCTCATCAGCTATCTGCACACCTGGTTCTGATCATCACCTCTCCACTTCTTAAGCTCTGACCTGACATCCATTCCCTGCCGGATCGTTAGCCATGAACAGTATGTTGTGCCTGCGTATCAGCCTCAGATTACTAAGAGTTAGTTTTGCTGTTCTGTTCCTTTCTGCTCACTGTGAACTCACCTTCGTTTACTCTGTCTACAGTTACTCTTCCGGAACATTCACTCCACCGCTGCCTGGTCGTCTGTGGCTTCAGAGACATCATTGGATCTGCCCATTCACTCCACCGCTGCCTGGTCGTCTGTGGCTTCAGAGACATCATTGGATCTGCCCATTCACTCCACCGCTGCCTGGTCGTCTGTGGCTTCAGAGACATCATTGGATCTGCCCATTCACACCCACCAACTCACCTCCACTGCCAGCTCCGTCACCTGGATTCTCCTGCTTCCACATTTAAGTCTTTAAATAAATACTCACCTTCATTCAACTCACCTTGTCCTGGTCTGCTTCTGGGTTCTGCTTTAGAGAATCGTGACACTCTTGGCATTCTCTCAACCAGCTTCATGAGGTAGTCACCTGGAAACAAGATTCATAATAATAGTTACCCTGCAAAGCTGTGGTAATATGAGCAACACTCCTGGCACCAAGCAAATGTGTGCTTCCCCCCCGGAGACCTGGGTTAAATTCCCGATTCCACCTACAATGATATACACTACATGATCCAAACACACCAAGAAAGTTGTGATGAGGGCACAACACCTCTTCCCCCTCAGGAGACTGAAAAGATTTGGCATGGGTCCCCAGATCCTCAAAAAGTTCTACAGCTGCACCATCGAGAGCATCCTGACCGGTTGCATCACCGCCTGGTATGGCAACTGCTCGGCATCCGACCGAAAGGCGCTACAGAGGGTAGTGCGTACGGCCCAGTACATAACTGGGGCCAAGCTTCCTGGCATCCAGGACCTCTATACCAGGCGGTGTCATTGGAAGGCCCTAATAATTGTCAAAGACTCCAGTCACCCTAGTCATAGACTGTTCTCTCTGCTACCGCACGGCAAGCGGTACTGGAGCGCCAAGTCTAGGTCCAAAAGGCTTCTAAACAGCTTCTACCCCCAAGCCATAAGACTGCTGTACAATTAATCAAATGGCCACCTGGACTATTTAAATGGCCACCCGGACTATTTACATTGACCCCCCTTTGTTTTTACACTGCTGCTAATCGCTGTTTATTATCTATGCATAGTCTCTTTACCCCTACCAACATGTACAAATTACCTCGACTAACCTGTACCCCAGCCCATTGACTCGGTACCGGTACCCCCTGTATATAGCCTCATTATTACCTGGACTAACCTGTACCCCAGCCCATTGACTCGGTACCGGTACCCCCTGTATATAGCCTCGTTATTGTTATTTTATTGTGTTACTTTTTATAATTTTTTACTTTAGTTTATTTAGTAAATATTTTCTTAACTCTATTTTCTTAAAACTGCATTGTTGGTTAAGGGCTTGTAAGTAACCATTTTACGGTAAGGTCTACACCTGTTGTATTCGGCGCATGTGACAAATAATATTTGATTTGTATTTTATTTGACCAAAAGTATGTGGACACCTTGCTTGTCGAACATCTCATTCCAAGATAATGGGCATTAATATGGAGTTGGTCCCCCCTTTGCTGCTATAACAGCCTCCACTCTTCTGGGAAGGTTTTCCACTAGATGTTGGAACATTGCTGCGGGGACTTGCTTCCACTCAGCCCTTAAAGAGCATTAGTGAGGTCGGGCACTGATGTTGGGCGATTAGGCCTGGCTCGCAGTCGGCGTTCCAATTCATCCTAAAGATGTTCGATGGAGTTGAGGTCAGGGCTCTATGCAGACCAGTCAAGTTCTTCCACACCGATCTCGACATACCATTTCTGTATGGACCTCGCTTTGTGCACAGGGGCATTGTCATGCTGAAACAGAAAAGGGCCTTCCCCAAACTGTTGCCGCTAAGTTGGAAGCACAGAATCGTCTAGAATGTCATTGTATGCTGTAGCATTGAAAAAACAGCCCCAGACCATTATTCCTCCTCCACCAAACTTTACAGTTGGCACTATGCGTTCTCCTGGCATCCGCCAAACCCAGATTCATCCGTCGGACTGCCAGATGGTGAAGCGTGATTCATCACTCCAGAGAGCGCGTTTCCACTGCTCCAGAGTCCAATTGGCGGCGAACTTTACACCACTCCGGCCAACGCTTGGCATTGTGCATGGTGATCTTAAGCTTGTGTGTGGCTGCTCAGCCATGGAAACCCATTTCATGAAGCTCCCGACAAACAGTTATTGTGCTAACGTTACTTTTAGAATTCTTTATTTCAATAT
This sequence comes from Coregonus clupeaformis, assembly GCF_020615455.1. NCBI lineage: Eukaryota > Metazoa > Chordata > Actinopteri > Salmoniformes > Salmonidae > Coregonus > Coregonus clupeaformis. The sequence goes on along the minus strand of NC_059218.1, from coordinate 49,190,317 downwards.
CTGTGTTTTTGGCCTACCACCTTGCGGCTGAGCCATTGTTGCTCCTAGACATTTCCACTTCACAATAACAGCACTTACAGTTGACCGGGGGAGTTTTAGCATGGCATCCTGTTTCCATTGATTATCCTTGAGATGTTTCTACAACTTGATTGGAGTCCACCTGTGGTCAATTTTGCACATCTATCACTCCAGTGTTAATACTAAATTGTAATTATTTTGCACTATGGCCTATTTATTGCCTTACCTCCATAACTTACTACATTTGCACACACTGTATATAGATTTTCTATTGTGTTATTGACTGTACGTTTTGTTTATTCCATATGTAACTCTGTGTTGTTGTTGCTTTTACGTTACTTTTAGAATTCTTTATACTTCTGTGTTTTTGCTGTACATTGATTGGTTGATCTTACAAAGATAACTAACATTTTTCTAAACTAATCCAATCTGTTAGTAGCTGGACTTATTTCACCTACTTACTGAGATGGTTGTTCCAGTTTAAATAGTTCCACTACCCGAGCCGACAAGATAAAACATTCTGCCGATGTGCCCTGGAGCAAGGCACTTAATCCTAAGGGGTGCTGTGCTACTCTGGCATTTTCACTGCGTGTATGTGACAATAAAACATGTATTTTTTCCAAGGCTAAAACAACATGTTACATTTTACATTACATTTTAGTCATTTAGCAGACGCTCTTATCCAGAGCAACTTACAGTTAGTGAATACATATATATATATTTTTTTTTATACTGGCCCCCCGTGGGAATCGAACCCACAACCCTGGCGTTGCAAATTTATTCTGTATTGCTTTATTATTATTTAGCTGTTTAGCTGATGCTTCCAAAGCAGTCATACATATCTTATGTAAGGGTATCGGGAATCAAACGCCATGCTCTATCAACTGAGCTACATCCCTGCCGGCCATTCCCTCCCCTACCCTGGACGACGCTGGGCCAATTGTGCGCCGCCCATGAGTCTCCCGGTCGCGGCCGGCTGCGACAGAGCCTGGATGTTGTAGTCCTCTGTAGCTCAGTTGGTAGAGCGTGGGTTTGATTCCCGATACCACCCTGTATGACTGTAAGTTGCTTTGGAAGCATCAGCTAAACGGTATAATAATAATAATAATAATAAAGCAATACAGAATAAGAAAAAGGATTAAAAAGCCTTTATCCCTTTAATTGGGCCAAAATAACCTTAAAACATTACAAAAAAATAATGCATATACAGTAATGTATCTAATTTAAATTATTTGATCGATTTAGAAACACAGTTTGCATTCAAATTCAATGCCAAATCCATTATGTCCGGTAAGGAATTTGCACAATTATAACACAATTCCAGGTTTTTATTTTCACATTCAATTCCAAATTCAAATTCTAACTCAATTCCAATTCCATTCCATGGATGGTTTTCTACTTCAATTCCAATTAAATGTACACTACTGTTCAAAAGTTTGGGGTCACTTAGAAATGTCCTTGTTTTCCATGAAAACATACATGAAATGAGTTTGAACAGGAAATATAGCAAAATGCATAGGAAATGTAGTCATTGACAAGGTTAGAAATAATGATTTTTAATTGAAATAATAATTGTGTCCTTCAAACTTTGCTTTCGTCAAAGAATCCTCCATTTGCAGCAATTACAGCCTTGCAGACCTTTAGCATTCTAGTTGTCAATTTGTTGAGGTAATCTGAAGAGATTTCACCCCATGCTTCCTGAAGCACCTCCCACAAGTTGGATTGGCTTGATGGGCACTTCTTACGTACCATACGGTCAAGCTGCTCCCACAACAGTTCAATAGGGTTGAGATCCGCTGACTGTGCTGGCCACTCCATTATAGACAGAATACCAGCTGACTGCTTCTTCCCTAAATAGTTATTGCATAGCTTGGAGCTGTGCTTTGGGTCATTGTCCTGTTGTAGGAGGAAATTGGCTCCAATCAAGCGCCTTCCACATGGTATGGCATGGCGTTGCAAAATGGAGTGATAGCCTTCCTTCTTCAAAATCCCATTTACCCTGTACAAATCTCCCACTTTACCACCACCAAAGCACCCCCAGACCATCACATTGCCTCCACCATGCTTGACAGATGGCATCAAGCACTCCTCCAGCATCTTTTCATTTGGTCTGCGTCTCACAAATGTTCTTCTTTGTGATCCGAACACCTCAAACTTCGATTTGTCTGTCCATAACACTTTTTTCCCCAATCTTCCTCTGTCCAGTGTCTGTGTTCTTTTGCCCATCTTAATCTTTTCTTTTTATTGGCCAGTCTGAGATATGGCTTTTTCTTTGCAACTCTGCCTAGAAGGTCAGCATCCCGGAGTCGCCTCTTCACTGTTGACGTTGAGACTGGTGTTTTGCGGGTACTATTTAATGAAGCTGCCAGTTGAGGACCTGTGAGACGTCTGTTTCTCAAACTAGACACTCTAATGTATTTGTCCTCTTGCTCAGTTTTGCACCGGGGCCTCCCACTCCTCTTTCTATTCTGGTTAGAGCCAGTTTGCGCTGTTCTGTGAAGAGAGTATTACACAGCGTTGTACGAGATTTTCAGTTTCTTGTCAATTTCTCGCATGGAATAGCCTTCATTTCTCAGAACAAGAATAGACTGACGAGTTTCAGAAGAAAGTTCTTTGTTTCTGGCCATTTTGAGCCTGTAATCGAACCCACAATTGCTGATGCTCCAGATACTCAACTAGTCTCAAGAAGGCCAGTTTTATTGCTTCTTTAATCAGCACAAATGTTTTCAGCTGTGCTAACATAATTGCAAAAGGGTTTTCTAATGATCAATTAGCCTTTTAAAATGATAAACTTGGATTAGCAAACACAATGTTGCATTGGAACACAGGACTGATGGTTGCTGATAATGGGCCTCTGTACGCCTATGTAGATATTCCATAAAAAATCAGCCGTTTCCAGCTACAATAGCCATTTACATCATTAACAATTACTTTTCTTTCAAAAACATGGACATTTCTAAGTGACCCCAAACTTTTGAACGGTAGTGTATATACAGACAATTCCAATTACATTCCAATTATATTCCAATTACATTCCAATTACATTCCAAGGATGGTTAAAAGAAAATTCCAATTCCAATTCCAATTACATTTTTTGAAGATTGCTGCAATTCTAAATAAATTCCTAGTAAATTCTCCACTTCCTGCTTGAATTACAGAATAGAATTTGGAATTTGAATGGAAGTTGGTAAGACTACAGGCCTGTGGGTTGGCTACCTCTGATTAACCTTAGCTAACTGTGTTAGCATTTAAGCCTAGCATGACCTTAGCAGTTAATCTTAGCATTATACCTTACTGCAATGCTAGACCTTATTGAAATGCTATATAATGCTAAGTACTCACTTTGTGTTGACTGTACTAGTTAATTTTAGCTGTACTAGCAGTATTATGTTATTAACCCTAACCCATGTAATGGTCATAAACTAATATTTTAATCAGATACTTTTGAAAAACTAGATTAATACTTCTTGGATTACTTTTTGGATTACTTTCAAATTCAGGAAGGGTGTTTGCGTAAAAAATGCATTATGACACCTTTCTGTTTCTTCAATGACATTCAATTCAGCATTGAAAAAAGGTGCAAGTTTAAGTTTGTTCCACCTGAGGGAGTCTGACCACCAATCAGAGACCACTATAATGACACACCAAATGATGACCACCAATCAGAGACCACTATGATGACACACCAAATGATGACCACCAATCAGAGACCACTATGATGACACACCAAATGATGACCACCAGTCAGAGACCACTATGATGACACACCAAATGATGACCACCAATCAGAGACCACTATGATGACACACCAGATGATGACCACCAATCAGAGACCACTATGATGACACACCAGATGATGACCACCAATCAGAGACCACTATGATGACACACCAAATGATGACCACCAATCAGAGACCACTATGATGACACACCAAATGATGACCACCAATCAGAGACCACTATGATGACACACCAAATGATGACCACCAATCAGAGACCACTATGATGACACACCAGATGATGACCACCAGTCAGAGACCACTATGATGACACACCAAATGATGACCACCAATCAGAGACCACTATGATGACACACCAGATGATGACCACCAATCAGAGACCACTATGATGACACACCAGATGATGACCACCAATCAGAGACCACTATGATGACACACCAGATGATGACCACCAATCAGAGACCACTATGATGGATCCTTTTAGTCTTCTAAGGCCTCTTAAGGGGAAAGTCATCCAAAAGTAATGGAAAGTAGTCAGATTATGATACTGAGTTTGGAAATACAAAAGTTACGTTACTAATTAAAATTCTGGACATGTAACTAGTAACTGTAATGGATTACATTTAGACAGTAACCTACCCAACCCTGACAACCATAGCCATGTAATGCTAACCCTAGATTTAGTGTTGACAGGGATAGATACTATTAGTAGGCTATTAACCATAGCCATGTAAAAGTTAGCATTGGTTAGCATTATGACCATAACCATAGCCGTGTAATAGTTAGCATTGGTTAGCATTATGACCATAACCATAGCCATTTAATAGTTAGCATTGGTTAGCATTATGACCATAACCATAGCCGTGTAATAGTTAGCATTGGTTAGCATTATGACCATAACCATAGCCATGTAATAGTTAGCATTGGTTAGCATTATGACCCTAACCATAGCCATGTAATAGTTAGCATTGGTTAGCATTATGACCATAACCATAGCTGTGTAATAGTTAGCATTGGTTAGCATTATGACCATAACCATAGCTGTGTTAGCTGTTGTTGTTGTTGTCCTTCTCCCCCAGCCTAGCCCAGTCCTTGGACTGTCCCTGCCCTGAGCTAAACCAGTTCCAGCTAACTGACTATCTTAGTCATTAAAGCTAAAACCGGTTGACTTTGGGTTTTAGACCACCGCTATTTATTATTAACATGGACAAGTTATTTATTACATATTTTCTCTCTCATTATTCTCTCGTACTTCCCTCTCCTCTCCTCCCCTCCCTCCCTCCCTCCCTCCCTCTCTCCCTCCCTCCCTCCCTCCCTCCCTCCCCCTCCTTCCTCTCCTCCTCCTCCTTCCCTCTCCTCCCCTCCCTCCCTCCTTCCCCTCCCTCCTCCCTCCTTCCTCTCCTCCCCTCCTTCCCTCCCTCCCTCTTCCTCTCCTCCCCTCCTTCCCTCCCTCCCTCTTCCTCTCCTCCCCTCCTTCCCTCCCTCCCCTCCTTCCTCTCCTCCTTCCCTCCCTCCCCTCCTTCCTCTCCTCCTCTCCTTCCCTCCCTCCCCTCCTTCCTCCCCTCCCTCCCTCCCTACCCTCCCCCTCCTCTCCACCTCCCTCCCCTCCTCTCCACCTCCCTCTCCACTCTCCTCCTCTCCCCTCCTCTCCTCCTCTCCTCTCTTCTCCTCTTCACTCTCCTCCTCTCCCCTCCCTCCCTCCCTCCTCCTCTCCTCCTCTCCTCTCCTCTCTCTCCTCCTCTCCCCTCCCTCCCTCCCTCCTCCTCTCCTCCTCTCCTCTCCTCTTCACTCTCCTCCTCCCTCCCTCCCTCCCTCCCTCCCTCCCCCCTCCTCCTCTCCTCCTCTCCTCCTCTCCTCTTCACTCTCCTCCTCTCCTCTCCCTCCCTCCATCCCTCCCTCCCTCCCTCCTCTCTCTCTCTTCACTCTCCTCCCCTCCCTCCCTCCCTCCTCTCCTCCTCTCCTCTCCTCTTCCTCTCCTCCTCCCTCCCTCCCTCCTCCCTCCCTCCCTCCCTCCCTCCCTCCTCTCCTCTCCTCTTCACTCTCCTCCCTCCCCTCCCTCCCTCCTCTCCTCCTCTCTCTCTCCTCCTCCCCCTCCCTCCTCTCCCCTCCTCCTCTCCTCCCTCCACAGTCAGTCTGTACTCCTCTATCTTCGGCATGCTGCAGCTACTGTGTCTGATGACGACTCCTGTGATTGGTCAGATTATGGACTGGAAGTTGAAGGACTGTGAAGATGGAGAGGAGGAGAAGGAACCAGCCAAGTAAGACCCCTAACCCCTAACCCCTAACCCCTTACACTAGCCCCTACCTCCCTACGGCTACCCCCTAGCCCCTAACTCTAGCCAAGTCACTAGCCAAGTCACTAGCCAGTAGCCCTTACTCTCTATGGAGATCTGACCTGAGCAGTTTGGATAAGAGTTCCTAGGGGTTAGGGACTAGGGGTTATGTGGTTCGGGGCTAGGAGTTCGGGGTTAGGGGCTAGGGGCTAGGGGTTAGGGGCTAGGGGTTAGGGGCTAGGAGTTCAGGGTTAGGGGCTAGGAGTTAGGGGTTAGGGGCTAGGGGTTGATTTGGGGGTGATCCCTTGATAAAGTTAGACATGATGTCTGTGAATGGGATGTAAAAAAAAATGTGCACTTGTCTTTTCCTACAAGCACAGACTTTGCTGATAACTTTGTTTAGAGAAAATGTTTTTATTTTATTTATTTCACCTTTATTTTACCAGGTAAGCCAGTTGAGAACAAGTTCTCATTTACAACTGCGACCTGGCCAAGATAAAGCAAAGCAGTGCGATAAAAAAAACAACACAGACGAAAAATACAAAAAAATAAGGGTATTTACAGACACACGACAAAAACAGGACTGCACTACTACGCCATCTTGGAGGGAAAATGTGCCTGCTACGATTGTGATATGTGGTTGTCTCACTTAGCTATCTTAAGATGAATGCACTAATGGAGGTTATTCTGGATAAGAGATCTGCTAAATGACTCAAATGGAAACATTTAAAATGTTGGGACTAGGTTCTGACCTCATCTAGTTTCACCTCTTCTCCCCCCTCTCTTCTACCCCTCCCCTCCCCTCTCCCGTCCCACCCCTCCCCCTCCCCTCTCCCGTCCCACCCCTCCCCCTCCCCTCTCCCGTCCCGTCCCACCCCTCCCCTCCCTCCTCCCTCTCCCGTCCCACCCCTCCCCCTCCCCCCTCCCTCTCCCGTCCCGTCCCGCCCCGTCCCACCCTCCCCCCCCTCCCTCCCTCCCCTCTCCCCCTCCCCTCCCCCTCCCCTCTCTCCCTCTCCTCTCCTCTCCTCTCCTCTCCTCTCCTCTCCTCTCCTCTCCTCTCCTCTCCCCCCCAGGGATCAGCCAAAGGCCAAGCGCAGAGACAGACAGATCCAGAAGGTGACCAATGCCATGCGAGCATTCATCCTGACCAACATCCTATTGGTGGGATTCGGTATCACCTGCCTGGTGCCCAACCTCCCTCTGCAGGTGAGTGCTCCGTCCAACTGTCACTCAAACTACTCCCCGCCTCCTCACCACCTCTTTGCCAATCAGCAGTAGTTCTCCAGGATGTAGGAATGAGATGAGAGCAATGCTCTGTCGCCTCCTATAGGCCTTACAGTGGAACTACAGCTAGATATGACCTGTAATCCCTATAGTGGGCAGTATCAGTTTCTAGACCAAGGGGGAGCCCGCCGGGCACTTCAATCCGGCCCGCGAGACATTTTTTTAATTTATTCAATATTATTATATTTGAGAGTTACCATTTTTGGCCTAACAGTACTCATTCAATGATGTACAAACAACCTCCAATAGATGGCCCTGTAGCCTGGTCTGTATTTGGGCCTACAGTCAGATTCAGAATGCGCTCAGTCATCATAGCCACTTCATTGCTTGACGACTTTTGACGTGAAAAATGAGTGCTGCGAAAAATGAGAAAAGTGGACTCTGAATGTCAAAGCAGATGGCTAGAAGTGATAGGTGAGGAGCTAATCTCCGAGTTGAAGAAAAAAGCAGATGGCTTCCATCTTTTTTTTCTATAGCACTGGATGAGAGTACTGGCATCAGAGACACCGCTCAACTTTTAATTTTTTGTCAGAGGAATAAAGGAGAACTTTGAAATAGCAGAGGAACTTCTTGCGATGGAATCAACGATGGGAACAACCAGGGGCTCTGATTTACAGTGATGGGAACAACCAGGGGCTCTGATTTACAGTGATGGGAACAACCAGGGGCTCTGATTTACAGTGATGGGAACAACCAGGGGCTCTGACTTACAGTGAGGGGAACAACCAGGGGCTCTGATTTACAGTGATGGGAACAACCAGGGGCTCTGATTTACAGTGATGGGAACAACCAGGGGCTCTGATTTACAGTGATGGGAACAACCAGGGGCTCTGACTTACAGTGATGGGAACAACCATGGGCTCTGACTTACAGTGATGGGAACAACCAGGGGCTCTGACTTACAGTGATGGGAACAACCATGGGCTCTGACTTACAGTGATGGGAACAACCAGGGGCTCTGACTTACAGTGATGGGAACAACCAGGGGCTCTGACTTACAGTGATGGGAACAACCAGGGGCTCTGACTTACAGTGAGGGGAACAACCAGGGGCTCTGACTTACAGTGATGGGAACAACCATGGGCTCTGACTTACAGTGATGGGAACAACCAGGGGCTCTGATTTATATGACAGGGTGTCTGCCTGCTTGGAGAAAATGAATCTACTGTGGAGCAAACTTACAAACGTCACAACAGATGGATCACCAAATCTAACCGGTAAAAACATTGGCCTACTAAAAAAATGTAAAGTATTTCGCCGTGTGTGGGAACTGAGAGGGGAGATAGGTATGTTTCCTTGATACGGTTGGTAAAGCTGACGACTTCTCCGAGTTGAAAGACACAGACTGGCTGGGCGACTCTGCTTTTGGTGTGGACATATTGGGGCATCTGAACGATCTAAATGTGAAACTGCAGGGAAATTGTGTTTTTGTGCATGAACTGTATTCCAACGTGAAAGCGTTCAGCCGGTCTCTCGCTCATTTTTTCCGACACTGGCCGCACTGAACGCGCCCACATCGCAGCGCCGCACTGAGACACACAGTAGCACTTTGATCGACCTGCATGCTGAGTTTTCCCACCGGCTTCTCAGACTTCACTAAGATTGAGACTGAGCTGGAGCTTGTATCATTTCTTTCGACAGTGAGAAAGCACCACCAGACGCACAATTGGAGCTCATCGACATCCAACGTGACAGTGCTTTGAAGGAGAAGTACAAAACAGCAACAATAGACCAGTGCTATGGCTCACTGAATGAAAACAAAGTTTCCAAACAGTAAAAAGCACGCCCACAGGATGCTTGTTTTATTCGGGTCCACATATGTGTTGTGACGTCACGAGAGGCTACACAGCTTTCAGCGGGATTGCTCAAGTAGTGCAAGGAGACAAGGTTCAAACAAAACAAGGATTTTATTATAGGTCTTGGGAAATTAACGAAAATATAACAAAATTCTGTTCTCTGGTGGCTCTTAAGGGTTAACAGTTCAGGGATGTCTCTTCCACATCCAAAATCATAACTCTCCCTCGCTCAAATAACTTTTCCCCAGCCTTACTGTATTCCACGTTGCAGCTAGTGGCCAACCCAGCAAAACGTCCTTCCAAATGTCCCACACGTATTTCCACAGGTGCATACATCCAAAGGTGAGTATTTCCCAAAGGTAAGTATCTCCAAATCCTTATATCCCTCATGGAAGTGGACGTGCAGCACTCTTGTCCTCCAGAGAGCCCAGCTTGGAGACCGTGTCTCTTCCCTTCAACAAACCTTCAGCTCATCAGCTCCTGATTGGTTTCAGCTGCGTGGGAAGATTGGCCATAGAGGGTTGGAGTTCCCGACCATACCAGCAGATGGAGCCATAGCTGTCTGGGTTTGCAGCCATCTCAGGGGGATGTAACGTCCCTCCAGGACACAGCCTCTCGTGACATCACACATCCCCCTCCTCGGGACCGACGTCCTCGTCGGGTAAAGGCAGCGAAGAAGGCATCACGCCGGGAGAGGCGTCCGCATTGCCGTGGTGCTTGCCAGCCCTGTGGACAACAGAAAAGTTAAACGGTTGCAAGCTCAAAAACCATCTGGTTACTCTACTGTTTGATTCCTTGTTCTTGGCCATCCACTGCAGAGGGGCGTGATCAGATACCACCATGAAACGTCGGCCCAGGAGATAGAACCGAAGGGGACTCCAGGGCCCAGACTACAGCCAGACATTCTTTCTCCACCGTTGAATAGTTCTTCTCTTGGAAGTAACTTTCTGCTTAGGTAGAGAATGGGATGTTCTTCACCGTCATGTGCCTGGGTGAGGACAGCACCCAGACCCACCTCCGAAGCATCCGCTTGGACAATGAATTCCTTCTTGAAGTCTGGTGCCACCAGGATCGGACTGGAGCAGAGTGCTCGCTTCAGGTTGAGGGGAAAGCCGCCTCCGCGCGCAGGGTTCCACTTCACCATTCGTGAGTGGCGTTTGGTCGTCAGCTCCCGTCAACGGTGCAGCTATGGTAGCAAAATCTGCAATAAAGCGTCTATAGTAGCCAGCGAGGCCCAAAAATGACCTTACTTGCTTCTTGTTGATGGGCTGCGGCCAGTCCTGTATGGCCCGCAGTTTGGCTTCCCTGTGGTTTGACCAACCCCCGCCCAATGGTGTACCCCAGGTAGTTTGTCTCACTGAAGGCCACCTTGCACTTCTTCGGGTTTGCCGTGAGCCCTGCTTCCTGAGCGAATCCAGCACCGCTTGTACCCGGGGTAGGTGGCTGGCCCAATCCTGACTTTGTATAACAACATCATCCAAATAAGCCGCTACAGTGCCTCTTGTGGGGCGCAAGGACTCGATCCATCAGGGCGTTGGAACGTGGCAGGTGCCCCGTGGAGACCAAACGGAAGTCGGGTATACTGGTAGAGCCCCCTCCGGGGTGGCAAAGGCTGTCTTCTCCTTAGACGCTGGGTCCAAGGGCACCTGCCAGTAGCCTTTTGTGAGATCAAGAGTGGTTAGGAAACGAGCATGCCCCAAGGAGTCTATTAAATCATCGACACGAGGCATTGGGTATGCATCAAATTCAGACACTTCATTCAACTTTCGATAGTCATTACAAAATCGTACTGAACCGTCTGGCTTGGGAACTAGTACGATGGGACTTGCCCAGGCACTGTGGGACTCTTCGATTACTCCCAACTCCCGCATCTTCCTTACCTCCTTCTGTATAACCACTTTTACGAGCCTCTGGCACGCGGTACGGGCGCTGGTTTACCGTTCGGCCAGGCATGGTGCGGATCTCATGTTGGACCACCTCTGTGTGACCGGGAAGGGAGGAGAAGACATCCTGGTTCTGCTCCACGAGTTCCAGGGCCATCTGTCGTTGGTGTGGGGACAGATTTGGACCCAGCTGAACCTCTTCTCGCGCCGGTTCCTGGGTCTCTGTGGGGGTAGAGAGCTGAACAGCGCCTCTCTGGCGTGCCACTTCTTTAAAAGGTTAACATGATAAATCTGCTCAGTTTTCCTTTTATCTGGTTGCCTCACCTTGTAGTTTACTTCTCCCATGCGTTCAATGACCTCATATGGTCCTTGCCAGGTTGCCAGGAATTTGCACTCCAACGGTTGGCACCAGGACCAGCACTCTGTCCCCCGGCTTAAACTCCCTGGGTTGAGCAGATCTGTTGTAGGAGGCTTGCTGTTGCCGCTGACTGGCCTCCATGTGTTCCCGCATCATGGGATAGATGGCCTTCATTCTCTCCCTCATAGCCCCTACATGGTCGATCAGTGTCCGCTGTTGGCATGGCTGCTCCTCCCAGGCCTCCTTGGCGATGTCGAGCAGTCCTCTGGGTCTGTAGGAAAGCAAGAGCTCAAAGGGTGAAAAACCAGTAGAAGACTGAGGTACCTCTCTCACCGCAAATAATATGTATGGTAACAGCTGATCCCAGTTGCGCCCATCTTCCCCTACCGCTTTCCGCAGCATGGATTTTAGTGTTTTGTTAAAAACGTTCGACTAGGCCATCTGTCTGGGGGTGGTAGACCGAGGTTCTCAGCTGTTTGATTTTCAGTAAAGCACAGAGTTCTTTCATCACCCTGGACATGAATGGAGTCCCTTGGTCCGTCAATATCTCTTTTGGGATTCCCAGACTAGTTGAGAGACGGAACAGCTCCTTGGCGATTTGTCTGGATGTAGCCTTCCTCAGCGGAATGGCCTCCGGGTACCGGGACGCATAGTCCAGAATGACCAGAATGTATTGATGTCCCCTGGCACTTTTCGGTAAGGGCCCGACTATGTCTAATCCAATCCTCTCAAAAGGAGTTTCGATAATGGGCAAGGGAATGAGCGGGTTTCTATATGTGGGCTTTGGCGCAACCTGCTGACACTCAGGGCAACTACGGCAGTAGTTCTCTATCTCTTTGTGTACTCCTGGCCAAAAGAAACGTTGCATGATTCTTTCCTTAGTCTTCTCTACCCCCAAGTGGGCCCCTAGCGGGTGTGTGTGGGCTAGGTTGAGTACTGTGGCCCGATAGGGCTGTGGCACGAGGAGCTGTTCATGCACTTCCTCATTTTTCTTGACTATCTGATATACTAACCCCCGGTTTACTGCGAAATGGGGGTAAGTAGGGGTTGTCTTATCACCTAACACTACACCTTCTAATACCTGCACATTTCTTAAGGCATTTGCAAGAGTAGGATCTTGTAATTGAGCCGTACCATACTGGCCTGTGAGAGGGGGAGCTCTTGGGTGCCTGGGACGTCTTCTTCACTGGAGAACGGAGCACTTTCCTGGGCTGCGTTCTCTTCTCCCCGTATCCGGACCAGTCTCGGGTGTCGGTCTGGGCACCTGCCATCCCTATCAGAGCCCGGGCGGGAGTGAGTAACTCGGAGGATTGCACCGGGAGCCTTCCCAGGATGAGTCTTGCCTCTCCGTTTCCGAGGTACTCGGGTTATCCTCTCCTGAGACTCTCTCCAGAGTGGGTAAAAGGCTGGGCAGTCTCGGTCCAATTAGGACAGGGACGGGAGGGAATCAACCACCCCCGCCGTCGTGTGTATGGTTCCCCGTGTGCTGGTCATTGTAAGTTCAGTAATGGGGTATTCTCTGGTGTCCCCATGGACACAGGAAACTGGGAGGACTTTCCCCGGGGTCAGACACGTTGGGCCCACCAAATCCTTACGCACCAGGGTGGCCCGGCTACCAGAATCCAGTAAGGCCTCCACATCATGGTGATTCACAGTTACCGGGCAGGTGGGGGTCGATCTGGGCCGCCATCTACGACTCCCAAGAGCGAGGCAAACGGTGTGTGGGTGCTGAGCTGGAGGACTCCGCAGTGGGCATAGGTTCATCGGCTGGTTTCCCACACTGCCAGGAGATATGTCCCATCTCCCCACACCGGTAACACTGTCGAGTTTCCCCCTCCTGGTGTACTCTTCTTGGACCCGCCTGGTTTCTGGCTCCCCCTGGAGCCGGGATAAGTCCTGACGTGGCTGGAGTTCGAGACCTTGGGGTCCTTTGGACGGGTTCTTTTCATTTGTGGTGGGGCCGCACTCCTGGGGTCTTTTCGGGAAGCATTCAGCATCTCCGCTGTGGCCTGGTACTTTTCCACAGCTTCCACGGTCAGATCAGCCGTGGTCAAGGCCTGTTGACTGATGAACCGTTTTGCCTCATAAGGCAGGGCGCGTGAGGTAACGATCCACCACAACGGCCTCCACCACCGCCGCTGCTGTATTCCTCTGCGGATCCAGCCATTTCCTTGCGATTCGGACAAGTTCATGCATCTGCGCCGAGAGGTTGGTCTGGTTGGAAGGTCCAGCTGTGAAAGCGCTGGGCCATACCAAACTTTGTGAGTCCATATCTGCTGAGGATCTCAGACTTCAGGGCATCATAGTCAGTAACCTGGTCAGGGCCCAGGTCCCGGACAGCATTCAGCGATTCCCGGTTAGAAAGGGGGCTAACAGACCAACCCACTGTTGCTTGGGCCAGGCTTCCCTAGTGGCCGTGGCCTCAAATGCATGCAGGTATGCCTCAATGTCATCGGTAGCTCCCATCTTAGATATAAAGTCACTTGCCTTTATTGGGCGGGTATTTTGGACCACCCTCTGTCTCTGCAACTGCAATTCCTCTGCCTTCAGAAGGTTGGCTTTCTTTTGCTCCTCCAAGAGAGCCACGTTTACTTGCATCTGGGCTTGCTGGCCAGCAACAAGGGCTTTCAATATGTCCTCCATTTCCAGTCGGCGGGGAGCCTACGGCCAACTTGGAAAACTGGGTGATCAAACCTTCGGTATCCTCCTCTGACATGCACTATTAACGCTTGAGCGTGCCTGTATTCTCCACCATCTGTGACGTCACGAGAGGCTACACAGCTTTCAGCGGGATTGCTCAAGTAGTGCAAGGAGACAAGGTTCAAACAAAACAAGGATTTTATTATAGGTCTTGGGAAATTAACGAAAATATAACAAAATTCTGTTCTCTGGTGGCTCTTAAGGGTTAACAGTTCAGGGATGTCTCTTCCACATCCAAAATCATAACTCTCCCTCGCTCAAATAACTTTTCCCCAGCCTTACTGTATTCCACGTTGCAGCTAGTGGCCAACCCAGCAAAACGTCCTTTCCAAATGTCCCACCACGTATTTCCACAGGTGCATACATCCAAAGGTGAGTATTTCCCAAAGGTAAGTATCTCCAAATCCTTATATCCCTCATGGAAGTGGACGTGCAGCACTCTTGTCCTCCAGAGAGCCCAGCTTGGAGACCGTGTCTCTTCCCTTCAACAAACCTTCAGCTCATCAGCTCCTGATTGGTTTCAGCTGCGTGGGAAGATTGGCCATAGAGGGTTGGAGTTCCCGACCATACCAGCAGATGGAGCCATAGCTGTCTGGGTTTGCAGCCATCTCAGGGGGATGTAACGTCCCTCCAGGACACAGCCTCTCGTGACATCACAGTGTGAACAAACGTTCTCAGTCATAAATTACAACAAATCCCGTCACAGGTCAAATTTAACAAATGACCACTGTTGTCAGCTGTTCTGAGAATTTCTACATCAAAGATGTCACCAGACTTTGATGCCCTTGCCAAGAGAGGTGACCAGACCCATTGTCCACATGAAGACTCGAATAACCGTGACTGGGGTAGGCAAGGATTATGCTTTTTCATGGTGATGGTTATGCAGTGAGAATTATCCAGCAATGCACTTGGATACAGGCAATAACTAACCAGTCAGATTTGGGCTGAGCTGATTTGGATATCTGTAAATATGCCTCACAATGGAGATGAGAGTTGTTCCTTGATATGCTTTCAAAAACAGACCGTTCCAGATGATACGGATGATATGTTTCACTCAAATGTTTTAACAGTTTTTTTTTTTACACATCTGCTGTTACCAGTCATATATAATACATATCTATTTTTAAGTTTGAATATTGTGACTGTAAGTTTGATTGTACTTTACAAGGGTAGAGATGCAGGATCTGTGTTTGTGTGTGTTTGACTGTGTCTGTGATATTATATCAATTTTGTTAAATTTGTGATGAATGTGTTCACAAAAAACAAGGGTAGAGATGGTACAAGGGTAGAATTGTTCTGCAAGCATATGGACACCTACAGTACACTAGTAGTTACGTGTGAAAATGAATAAAGGCTTCACATGTTTTGTCACGCATATAGTATGTGGCCCTTCACTTGGTTTAAAAAACTCAATGCGGCCCTTGAGCCAAAAGGTTTGCCCACCCCTGGTATAGGAGCTAGGGTGTAGGGCAGCGCTCTCCAACCCTGTTCCCTCCTGTCAGTGGAGGCTGTTGAGGGGAGGACGGCTCATAATAATGGCTGGAACAGAGCGAATGGAATGGCATCAAACACCTGGAAACCATGGAAACCACGCGTTTGATACATTCCATCTATTCCGCTCCAGCCATTACCGCGAGCCCCGTCCTCCCCAACCATTCCATCTATTCCGCTCCAGCCATTACCGCGAGCCCCGTCCTCCCCAACCATTCCATCTATTCCGCTCCAGCCATTACCGCGAGCCCCGTCCTCCCCAACCATTCCATCTATTCCGCTCCAGCCATTACCGCGAGCCCCGTCCTCCCCAACCATTCCATCTATTCCGCTCCAGCCGTTACACGAGCCCCGTCCTCCCCAACCATTCCATCTATTCCGCTCCAGCCGTTACACGCGAGCCCCGTCCTCCCCAACCATTCCATCTATTCCGCTCCAGCCATTACCGCGAGCCCTGTCCTCCCCAACCATTCCATCTATTCCGCTCCAGCCATTACCGCCGAGCCCCGTCCTCCCCAACCATTCCATCTATTCCGCTCCAGCCATTACCGCGAGCCCCGTCCTCCCCAACCATTCCATCTATTCCGCTCCAGCCATTACCGCGAGCCCCGTCCTCCCCAACCATTCCATCTATTCCGCTCCAGCCATTACCGCGAGCCCCGTCCTCCCCAACCATTCCATCTATTCCGCTCCAGCCATTACCGCGAGCCCGTCCTCCCCAACCATTCCATCTATTCCGCTCCAGCCATTACCGCGAGCCCCGTCCTCCCCAACCATTCCATCTATTCCGCTCCAGCCATTACCGCGAGCCCCGTCCTCCCCAACCATTCCATCTATTCCGCTCCAGCCGTTACCGCGAGCCCCGTCCTCCCCAACCATTCCATCTATTCCGCTCCAGCCATTACCTGAGCCCCGTCCTCCCCAACCATTCCATCTATTCCGCTCCAGCCGTTACGCGAGCCCCGTCCTCCCCAACCATTCCATCTATTCCGCTCCAGCCATTACCGCGAGCCCCGTCCTCCCCAACCATTCCATCTATTCCGCTCCAGCCGTTACCGCGAGCCCCGTCCTCCCCAACCATTCCATCTATTCCGCTCCAGCCATTACCGCGAGCCCGTCCTCCCCCAACCATTCCATCTATTCCGCTCCAGCCATTACCACGAGCCCGGTCCTCCCCCAACCATTCCATCTATTCCGCTCCAGCCATTACTCGAGCCCCGTCCTCCCCAACCATTCCATCTATTCCGCTCCAGCCATTACCGCGAGCCCCGTCCTCCCCAACCATTCCATCTATTCCGCTCCAGCCATTACCGCGAGCCCCGTCCTCCCCAACCATTCCATCTATTCCGCTCCAGCCATTACCGCGAGCCCCGTCCTCCCCAACCATTCCATCTATTCCGCTCCAGCCATTACTGCGAGCCCCGTCCTCCCCAATTTAGGTGCCTCCAACCTCCTGTGCATCCTGTAGGTTTCCACTCCAACCCTAGATGT
>NC_059218.1:49160783-49168283 GCF_020615455.1 Coregonus clupeaformis | reverse complement strand
CTACGTCCCAAATGGCATCCATTCCCCTATAAAATGCCCTCCTTAAAGAAGTGCACTATGCAGGGCATCGGCTGCCAATTGGGATGCGGGCCATGGATTTGAGGGTTTTGTATGTTGACCAGCCAAGTCTCTTCGGTTCTGTTCTGTTCTGTTCTGTTCTCTTCTGTTCTGTTCTGTCATGCCACTTGTATACTGCTGTCTGTTCATATTGCAGATGGCTTGCGAAAGTATTCACCCCCCCTTGGCATTTTTCCTATTTTGTTGCCTTACAACCTGGAATTAAAATTGAGTTTTTGGGGGGTTTGTATCATTTGATTTACACAACGTCTATCACTTTGAAACTGCAAAATATTTTTTTGGGTGAAACAAACATGAAAAACTTGAGCGTGCATAACTATTCACCCCTCCAAAGTCAATACTTTGTAGAGCCACCTTTTGCAGCAATTACATGATGATCATGAGTCACATGATCTCAGTATATATACACACCTGTTCTGAAAGGCCCCAGAGTCTGCAACACCACTAAGCAAGGGGCACCACCAAGCAAGCGGCACCATGAAGACCAAGGAGCTCTCCAAACAGGTCAGGGACAAAGATGTGGAGAAGTACAGATCAGGGTTGGGTTATAAATAAAATATCCAAAACTTTGAACATCCCACAGAGCACCATTATTAACTGCATTATTAAAAATGGAAAGAACACTTTCAGTTATTTGAAAAGGAAATCATCTCCCAAATATCACTATTTCTAAAACAAGCCATAGAAAGTTGGTTGCAATTTCAATTTAATCCTCCAGAAACGACAGAACAAATAATGCAACAAATATTGTGGTTAAACTCAAATATACTAATTGACAAAAAAACTTTTTTTTTTGACAAAATGTTTACAAAAGGTATAATCTTCGTAAATGATATCTTCGTTAGGACTGGTGGAGTTATGTCGCACATGCAGCTAACAAAAACATATGGAAATGTCTGCTCTACCCAAAATTACAACCAAATAATTGCAGCATTACCGCAAAAATGGAAGAGGAAAGTGGAAGGGGGAAAAAGTAAGGAACTTGTCTGTCGGCCTTGCATTAAAGAACATAATTGGTTAACGAAAATTGTGATAAATAGAAAAGTATACCAATTTCATTTAAGGACCAAAGGATTGACAGCCGTCCCATTTAGATTGCAAAATAGTTGGGAAGTGATTTTTAACGTTCCGGTTCCATGGCAGGAACTGATACGCAAAACGACGCCGGATTCAAAACGTACAATGTTTCAATTTAAATAATTATACAAAATTCTTGCTACCAATAGAATGTTATTTATATGGGGGATACAATCTTCCCAGCTCTGCAGATTTTGCTGTGAAGAGACAGAATCATTAGATCATTTGTTTTGGTTCTGTCCATTTGTAGCTTGTTTTTGGACACAGGTCCAGGAATGGCTGAAGGATTGGAATATTTACCTGGAGCTAACCTTGCAGATAGCACTACTGGGTGATCTGAGAAGTCATAGTCAATCGATCAATAATATAATAATACATTTAGCAAAAATGTTTATTTTCAATTCACAATCTGTAGAAACAATGAGAAAAGAAAGGTTCAGAACTTTTGTGAAACATCACAGTACAGTTGAAATATATATGGCAAATAGAAATCCTATATGGATGGTGTTAAGAGATAATGTAAGCATACTGTGTCCATAATAAGTATATACAGTGGGGAGAACAAGTATTTGATACACTGCCGATTTTGCAGGTTTTCCTACTTACAAAGCATGTAGAGGTCTGTAATTTTTATCATAGGTACACTTCAACTGTGAGAGACGGAATCTAAAACAAAAATCCAGAAAATCAGATTGTATAATTTTTAAGTAATTAATTTGCATTTTATTGGGAGCTTTTGGGAAAGAGCACAGTTAGAAACATATGGCATATAGAAGCAAACCGGATGGACATCATGAAAATGATCGGAGAGGTTGAGAGTAGAAGAAGTTCTGGAGAAAAAACAAACAAAATATAATTATTGTAAAATTGACTGTGTCCATAAAATGTAGATAGCAAGTATAGGCTGGAAGTAGAGGCCTGGGCATTGTTGTTCACTAATTTACTCCAAGTAGGGAAAGGATGGTGGGGTTGAAAAGTAATAAAGGGGAGTATATATATAAAAAATAAAAAAAACATGGGGGATTGGAAGTGATGCAGACAATTACATTGATGGAAGTTACAATCTATCTGCAATATTAAGCTGATCTACCCCCCCAAAAAAAATACAAATAAATAATAATAATACAAAAAAAGCATGGTGGTGGCAGCATCATGTTGTGGGAATATTGTTCATTGGCGGGGACTGGGAAACTGGTCAGAATTGAAGGAATGATGGATGGCGCTAAATACAGGGAAATCCTTGAGGGAAACCTGTTTCAGTCTTCCAGAGATTTGAGACTGGGACAGAGATTCACCTTCCAGCAGGACAATGACCCTAAGCATACTGCTAAAGCAACACTCGAGTGGTTTAAGGGGAAACATTTAAATGTCTTGGAATGCCAATCCAATTGAGAATCTGTGGTATGACTTAAAGATTGCTGTACACCAGCGGAACCCATCCAACTTGAAGGAGCTGGAGCAGTTTTGCCTTGAAGAATGGGCAAGAATCCCAGTGGCTAGATGTGCCAAGCTTATAGAGACATACCCCAAGAGACTTGTGGCTGTAATTGCTGCAAAAGGTGGCTCTACAAAGTATTGACTTTGGGGGGGTGAATAGCTATGCACGCTCAAGTTTTCTGTTTTTTTGTCTTAGTTTTCAGAGATGAACTGGGTACGCTGCAGTGTACTGCAGTTAAGCTGTTCGTAGATCCTCAAGCAGAGCCCCGGGACATGAAAAAGAAAGTGGAGGATGAGTTGGAGCGGCTGCAGGAAACAAACATCATTACTCCCATTCAGTTCTCCCGCTGGGCAGCTCCAATCATTCCCGTTCTGAAAAGTGACGGCACTGTGCGGGGACTACAAACTCAACAGGGCCTCTAAGCTAGACGCGGGTGGAGAACCTGTTCGCGACGCTTGCAGGAGGCAAGACATTAAGATGAGCCTACCAACAGCTCCACCAGGATTACAGTCAAAACCGCGTCCATTTACATTTATCCAGAGCGACTTACAGTTAGTGAGTGCATACATAATTTTTTTATTTTTCATACTGGCCCCCCGTGGGAATCGGACCCACAACCCTGGCGTTGCAAACGCCATGCTCTACCAACTGGGCTACATCCCTGCCGGCCATTCCCTCCCCTACCCTGGACGACGCTGGGCCAATTGTGCGCAACAGCTGCTCCACAAATACTATAATTAGAAGTGAGGACCAGCACAAGAGAAAGCTTTCAAGGAAGTAAAAAGCACTACTACAATCGGCACAACTGCTGGTTTACTTCGACCAAGACAAAGAGATCATCCTGTCATGTGACAGCTCGACCAATGGCGTCGGGGCAGTACTCTCTCATCAGATGGAGGATGGGTCAGAAAAAAAACATTGGATTTGCATCGCACACGCTGACAAGTGCTGAGAAGGGATATTCACAGTTAGACAAGGAAGGTCTAGACATAGTCTTTGCTGTAAAACGTTTTCATCCGTACCTCTACGGTTGTCATTTCACCTGATGCACTGACCACAAACCCCTGATGAGCCTTTTCAGTGAATCAAGATGTATTCCTCCCATGGCTTCAGCAAGGATACAGCGCTGGGTTCTCACACTTTCAGCTTATCAATACACCATGGTGTACAGAGCGGGGAAGGACAATGCAAACGCAGATGCGGTCAGCCGTCTCCCGCTACCAGAGATGCCCTAATGATTGTCAAACTCACCTGTGAATGCCAAACAGATCAAACAGTGGACAGACCGTGATCCTAACCTGTCCCAAGTGAAAAGATTCCTTATGCATGGTTGGCCTCCTGTCAAAGAGGATGATGGACTGAGACCGTTTGCAAAGAGCAAGATGGCTGCACACTCTGGGGGACCAGAGTGGTTATCCCGCCCCTGGCCGTTCACAAGTCATGGATGAGGTTCATGACGCTCACCTGGGTGCCTCCCGGATGAAAAGTGTAGCCAGATCTTATATCTGGTGGCCTAACATGTATCAAGACTTAGAAAACAAAGTAAAATCTGGTTCAGCTCAACCATGCCACTACATCTGTGGGAGTGGCATGACCTCCCATGATCCAGGCTGCACATAGACAGGCCCTTTTATGGGTCAGATGTTCCTTGTCATGGTGTCACTCCAAGTGGCTGGAGGCTCAAATTATGAGCAACATCATGTTGTGACAACAACCATGGAGAAGCTGCGCCATGCAACCCATGGTCTGCCTGACAACCTTCACCTGTGACTTGTTTCAATAATTCATGCAGAGAAACGGGATTCGCCATGACCGCAGCGCTCCGTTTTCACCCAGCCTCCAACGACGCAGCGGAGCGGGATGTGCAGACACTGAAAGAGGAGCTCAAAAGGCTAAATGGGGGAACCATCGCAACTAAGCTCTCTCGGTTCTGAAAGCCCAAAGCCCACCTGGACCTACTGCATCCGGACATCAAAGCCCACCTGGAGCTACTGCATCCGGACATCAAAGCCCACCTGGACCTACTGCATCCGGACATCAAAGCCCACCTGGAGCTACTGCATCCGGACATCAAAGCCCACCTGGACCTACTGCATCCGGACATCAAAGCCCACCTGGACCTACTGCATTCGGACATCAAAGCCCACCTGGACCTACTGCATCCGGACATCAAATCTCACCTGGACCTACTGCATCCGGACATCAAAGCCCACCTGGACCTACTGCATCCGGACATCAAAGCCCACCTGGACCTACTGCATTCGGACATCAAAGCCCACCTGGACCTACTGCATCCGGACATCAAATCTCACCTGGACCTACTGCATCCGGACATCAAAGCCCACCTGGACCTACTGCATCCGGACATCAAAGCCCACCTGGACCTACTGCATTCGGACATCAAAGCCCACCTGGACCTACTGCATCCGGACATCAAAGCCCACCTGGACCTACTGCATCCGGACATCAAAGCCCACCTGGACCTACTGCATCCGGACATCAAAGCCCACCTGGACCTACTGCATCCGGACATCAAATCATGAGTGGAACAAAAGCAGGAGAAACAAAAAAAGAGACATGACCTCTAGCCCCTGACCTCTAACCCTGAGCACCACGCGAGGGAGAGACAGTTAAAACCCAATGACACCACTTCACAAGCAGCCAACCCTGGTTGCCAAGCAGCCAACCCTGGTTGCCAAGCAGCCAACCCTGGTTGCCAAGCAGCCAACCCTGAACCCTGGTTGCCAAGCAGCCAACCCTGGTTGCCAAGCAGCCAACCCTGGTTGCCAAGCAGCCAACCCTGGTTGCCAAGCAGCCAACCCTGGTTGCCAGGTATCATTCTGAGTCAGAGTGGTCCAGCATCCTTTGTGGTCAAACTGACTGATGGTCACCAGGACCACCTCCGCCTGCGCTATGACAAAGACAAGACCACGTTTTCAGACAAAACAGCTGTGGGTGGTAGTGCACACGTTGAAACACCACAGGGAACAGTGTCCGAGGAACCAGGGGGGCTCCAGGAGAGGGTGATGATGTCTTAACAAAACACCCAACCCACTCAGACCTAGCTCCACTGGGACACGCCTCTCCTGTGTCTAGGGGAACACCAGGAGTACTGCGCAGATCCCAGCATAGTCGCAAGGCTCCTGGCAGACTGACTCTATAGTGGAGACCAGGAGACTCGTGGTGTTTAGTTTTTTGAACAGCAGACATAGTTGAAAGAAAAAGGCCTGTTATCTTTGTTTGTTTACAGTTGCAGTGACACTAGTGCAAGTTCTAAAGTATTGTGAAGAATAGAAGAGGAAAACAGTGTTGTTGTTTAGTTGTTGACTTGTATACTTAATGTATTTTCCTCACAGGGAGATTGAAATTAAGGGGGAAGAGGTGTTATTGTCTGCACATTATTAACGAGACACTACCTTATGTCGCTCTCCCGTTTTATACCGTTTGTACATTGCTGGTTTGCAAGTAAAGGCAAATTTTTTATTTATTTTATTTATTTTTTATTTAACCTTTATTTAACCTTTATTTAACTAGGCAAGTCAGTTAAGAACAAATTCTTATTTACAATGACGGCCTACACCGGCCAAACCCGGACGACGCTGGGCCAATTGTGCGCCACCCTATGGGACACCCAATCACGGCCCGGTTGTGATACAGCCTGGAATCGAACCAGGGGGTCTGTAGTGACGCCTCAGACCGCTGCGCCACTCGGGAGCAATGAACATTGAAACGCGTGAGGACAATCCTTGTAAAGTTACCACAGATAAGATTACATTTATAGAAATATAATGAATAGAACGGGAGTCCCCATTCAAGTCAATAACTTGTCCATTCTATTCCTTTCTATTGCTATGCATTTAATCCTATCCGATAGGTGAAATCCAGATAGATAATATTCCCATACCTAAGGAAATTGCTTAAAGGCATTGCATATTTATTTAGGTAAGGGCATACTTAATGAGTTGGAAGGTAGTTTGAAGGCATGTATTGCAGACGGCCTGATTCACTGACTAAAGGTCTCCAAAGAGATCGTATTTATTTTGTGAGAAAATCTCAAACACAACTTCTACAATGAAGACAGGATAAACAAATTGCTTTGGAAGATAATAAACCACGTTTCCGTAGTTACTGTTTTCTCTACTTGTTTCTACTACTTTCTAGCACGTCCAGCTAACTTACAGAGTAGCTAGCTAACTAGCCAGCTAGCTAACTAGCACGTCCAGCTAACTTACAGAGTAGCTAGCTGACTAGCCAGCCAGCTAACTTACAGAGTAGCTAGCTAACTAGCCAGCCAGCTAACTTACAGAGTAGCTAGCTGACTAGCCAGCCAGCTAACTTACAGAGTAGCTAGCTAACTAGCCAGCCAGCTAACTTACAGAGTAGCTAGCTAACTAGCCAGCTAGCTTTGTAGCCATGGATTGAGCACCTTCAATTGATTAGCTAAATAGCTAGCTACCTAGCTAGCGGGTGAATGTTTTCCTTTTGAAACCAGGGCAGAGGAAAGCAACATTCAGCTCAACAAATACTGTTTAAATTTAATCCCCCTTAAAATGTTTTGTGCAACTGACTTAAAGTTAAGGAAACTTTAAGGGAAAAGATAAGGGGGAAATTAACTTGAAGTGTATTATGCAACCGGGCCCAGGGTCCTCCTAACCCAGTCAGCCAAATCATAAATAACCTTCAGTTAGTGCTAAACACGGATGCTAGAATCCACCTGGTTGTGCTGCTGCTCCAGTTTCAACTCTTCTGCCTGCGGCTATGGAAGCCTGACCTGTTCACTGGACGTGCTACCTTGTCCCAGACCTGCTGTTTTAAACTCTCTCTCTCCCCCTCTCTCTAATGCACCTGCTGTCTCGACGTCTGAATGCTCGGCTATGAAAAGCCAACTGACATTTACTCCTGAGGTG
>NC_059218.1:49140783-49158283 GCF_020615455.1 Coregonus clupeaformis | reverse complement strand
TTTGCAAAAAAATATGATTTGTTATTTTTAAGCCCATTCAGAAATGATGTTCTGTATGCCGGTTAGATGGTGTTAGTATTATACCAGAGCCATCAGCAGCAGGCTCCGCGCCGCCGTGCCCTTCATATAGGCTGCAGTAACGGCCTGCACCCGGTAACGGTATAATGCAACGAGAATAAGCTACATCACGGAATAGGGACAGATCAGAAAAATATTGTAAGGAAAAGGACCAAAAAATACGTTAAACGTTAACGTTATAGGGACAGAAGCAGGCTGTGCGTGCCAGCATCCATCCTCTCCTCTGTGGTGTTATTGATGCAAGGGGTGAAGGTGAAACGACAGAAATAGCATTCCGTTAGCTACAGGGATTGAGTCAGTGTAGAGGTGGAGAGATGGAGAGATGGAGGGATGGAATAGACAGATGGAGGGAGGAAATTAAACCGTGGTACCAGCGTCCGTCTATTCATGTGGGATTCTAGCATCAGTCGTGTTTCACCGGGGAGCTGACGCCTGGTGCTACATGGCTAGCATCAGTCGTGTTTCACCGGGGGGCTGAAGCCTGGCGCTACAAGGCTAGCATCAGTCGTGTTTCACCGGGGGGCTGACGCCTGGCGCTACATGGCTAGCATCAGTCGTGTTTCACCGGGGGGCTGACGCCTGGCGCTACATGGCTAGCATCAGTGGTGTTTCACCGGGGGGCTAACGCCTGGCGTTACATGGCTAGCATCAGTCGTGTTTCACCGGGGGGCTGACGCCTGGCGCTACATGGCTAGCATCAGTCGTGTTTCACCGGGGGGCTGACGCCTGGCGCTACATGGCTAGCATCAGTCGTGTTTCACCGGGGGGCTGACGCCTGGCGCTACATGGCTAGCATCAGTCGTGTTTCACCTTGGGGCTGACGCCTGTTGCTACATGGCTAGCATCAGTCGTGTTTCACCGGGGGGATCACGCCTGGCGCTACATGGCTAGCATCAATCGTGTTTCACCGGGGGGCTGACACCTGGCGCTACATGGCTAGTATCTGTCGTGTTTCACCGGGGGGCTGACGTGAAGGGGAGGAGTGGAGAGGGAGAGGAGTGGAGAGGGGGAGGAGAGGAGAGGGGGAGGAGTGGAGAGGGGGCGGAGGGGGAGGAGGAGAGGAGGAGAGGAGAGGAGAGGAGTGGAGAGGAGAGGAGAGGAGAGGAGGCGAGGCGAGAGGAGGCGAGGCGAGGAGAGGAGAGGGGGAGGAGTGGAGAGGAGAGGAGAGGAGTGGAGAGGAGAGGAGAGGAGAGGAGAGGAGAGGAGAGGAGAGGAGAGGAGAGGAGAGGGGGAGGAGGAGAGGCGAGAGAGGCGAGAGAGGAGAGGGGGGAGGAGTGGAGAGGAGAGGAGAGGAGAGGAGAGGAGAGGCGAGGAGAGGAGAGGAGAGGAGAGGGGGGAGGAGAGGAGAGGAGAGGAGAGGAGAGGAGAGGAGAGGAGAGGAGGGAGAGGAGAGGAGAGGAGAGGGGGAGGAGAGGGGGAGGAGAGGGGGAGGAGGGAGGGAGAGGGGGAGGAGAGGAGAGGGGGAGGAGAGGGGGAGGAGAGGAGAGGGGGAGGAGTGGAGAGGGAGGGAAGTGGAGAGGGGGAGGAGTGGAGAGGAGAGGAGAGGAGAGGAGAGGAGAGGAGAGGAGAGGGAGGGGAGGAGGGAGAGGGAGAGGAGAGGAGAGGAGAGGGGGAGGAGTGGAGAGGGGGCGGAGGGGGAGGAGTGGAGAGGAGGAGAGGAGAGGAGAGGGGGGAGGAGGGAGAGGAGAGGAGAGGAGAGGAGAGGAGAGGAGGCGAGGCGAGGCGAGGCGAGGAGAGAGAGGAGAGGGGGAAGGAGGGAGAGGGAGGAGAGGAGAGGAGAGGAGAGGAGAGGAGAGGAGAGGAGAGGAGAGGCGAGGAGAGGAGAGGAGAGGGGAGGAGGGAGAGGCGAGGAGAGGGAGAGGAGGAGAGGAGAGGGGGAGGAGAGGAGAGGGGGAGGAGAGGAGAGGAGAGGAGAGGAGAGGAGAGGAGAGGAGAGGAGAGGAGAGGAGAGGGGGAGGAGTGGAGAGGAGAGGAGAGGAGAGGAGAGGAGAGGAGAGGAGAGGAGAGGAGAGGAGAGGAGAGGAGAGGAGAGGAGAGGAGAGGAGAGGAGAGGATAGGATGACTGCGGTCTGGTGGATCTGAACCGATTAGGGAGATACCGGAGCCCTGATGAGACCGACTGGAAATGAATTAAGTTGGTCACGATGGAATGCTGAATGGACACACACACACAACGTGGACTGAGACGTTGCTAGTGTCTTACACTGTATGTAAAACATTTACATTACATTTACATTTACGTCATTTAGCAGACGCTCTTATCCAGAGCGACTTACAAATAGGTGCATTCACCTTATAGCCAGTGGGATAACCACTTTACAATGTTTGTTTTTATTTATTTTATTCATGAAACACGGTTATAATCTAAATGTCAGTGTTTAAAACTTAAACATTAGGCATTTAGATTAGCCAATAAGGGTTGTCATCTTAAACCCAGGCGTTTAGAATGCAAGATTAAACATGATAGTCAGCTGTTTCCAGTCTGTTTCCAACCAGGAGAACACCTGTATGTTAAACACTAGCATGTTCTTCCCCGTCATAGAACACCTGTATGTTAAACACTAGCATGTTCTTCCCCGTCATAGAACACCTGTATGTTAAACACTAGCATGTTCTTCCCCGTCATCCTGCATTTAGTCATTAGAAATCTTTTCAATTGCGTGGTGTTTTTGTTACTCGACTGTAGCTAGGTTTCCATCAAATTGGCGACAGATTTTCATGCATTTTCACAGCAGAGATGTGTTTCTATCTAATTGGCTTGTTGCAGATAAAAGTCAGTGCGTGATGACGTAGTGCTCATAAAAATAACTTTATGTGCACCACGGTTAAATTCCCATGTACCGAATAAACAAAACCATCAAAATACAAGTTAAATGGTTTACATCGCATTTTCAACTCGGTCAGTGCTGTTTAAGATGAGGGAGGACAATTCTTTGTTTTTCATGAGCATGGCCTTATTTTTATTACAGTATATTGGATGACTGTCATTCATATTCCATTCACCCAGTTCAATATAACAGTGATAGGTTTCACTACTACATGATACTTGAATTTTCACTATACCCATCATGAGGTTGCTACAACTTAACCTATGAATGAAAGTTTACAACGTAGGTGCACACAGGTCGAGAGAAAAATTTGAGAGAGTGACACATTCAATACCGCCTTGCACACTCTTGCCTGCATCTAGCTGATAATGGGTGTAATCATTAGTCCAACAGTTACAAACTAGAGTTTCTATTGGTCAAATTCAGGTATTTTTTATCCCTGTTTAAGAAACGATTTTCAAAAGAATCGGCAGAATGAATACACCCCTGATCACGGGTAAACACAGTTCACTTTCATAGCAGCCATGTTGTATTCCTTCTCACCTCTATGCACTCTCCTTCTCTCACCTCTTCCCTTCGTTTGTGGACTTCAATGCACAACACATCAGCTGTATGTGACCAGGCAAAAAAAAACGTTCCCAGCAAACCCATATCATAACCGCTACACACAGCCTACATCGTAGTCACCATATTAGCTAAAGTAACGTCCTAGTCAGCATAGCTAATAGAACTAACTTGTTAGTAAACCCTCTACAATCATGCAGTAACGTTACAGTGTACAGTCAGTAAGCAGTTACACCGGCGGGCCCCGGTGGCAATAAATTAGTAAAAACAAAAGCTTACCTTAACTTGGAAGAGTTCTAATGTTGTGTTGGATAGTCATAGCGAACTAGCTAACATAGCATCCCTCCGTTTGAGCCGGGTGTTTGAGTAGGCTAAGCAAGCTAGCTGCATTTGCTAGCTAAGTAAGTGAAACTGAAAGTGAAAAGAAAATACGAAATCTCTCTCTATCTCTCACTTGCTTCTCCTTCATTTTGGATTAAATGAATTTGTTAAAAACTGTTCAACTATTGTCTTTCTCTCTCTTTGAGTCAACTACTCACCACATGTTATGCACTGCAGTGCTAGCTAGCTGTAGCTTATGCTTTTAGTACTAGATTCATACTCTGATCCTTTCATTGGGTGGACAACATGTCAGATCATGCTGCAAGCTTCAAGCTTTACCATTCTAGTGGGAGGACCACACAACGTGTCATCGCGTGACTCCAAGTTTACCTCAATGTAATAGTTATTATTTCTTAAGACCACAACATCAAGGATATTTAGGCCATAAGTAAAGAAAGGTCTAATATGTGGTCATGAAGGGTTTACTTTTAATTCAAACATTTACTTAGACAGTCACTTGGTAAAGGCTTCAGGAATGAAGGTTAATGAATGCAATAACCATGTCTCTGTCACTAACAACAAACACAGTTATGGGTGGGTATCTCTCACATTCGCTCGAAAGGCATGCTGGGGAATATGCAAATACGGCTTTACACCCTACAGTGTTAAAACAACACTCCCAATTCTAAGTGTTCCAGAAAAGTGTTCAGTGGATGTAAACACACTTGGTTTTACAGTGTATCTGTTCAGTGGATGTAATCACACTTGGTTTTACAGTGTATCTGTTCAGTGGGTGTATCACACTCTAACATTTTGCCTGCTTGGTTGGGGCCCCCAAAAGGCTAGAGCCCCTTCACGCTCTCCTCTCGTGGGGACAGGGACAATCAACACACGCTGTCCTCTCGCGGGGACAGGGACAGTCAACACACGCTGTCCTCTCGCGGGGACAGGGACAGCTAGGAATTACAGCTAGGAATATCCCCCCTCTCTGTAACGGCTTTTGGTGGTTCGTGGATGTGTCATTTTAGTAATGAGCGCCGCGACCGACGTAGCTACTTTGTAAGCTAAGCTAGCCACTGTAGCTAGCCAGTAACTCCTCCAGTGTGTGTTGATGTGACGTAGCTAGTTCGTTAGCTAAGCTAGCCACTGTAGCTAGCCAGTAACTCCTCCAGTATGTGTTGATGTGTCGTAGCTAGTTCGTTAGCTATGCTAGCCACTGTAGCTAGCCAGTAACTCCTCCAGTGTGTGTTGATGTGTCGTAGCTAGTTCGTTAGCTAAGCTAGCCACTGTAGCTAGCCAGTAACTCCTCCAGTATGTGTTGATGTGACGTAGCTAGTTCGTTAGCTAAGCTAGCCACTGTAGCTAGCCAGTAACTCCTCCAGTATGTGTTGATGTGACGTAGCTAGTTCGTTAGCTAAGCTAGCCACAGTAGCTAGCCAGTAACTCCTCCAGTGTGTGTTGATGTGACGTAGCTAGTTCGTTAGCTATGCTAGACACTGTAGCTAGCCAGTAACTCCTCCAGTGTGTGTTGATGTGACGTAGCTAGTTCGTTAGCTATGCTAGCCACTGTAGCTAGCCAGTAACTCCTCCAGTATGTGTTGATGTGACGTAGCTAGTTCATTAGCTAAGCTAGCCACTGTAGCTAGCCAGTAACTCCTCCAGTGTGTGTTGATGTGACGTAGCTAGTTCGTTAGCTATGCTAGCCACTGTAGCTAGCCAGTAACTCCTCCAGTGTGTGTTGATGTGACGTAGCTAGTTCGTTAGCTAAGCTAGCCACTGTAGCTAGCCAGTAACTCCTCCAGTGTGTGTTGATGTGACGTAGCTAGTTCGTTAGCTATGCTAGCCACTGTAGCTAGCCAGTAACTCCTCCAGTGTGTGTTGATGTGACGTAGCTAGTTCGTTAGCTATGCTAGCCACTGTAGCTAGCCAGTAACTCCTCCAGTGTGTGTTGATGTGACATAGCTAGTTCGTTAGCTATGCTAGCCACTGTAGCTAGCCAGTAACTCCTCCAGTGTGTGTTGATATGACGTAGCTAGTTCGTTAGCTATGCTAGCCACTGTAGCTAGCCAGTAACTCCTCCAGTGTGTGTTGATGTGTCGTAGCTAGTTCGTTAGCTAAGCTAGCCACTGTAGCTAGCCAGTAACTCCTCCAGTGTGTGTTGATGTGACGTAGCTAGTTCGTTAGCTATGCTAGCCACTGTAGCTAGCCAGTAACTCCTCCAGTGTGTGTTGATGTGACGTAGCTAGTTCGTTAGCTATGCTAGCCACTGTAGCTAGCCAGTAACTCCTCCTGACGTCATTTCACGGTGAGATGTCATTTCGGTAAGAAATGGCACTTCTGTAGCCAAATATCTTATCCATCCATTTTGTTTTTGTTTTTTAAGCATTAAATGACCTGGTTTGATGGTGCATTGATCAGTTATACAGTTTAAAGCCATTATTTTAGTATTTTTTTGCCCAAAGTCGACCTTTAAGCATAATGCAACGCAGATACAGCCCATAGTTATATTAGCTATATACCACAAACCCCTGAGGTCCCTTATTGCTGTTATAAACTGGTTACCAACGGAATTAGAGCAGTTGACAAGTCATTTTGCGTCATTTTTTCAAATGTATTTCCCCTTTATTTAACCTTTATTTCACCTTTATTTCACCTTTATTTAACCAGGGAAGCCAGTTGAGAACAAGTTCTCATTTACAACTGCGACCTGGCCAAGATAAAGCAAAGCAGTGCGATAAAAACAACAACAACACAGAGTTACATATATTTTTTTTTTTTTTTTTTCACCTTTATTTAACCAGGTAAGCCAGTTGAGAACAGGTTCTCATTTACAACTGCGACCTGGCATATGGGGTAAAACAAAACGTACAGTCAATAACACAATAGAAAATCTATATACAGTGTGGGCAAATGTAGTAAGTTATGGAGGTCATACCCGTGGTATATTGAGCAAGTTCGTTTTAAGTGCCCCAGTGCCGCGGGTGAGTGGACATTTCATTTTATGACCAATGGAATGGTCTAAAATGTGAAACCCCACCCAGCCAGGTCACCGGACCATGCTAAACACCCAGTGTCTGATATATCCGCTTTCAGCCAATCAGCATCCAGGACCCAAACTACTCAGTTTCTAATCACCATTTTAACTGAACTGTGAGGAGAACAGTTATTAGGTGTGCTTGTGGAACCGGTTCTGCACCGGTACCTTTCTGCGTTGTGTTCTGGTGAGGTGTAGGTGGAAGGGAAAGGAAAGCTCTGGACACAATTCTGCCGGTTGTCTCTCTTTTAATGGCTGCATGGAATGGATACAGGGCAAATGTTAATGCTGCCGTCCGGACTCTCATACACAAGTATGTTTGCTTCTCCTCATCACGCTTTGAGCAAACTGAAGAGTATGGCTTCCGTTGATGACATCACAACATCAACACTTTTTAGAAAATAAATACAATAAAATAGTTCACTCTTGAAAGTACATCTCAAAATAACCTTAAAATAGTAAATGAAGATAAATGTGAGGGATTTTCGGTGAAATACATAAAGTGGATTTTACACCTGTTACACTTGCAAGGCAAAGCACAACTCTAGATTTCATGTTGTTATTATTAGATTTCTTCGGCTCGCGCTCTACACGATTTAAGATATTAACACGAAACCAACTTCCAAATGTGCAGATTGCCCCAACTTAGACTACATGAGAAAAATATAGTACTTTTTTGCACTACAACAATATTTAAATGATCTTCCTTGCCAAAGTATTCACCCCCCTTGGCATTTTTCCTATTTTGTTGCCTTAAAACCTGGAATTAAAATGAATTTTTTAGGGGTTGTATCATTTGATTTACACAACATGCCTACCACTTTGAAGATGAAAAATATGTTTGATTGTGAAAACAAATAAGAAATAAGATTTAAAAAAAAAAGCTTTCAATACTTTGTAGAGACACCTTTTGCAGCAATTACAGCTGCAAGTCTCTTGGGGAATGTCTCTATAAGCTTGGCACATCTAGCCACTTGGATTTTTGCCCATTCTTCAAGGCAAAACTGCTCCAGCTCCTTCAAGTTGGATGGGTTCCGCTGGTGTACAGCAATCTTTAAGTCATACCACAGATTCTCAATTGGATTGAGGTCTGGGCTTTGACTAGGCCATTCCAATACATGTAAATGTTTCCCCTTAAACCACTCAAGTGTTGCTTTAGCAGTATGCTTAGGGTCATTGTCCTGCTGGAAGGTGAACCTCCGTCCCAGTCTCAAATCTTTGGAAGACTGAATCAGGTTTCCCTCAAGAATTTCCCTGTATTTAGCGCCATCCATCATTCCTTCAATTCTGACCAGTTTCCCAGTCACTGCCGATGAAAAACATCCCCACAGCATGATGATGCCACCACCATGCTTCACTGTGGGGATGGTGTTCTCGGGGTGATGAGAGGTATTGGGTTTGCGCCAGACATAGCGTTTTCCTTGATGGCCAAAAAGCTCAATTTTAGTCTCATCTGACCAGAGTACCTTCTTCCATACGTTTGGGGAGTCTCCCACATGCCTTTTGGCGAACACCAAATGTGTTTGCTTATTTTTTTCTTTAAGCAATGGCTTTATTCTGGCCAATCCTCCATAAAGCCCAGCTCTGTGGAGTGTACGGCTTAAAGTGGTCCTATGGACAGATACTCCAATCTCCGCTGTGGAGCTTTGCAGCTCCTTCAGGGTTATCTTAGGTCTCTTTATTGCCTCTCTGATTAATGCCCTCCTTGCCTGGTCCGTGAGTTTTGGTGGGCGGCCCTCTCTTGGCAGGTTTGTTGTGGTGCCATATTCTTTCAATTTTTTAATAATGGATTTAATGGTGCTCTGTGGGATGTTCAAAGTTTTGGATATTTTTTTATAACCCAACCCTGATCTGTACTTCTCCACAACTTTGTCCCTGACCTGTTTGGAGAGCTCCTTGGTCTTCATGGTGCAGCTTGCTTGGTGGTGCCGCTTGCTTAGTGGTGTTGCAGACTCTGGGGCCTTTCAGAACAGGTGTATATATACTGAGATCATGTGACACTTAGATTGCACACAGGTGGACTTTATTTAACTAATTATGTGACTTCTGAAGATAATTGGTTGCACCAGATCTTATTTAGGGGCTTCATAGCAAAGGGGGTGAATACATATGCACGCACCAATTTTTTCATTTCACTTCACCAATATGTCCATTACATGAAATCCAAATAAAAATCAACTTAAATGACAGGTTGTAATGCAACAAAATAGGAAAAACGCCAAGGGGGATGAATACTTTTGCAAGGCGCTGTAAAAGTCCCATAGACATTTACGTCAAGCTACCAGCCGCCCTCTACTACTTGAGTAAATGTCTGAAAGTATCTGGTTTGAAATGTACTTAAGTGGTGGAAAAAAATTACTCGGAGTAAAAAGTAAAAGTAAATGCTAGACATCAAATTCCTTATATTAAGCAAACCAGACGGCACCATGTATTTTGTATTGATTTAATTACGGACAGCAGGCACAGGGGCACACTCCAACACTCAGGCACCATTTACAAACGCAGTATTTGTGTTAAGTGAGTCCACCAGATCAGAGGCAGTAGGGAAGACAATGCATTATATTGATAGGTGCGTGAATTGGACCATATTGCTGTCCTGCCTGAGCATTAGAAATGTAACTAGTACTTTTGGGTGTCAGGGAAAATGTATGGAGTAAAAAGTACATTATTTTCTTTAGGAATGTAGTGGAGTAAAAGTAAAAGTTGTCCAAAATATAAATAGTAAAGTAAAGTACAGATACCCCCAAAAAACTACTTAAGTAGTACTTTAAAGTATTTTTACTTAGTTACTTTAGACCACTGCGTTTAAGACAGTGGTTCCCAACCGGTTTTCCCTCGGCATCCAAACTGAACCAGGTTGTCAGTCTCAACCCAATATTCGCATTGCGGAACGTCTTTGCCGAATTTGCAATCTGGAAAACTATTTTTAATGCTTTCGACATTAAATGTCAGGAACATTAATTCCATATTGCTCATATTCTTGTTTGAGAAACATAATCTGCAAAATAGCTAATATCTCAGTATTGAAAAAACTGTGATTGAAGAAAAATAGTTTTTAGAGAATATTATTAACAAATGTACATTTATGTTAATTCAAATTTCTACACATTTTCTACCTGATATTAGTTGTTTAAATTCAGACTGAGGGCCTTCCTCTGACACCGCCTGGTATAGAGGTCCTGGATGGCATCGTGCCCAGTACGCACTACCCTCTGTAGCGCCTTGCTGCGGTCGGATGCCAATGGGCGGCCATGTTGTGCCTCTCTTCTAATGGCACATTTCCACCGTCGATTTACCCCAGTGTTTTACCCAAAAGGCTCAGACTTTTTCTTGTTTCCATCTAGGCGGGCCGGGAACCCATGTCTCACTGGGCCATGGCTCCGGAGGACCCGCTCTAACTCGGGTCCAAGCCCAGGCACTGGTACCTTTTAGCTGTCATTTACTGTGAACTTTTAACAAAAGCAACAGTCTTGACCTCTGATTGAAACACAACAACACCAGAGCTTACATAAAACACTGGCTCTGGAAAAGCACGAGAACTCCTGTCTCTATAACTCCTCCGGCCAGAGAGCCCGGTTTCTCCGAGCCCGGTTTCTCCGAGCCCCGGTTTCTCCGAGCCCGGTTTCTCCGAGCCCGGGTTTCTCCGAGCCCAGTTTCTCCGAGCCCCGGTTTCTCCGAGCCCGGTTTCTCCGAGCCCCGGTTTCTCCGAGCCCGGGTTTCTCTGCTCCTCTCTGTAAGTCAACCTGCTAGACATCGACTTTCATTATGTGAACAGAAGTTTTTTTATTTTTTTTAAACAGTGAGATCTTCATCCCTCTTTAAACAGAAAATGAAAGCGAGAGAGAGAGAGAAAGATGGAAGGAAGGAATCCTCTCTTCTTTGAAGCAGGTGATAGGTGTTGTATGGGTGGAATAATGACTGTTGAGACGTACAGTTCCAGTCAAAAGGTTGGACACACCTACTCATTCAAGGGTTTTTCTTTATTTTGACTATTTTCTACATTGTAGAATAATAGTGAAGACATCAAAACTATGAAATAACACATATGGAATCATGTAGTAACTAAAAAAGTGTTAAACAAATCAAAATATATTTTATATTTCAGATTCTTCAAATAGCCACCCTTTGCCTTGATGACAGCTTTGCACAGTCTTGACTATATGTAGCTAGCATAACATTTATATCTGGAGAGAGAGAGGGGATATGAGACCACAGTTACTCACTCATTAAGTAATGCCCAACTTTACTTCCAGCAGCATCTGGTCTCCCATCCAGGGACCAATCAGGACCGCTGTTGGTTATTATGTCGGAATTAACAGCTTTTTCTAATCTCTCTCTCTCTCTCTCTTTCCCCATCTCTCTCTCTCTCTCTCTCTCTCTCTCTCTCTCTCTCTCTCTCTCTCTGTCTCTCTCTCTCTCTCTCTCTCTCTCTCTCTCTCTCTCTCTCTCTCTCTCTCTCTCTCTCTCTCTCTCTCTCTCTCTCTCTCTCTCTCTCTCTCTCGCTCTCTCTCTCTCTCTCTCTCTCTCTCTCAGTCGAGTTATTCTGCCCATATCAGTGGAAGAGGTAAGTTCTGTTTTAGTACTTGTGTGTGCGTGCATGTGTGTGTTTCTGTGTCATGCTTTAAGGATCACTCTAACTTCACTGATTAACCATTATACGAGACATAATCCCCCCCCCACACAGATGGGCAGTATTTCTGTTACATGTTTTTCAAATACATATTTAAATTACTTATTGTATTTCACAGGCCTGAACTACAGTGCAATGAGTATTTGGTGTATTTAATTACATTTTGATTTATAAAATCAGCATCCCTACTTCCCGCTATGTGTATATTTAAAAATGAACATATGCAAAGCATGCTGAGTATTATTCTAATGAGCCCCGAAACAATTCCATGAATAATGCCAAGCTTTGCAGTTCATTTTGGTATGTTCATTTTCTCATACAGCGCATTTGGAAAGTATTCAGACCCCTTGACCTTTTCCCCCATTTTGTTACGTTACAGCCTTATTATTAAAATGGATTCAATTGTTTTTTACCCTCATCAATCTACACACAATACCCCATAATGACGGAGCAAAAACCTTTTGCTATGAGACTTGAAATTGAGCTCAGGTGCATCCTGTTTCCATTGATCATCCTTGAGATGTTTCTACAACTTGATTGGAGTCCACCTGTGGTAAATTCAATTGATTGGACATGATTTGGAAAGGCACACACCTGTCTATATAAATGTCCCACAGTTGACAGTGCATGTCAGCGCAAAAACCAAGCCATGAGGTCGAAGGAGTTGTCCGTAGAGCTCCGAGACAGGATTGTGTCGAAAGCACAGATCTGGGAAAGGGTACAAAAAAATGTCTGCAGCATTGAAGGTCCCCAAGAACACAGTGGCCTTCATCATTCTTAAATGGAAGAAGTTTGGAACCACCAAGACTCTTCCTAGACCTGACCGCCCGGCCAAACTGAGCAATCGGGGGAGAAGTGCCTTGGTCAGGGAGGTGACTAAGAACCCGATGGTCACTCTGACAGAGCTCCAGAGTTCCTCTGTGGAGATGGGAGAACCTTCCAGAAGGACAACCATCTCTGCAGCACTCCACCAATCAGGCCTTTATGGTAGAGTTGCCAGACGGAAGCCACTCCTCAGTAAAAGGCACATGACAGCCCGCTTGGAGTTTGCCAAAAGGCACCTAAAGACTCTCAGACCATGAGAAAGAAGATTCTCTAGTCTGATGAAACCAAGATTGAACTCTTTGGCTTGAATGCCAAGCGTCACGTCTGGAGGAAACCTGACACCATCAGGTTTTTCAGCAGTAGGGACTGGAGACAGGTTCACCTTCCAACAGGACAATGACCCTAAGCACACAGCCAAGACAACACAGGAGTGGCTTCGGGACAAGTCTCTGAATGTCCTTGAGTGGCCCAGCCAGAGCACCGCTCCCCATCCAACCTGACAGAGCTTGAGAGGATCTGCAGAGAAGAATGGGAGAAACTCCCCAAATGCAGGTGTGCCAAGCTTGTAGCGTCATACCCAAGAAGACTCAAGGCTGTAATCGCTGTCAAAGGTGCTTCAACAAAGTACTGAGTGAAGGATCTGAATACTTAGGTAAATGTGATATTTCCGTTTTTTCCGTGTGTAGATCTATGAGAAAAAAAAAAAAAATGTGAATCAATTTTAGAGTAAGGCTGTAACCTAACAAAATGTGGGAAAAGTCAAGGGGTCTGAATACTTTCCGAATGCACTGTGTATAAAGACTACCAGTCAAAGGTTTGGACACACCTACTCATTCAAGGGTTTTTCTTTATTTTTTACTATTTTTTACATTGGAGAATAATAGTGACGACATCAAAACTATGACATAACACATATGGAATCATATAGTAACCCAAAAATTGTTAAACAAATCAAAATATATTTTATATTTGACATTCTTCAAAGTAGCCACCCTTTGCCTTGATGACAGCTTTGCACACTCTTGGCATTCTCTCAACCAGCTTCATGAGGTAGTCACCTGGAATGGATTTAAATTAACAGGTGTGCCTTTAAAAGGTAATTTGTTGATCTCCTTTCCTTCTTAATGCGTTTGAGCCAATCAGTTGTGTTGTGACAAGGTAGGGGGGGTGGGGGTGGGGGGGGTATACAGAAGATTTGGTAAAAGATCAAGTCCATATTGTTTGGTTACTACATGATTCCATATGTAGCTCAGTTGGTAGAGCATGGCGCTTGCAACGCCGGGGTTATGGGTTCGTTTCCCACGGGGGGCCAGTATGAAAATGTATGCACTCGCTAACTGTAAGTCGCTCTGGATAAGAGCGTATGCTAAATGACTAAAATGTAAAAATAAGTGTTATTTCATAGTTTTGAGGTGTGTCTGTAAGTTCTTTGTTTCTGGCCATTTTGAGCCTGTAATCAAACCCACAATTGCTGATGCTCCAGATCCTCAACTAATCTCAAGAAGGACAGTTTTATTAATTCTTTAAATCCGCACAACAGTTTTCAGCTGTGCTAACATAATTGCAAAAGGGTTTTCTAATGATCAATTAGCCTTTTAAAATGATAAACTTGGATTAGCAAACACAACGTGCCATTGGAACACAGGACTGATGGTTGCTGATAATGGGCCTCTGTACGCCTATGTAGATATTCCATAAAAATCAGCCATTTCCAGCTACAATAGCCATTTACAACATGAACAATGTCTACACTATATTTCGGATCGATTTGATGTTATTTTAATGGACAAAAAAATTGCTTTGCTTTCAAAAACAAGGACATTTCTAAGTGACCCCAAACGTTTGAACGGTAGTGTACATTACCGATCAAAAGTTTTAGAACACACATTTTCCTAGTTTTTATTGAAATTCACACAGTTTAAAGAACAAATAAACAATTGGAGACAAAAAATGAATCATGGATTTTGTTTAACAAAATGTCATCTACATTTTTGACTCATCAAAGTACAGTGCATTGCAAAAGTATTCATCCCCCTTGGCGTTTTCCTATGTTGTTGCATTACAACCTGTAATTTAAATGGTTTTTATTTATTTTTGGATTTCATGTAATGGACATACACAAAATAGTCCAAATTGGTGAAGTGAAATGAAAAACCCCCACAAGTGCCGCACATTCTCAGTATATATACACCTGTTCTGGAAGGCTCCAGAGTCTGCAGCACCACTAAGCAAGGGGCACCACCAAGCAAGCGGCACCATGAAGACCAAGGAGCTCTCCAAACAGGTCAGGGACAAAGTTGTGGAGAAGTACACATCAGGGTTGGGTTATAAAAAAATATAAAAAACTTTGAACATCCCACGGAGCACCATTAAATCCATTATTAAAAAATGGAAAGAATATGGCACCACAACAAACCTGCCAAGAGAGGCAACAAAGTTACCAAAGATGACCCTGAAGGAGATGCAAAGCTCCACAGCGGAGATTGGAGCATTTGTCCATAGGACCACTTTAAGCCGTACACTCCACAGAGCTGGGCTTTACGGAAGAGTGGCCAGAAAAAAGCCATTGCTTAAAGAAAAAAATATGCAAACACGTTTGGTGTTCGCCAAAAGGCATGTGGGAGACTCCCCAAACATATGGAAGAAGGTACTCTGGTCAGATGAGACTAAAATTGAGCTTTTTGGCCATCAAGGAAAACGCTATGTCTGGACCAAACCCAACACCTCTCATCACCCCGAGAACACCATCCCCACAGTGAAGGATGGTGTTCTTCGGCTTGCAAGCTTCCTCCCTTTTCCTCCAAACATCACAATGGTCATTATGGCCAAACAGTTCTATTTTTGTACATTACCGATCAAAAGTTTTAGAACACACATTTTCCTAGTTTTTATTGAAATTCACACAGTTTAAAGAACAAATAAACAATTGGAGACAAAAAATGAATCATGGATTTTGTTTAACAAAATGTCATCTACATTTTTGACTCATCAAAGTACAGTGCATTGCAAAAGTATTCATCCCCCTTGGCGTTTTCCTATGTTGTTGCATTACAACCTGTAATTTAAATGGTTTTTATTTATTTTTGGATTTCATGTAATGGACATACACAAAATAGTCCAAATTGGTGAAGTGAAATGAAAAACCCCCACAAGTGCCGCACATTCTCAGTATATATACACCTGTTCTGGAAGGCTCCAGAGTCTGCAGCACCACTAAGCAAGGGGCACCACCAAGCAAGCGGCACCATGAAGACCAAGGAGCTCTCCAAACAGGTCAGGGACAAAGTTGTGGAGAAGTACACATCAGGGTTGGGTTATAAAAAAATATAAAAAACTTTGAACATCCCACGGAGCACCATTAAATCCATTATTAAAAAATGGAAAGAATATGGCACCACAACAAACCTGCCAAGAGAGGCAACAAAGTTACCAAAGATGACCCTGAAGGAGATGCAAAGCTCCACAGCGGAGATTGGAGCATTTGTCCATAGGACCACTTTAAGCCGTACACTCCACAGAGCTGGGCTTTACGGAAGAGTGGCCAGAAAAAGCCATTGCTTAAAGAAAAAAATATGCAAACACGTTTGGTGTTCGCCAAAAGGCATGTGGGAGACTCCCCAAACATATGGAAGAAGGTACTCTGGTCAGATGAGACTAAAATTGAGCTTTTTGGCCATCAAGGAAAACGCTATGTCTGGACCAAACCCAACACCTCTCATCACCCCGAGAACACCATCCCCACAGTGAAGGATGGTGTTCTTCGGCTTGCAAGCTTCCTCCCTTTTCCTCCAAACATCACAATGGTCATTATGGCCAAACAGTTCTATTTTTGTTTCATCAGACCAGAGGATATTTCTCCAAAAAGTATGATCTTTGTCCCCATGTGCAGTTGCAAACCATGGTCTGGCTTTTTAATGGCGGTTTTGGAGTAGTGGCTTCTTCCTTGCTGAGCGGCCTTTCAGGTTATGTCGATATAGGACTCGTTTTACTGTGGATATAGATACTTTTGTACCTGATTCCTCCAGCATCTTCACAAGGTCCTTTGCTGTTGTTCTGGGATTGATTTGCACTTTTTGCACCAAAGTACGTTCATCTCTAGGAGACAGAACGCGTCTCCTTCCTGAGCGGTATGAGAGCTGCGTGGTCCCATGGTGTTTATACTTGCATGCTATTGTTTGTACAGATGAATGTGGTACCTTCAGGCATTTGGAAATTGCTCCCAAGGATGAACCAGACTTGTGGTGGTCTACAATTTTTTTTCGGAGGTCTTGGCTGATTTCTTTTCATTTTCCCATGATGTCAAGCAAAGAGGCACTGAGTTTGAAGGTAGGCCTTGAAATACATCCACAGGTACACCTCCAATTGACTCAAATTATGTCAATTAGCCTATCAGAAGCTTCTAAAGCCATTACATCATTTTCTGGAATTTTCCAAACTGTTTAAAGGCACAGTCAACTTAGTGTATGTAAACTTCTGACCCACTGGAATTGTAATACAGTGAATTTTAAGTGAATTATCTGTCTGTAAACAATTGTTGGAAATATTACTTGTGTCATACACAAAGTAGATGTCCTAACCGACTTGCCAAAACTGTAGTTTGTTAACAGGAAATGTGTGGAGTGGTTGAAAAACAAGTTTTAATGACTCCAACCTAAGTGTATGTAAACTTCCGACTTCAACTGTATAAACTAAATATATTTTACAGACACAATGCACCTTACAACAGTTATCTTTTGTTTGTTTTTAGTCCCATCCTTCAGCTACCATCAACCCCTCCCAGATTGATTTCTACTTTGCCATATATTTTTCAACTGTGCTGTGATGTTTCACAATGTTCTGAACTTTTCTATTCTCATAGTTTCTACAGATTGTAAATGAAAGATACAATTTTTTGCTAAAAGTATTATATTATTGATCGACTGACTTTTTAAATCACCCAGCAGTGCTATCTGCAGAGTTAGCTCCAGGGAAATGTTGCAGTTCTTCAACCATTCCTGAACCTGCGACCTGAAAACAAGCTACATATGGACATAACCAAAACTAATGTCTGTCTCTTTGCACCAAAATCTGCATAGCTGGGACGGTTGTATCCCCATATATATATATATATATATATATATATATATATAACATTCTATTGCTTGCAAGAATTTTGTATAATAATTTATATAGAAAAATTATACGTTTTGAATCCGGCGTTGTTTTGCATATAAGTTCATA
>NC_059218.1:49118283-49128283 GCF_020615455.1 Coregonus clupeaformis | reverse complement strand
TCCATATGCACACATTTACAAAGACTTCAGGACTTTCAGTGGACATGCTCAAACTCATCATTAACATAACCATAGACCACTTAAACCGGTACAACACTTCCACTCATGGGTGGACAAAAATAACGAATAGGAAGCCACACCCCCACTAAGCCTCGCCTCCAATATCATTTCCCAGTGTGCCTTTTCAAGTCAATAGAGAGCAATAGTAATAGGCTCCGCCCTGGTTCGTTGAACAAAGCCTATGGGAAAGTGAATGGAGTTTCTGTAGGGTTTTTTGGATAAACGCCGAAAATAATGTCTGTGGTAAACACAGGCTTATACGTTTTGTTCTATGAGATAATCTTCATCAGCTAACATCACTTTTTGTGACTTTTGAAGCATCTATGTAATAAATTAAAAACATAGCGCACATAAAGGCTTCATAATTCATAAAGGTCATGTGATATTATCTCATAGAACAAAACGTTTAAGAATGCATAAGCCTGTGTTAACATCAGACCGTATTTTTAGCGTTTATTCCAAAAACCCTACTCTTTCCCCATTGATTTAGTCATGTTATGCTAGCTCGCAAAGTGAAATGTAATTCCTATTGGAATCCAGCCAGAGTTAGAACATCCAACAGTAGGAATTTCTATTCACCCGCAACCTGCGTTCAGAATGACTATCAGGGTGAGGAACGGAGAAAAATAAATAAAAAAGGAGACACCTTGAGTCTTCTTGGGTATGATGCTACAAGCTTGGCACACCTGTATTTGGAGAGTTTCTCCCATTCTTCTCTGCAGATCAAGGCGGAGCAGCCGCACACAAGCCTAAGATCACCATGCGCAATGTCAAGTGTCGGCTGGAGTGGTGTAAAGCTCGCCGCCATTGGACTCTGGAGCAGTGAAAATGTGTTCTCTAGAGTGGTGAATTACTCTTCACCATCTGGCAGTCCGACGGCCGAATCTGGGTTTGGCAGATTCCAGGGGAACGCTACCTGCCCGAATGCATAGTGCCAACTGTAAAGTTTGGTGGAGGGGCTGCATTTCATGGTTCGGGCTAGGCCCCTTGGTTCCAGTGAAGGGAAATCTTAATGCTACAGCATACAATGACATTCTAGACTATTCTGTGCTCCCAACTTTGTGGCAACAGTTTGGGGAAGGCCCTTTCCTGTTTCAACATGACAATGCCCCCGTGCACAAAGGGAGGTCCATACAGAAATGGTTTGTCGAGATCGGTGTGGAAGAACTTGACTGGCCTGCACAGAGCCCTGACCTCAACCCCATCAAACACCTTTGGGATGAATTGGAACGCCGACAGTGAGCCAGGCCTAATCGCCCAACATCAGTGCCCGACCTCACTAATGCTGTTGTGGCTGAATGGAAGCAAGTCCCTGCAGCAATGTTCCAACATCTAGTGGAAAGCCTTCCCAGAAGAGTGGAGGCTGTTATAGCAGCAAAAGGGGGACCAACTCCATATTAATACCCATGATTTTGGAATAAGATGAATAGACAGGTATTTTCCTTTCCATGGTTGCAAAATCTTATCTAACTTTCTATTAAAATGTATTGTAGTGAGATAATTTCTTTCTTTCTTTCGGGTAATCAATACCGAGTATGTCCACTTCACCATCGGACCATTTTATTGGTAAACTACACGGTAATGTAAAAGTTGTATTTTTGATTGATCCAATATGTAATATAGTACATCATAATTCAGTTTGAATCCAGAGAGGCTAGAAAAATTATCTAGATCCTCTGAGGCTAGGAGGGATTCTAGTTGCGTCCAGAACGCTGCAGCCGCCTGGTTTTCAACCTTCCCAAGTTCTCCCATGTCACCCTGCTCCTCCGTACAATGACACCTTTGTTTTTAAGCCCTGGATTTCTAGGCCCTTGATATTATTGTTGGTTCTGATTTTAATAGCTAACATTTCGATGGCCATAATAAATAGATATGCCGATAGTGGACAACCTTGTTTTACTCCTCTTGACAGTTTAACATTTCTAGATATTATTGTTGGATCTGACACATATTTATTTCTCATTGCTACAATTTTGACAGCTGAAGCAACATCAATTCACTACTCTAATACTTTGTTTGTGATAATATTCTGATTGAGTCAAAGCAGTGACTCGCTCCTGCAGGTTCATGCTCTACAACATCTGTGGAGTACAACCCTACCTCACACAGGAAGCAGCGCAGGTCCTAATTCAGGCATTTGTCATCTGCCGTATGGACTACTGCAACTCGCTGTTGACTGGGCTCCCCGCTTGTGCCATCAAACCCCTGCAACTTATCTAGAACGCTGCAGGCGCCTGGTTTTCAACCTTCCATGTCACCCCGCTCCTCCGCACACTCCACTGGCTTCCAGTCGAAGCTCACATCCACTACAAGACCATGTTGTTTACCCAAGGAACAGCAAGAGGAACTGCCTCTCCCTACCTGCAGGCTATGCTCAAACCCTACACCCCAATCCGTTCTGCCACCTCTAGTCTCTTGGCCCTCCCGCTAAGCCCAGTCCAAGCTCCTCTCTGTCTTGGCACCCCAGGTTCCCCCTAAAGCTAGGACAGCAGAGTCCCTGCCCATCTTCCAAAAACATCTGAAA
This sequence comes from Coregonus clupeaformis, assembly GCF_020615455.1. NCBI lineage: Eukaryota > Metazoa > Chordata > Actinopteri > Salmoniformes > Salmonidae > Coregonus > Coregonus clupeaformis. The sequence goes on along the minus strand of NC_059218.1, from coordinate 49,125,699 downwards.
CCCTACCTCTTCAAAAAGTATTTTAAATAATCCCACACTACTCTGAACTCAGTGGTGGAAAAAGTACTCAATTTTCAGACTTGAGTAAAAGTAAAGATACCTTAATAGAAAATGACTCAAGTAAAAGTGAAAGTCACCCAGTATAATACTGCTTGAGTAAAAGCATAAAAGTATTTGGTTTAAAATGTACTTAAGTATTAAAAGTAAAATTATAAGTATAAACCATTTCAAATTCCTCATATTAAGCAAACCAGACGGCACATTTTTCTTGTTTTTTAAATTTACGGATGGCCAGGGGCACACTCCAACACTCAGACACCATTTACAAACGAAGCATTTGTGTTCAGTGAGTCCGCCAGATCAGAGGCAGTAGGGATGACCAGGGATGTTCTCTTGATAAGTGTGTGAATTGGACCATTTTCCTGTCAAAATGTAACTAGTACTTTTGGGTGACTGGGAAAATGTATGGAGTAAAAAGTACATTATTTTCTTTAGGAATGTAGTGAAGTAAAAGTAAAAGTTGGCAAAAATATAAATAGTAAAGTAAAGTACAGATACCCCAAAAAACTACTTAAGTAGTACTTTAAAGTATTTTTACTTAAGTACTTTACACCACTGCGTGAACTCGCACTTGACTCATTCCCCCCTTACTAGTTATGACTTTGTTGATAGCTACTTTATTGAGGAAAAATGTGACTGTGATATGTGGTTGTGCCACCTAGCTACAGTGGGGGAAAAAGTATTTAGTCAGACACCAATTGTGCAAGTTCTCCCACTTAAAAAGATGAGCGAGGCCTGTAATTTACATCATAGGTACACGTCAACTATGACAGACAAAATGAGGAAAAAAAATCCAGAAAATCACATTGTAGGATTTTTAGCTAATTATGGTATAAAATAAGTATTTGGTCAATAACAAAAGTTTCTCAATACTTTGTTATATACCCTTTGTTGGCAATGACACAGGTCAAACGTTTTCTGTAAGTCTTCACAAGGTTTTCACACACTGTTGCTGGTATTTTGGCCCATTCCTCCATGCAGATCTCCTCTAGAGCAGTGATGTTTTGGGGCTGTCGCTGGGCAACACAGACTTTCAACTCCCTCCAAAGATTTTCTATGGGGTTGAGATCTGGAGACTGGCTAGAGCCACTCCAGGACCTTGAAATGCTTCTTACGAAGCCACTCCTTCGTTGCCCGGGCGGTGTGTTTGGGATCATTGTCATGCTGAAAGACCCAGCCACGTTTCATCTTCAATGCCCTTGCTGATGGAAGGAGGTTTTCACTCAAAATCTCACAATACATGGCCCCATTCATTCTTTCCTTTACGAATCAGTCGTCCTGGTCCCTTTGCAGAAAAACAGCCCCAAAGCATGATGTTTCCACCCCCATGCTTCACAGTAGGTATGGTGTTCTTTGGATGCAACTCAGCATTCTTTGTCCTCCAAACACGACGTAGTTGAGTTTTTACCAAAAAGTTCTATTTTGGTTTCATCTGACCATATGACATTCTCCCAATCCTCTTCTGGATCATCCAAATGCACTCTAGCAAACTTCAGACGGGCCTGGACATGTACTGGCTTAAGCAGGGGGACACGTCTGGCACTGCAGGATTTGAGTCCCTGGCGGCGTAGTGTGTTACTGATGGTAGGCTTTGTTACTTTGGTCCCAGCTCTCTGCAGGTCATTCACTAGGTCCCCCCGTGTGGTTCTGGGATTTTTGCTCACCGTTCTTGTGATCATTTTGACCCCACGGGGTGAGATCTTGCGTGGAGCCCCAGATCGAGGGAGATTATCAGTGGTCTTGTATGTCTTCCATTTCCTAATAATTGCTCCCACAGTTGATTTCTTCAAACCAAGCTGCTTACCTATTGCAGATTCAGTCTTCCCAGCCTGGTGCAGGTTTACAATTTTGTTTCTGGTGTCCTTTGACAGCTCTTTGGTCTTGGCCATAGTGGAGTTTGGAGTGTGACTGTTTGAGGTTGTGGACAGGTGTCTTTTATACTGATAACTAGTTCAAACAGGTGCCATTAATACAGGTAACGAGTGGAGGACAGAGGTCTGTGAGAGCCAGAAATCTTGCTTGTTTGTAGGTGACCAAATACTTATTTTCCACCATAATTTGCAAATAAATTCATTAAAAATCCTACAATGTGATTTTCTGGAAAAACAATTCTCAATTTGTCTGTCATAGTTGACGTGTACCTATGATGAAAATTACAGGCCTCTCTCATCTTTTTAAGTGGGAGAACATGCACAATTGGTGGCTGACTAAATACTTTTTTTCCCCACTGTATCTTAAGATTGATGCACTAACTGTAAGTCGCTCTAGATAAGAGCGTCTGCTAAATGACTAAAATGTAAAAAATGTACAATTTACCTTGTGAGTGACGTCATTACTGGGTCTTAAAGTGACAGCGCGCACTTTTATAAAAGAAGACATTGCTACATCTATGTTGTTGATCTTACAATAAAATAAGTCCCTAATGGAGGGGAAAACAGATGTCATCTGTAGCGCCATGAAATCAGCCAAAACAAGTTCAATAACTCAAAGCATGCACACACTCCTATAGACGGTTGGTTGTTTACAGGGCCCATTTTTGCAGTTTTAAAGCACGTTTTCTGCAGTTCTACACATTTTGCCATGGGGCAGAATTAAAATTGAGCAATTTTCTAACAAATTTCATGCAATTCTATTCATTTTGCCATGGGGCAGAGATACATATATGCAGTTTTAAAGCTAATTTCCTGCAATTCTACCCATTTTGCCATGTTAATTATATATGAGTGAGAGTGACTAACAAAATCAACGGGGGCCCCCTGGAGATAACTGGCTAGACTAACTTACCAATCTAAAAATTGTTAGTTGACATGGCTAATTGAGTGACTGTCAGTGACGGACAAAACAGGAGAAAAACTGCTGATGCACAACCAAATTTCGAACTTGCAACTTGTGTATTCTACTATTCACCTTGTGTATTCTACGACTCTAACTCTCAACAGTGAGAACCCCAGCGGTCGGGGGCCCTGCTTATGTCGCTTATGCCTGGAGCCAGCCCTGGTTGTTAAGCAACTATGCCTGGAACCAGCCCTGGTTGTTAAGCAACTATGTCTGGAGCCAGCCCTGGTTGTTAAGCAACTATGTCTGGAGCCAGCCCTGGTTGTTAAGCAACTATGTCTGGAGCCAGCCCTGGTTGTTAAGCAACTATGCCTGGAGCCAGCCCTGGTTGTTAAGCAACTATGCCTGGAGCCAGCCCTGGTTGTTAAGCAACTATGTCTGGAGCCAGCCCTGGTTGTTAAGCAACTATGTCTGGAGCCAGCCCTGGTTGTTAAGCAACTATGCCTGGAGCCAACCCTGGTTGTTAAGCAACTATGCCTGGAGCCAGCCCTGGTTGTTTAGCAACTATGTCTGGAGCCAGCCCTGGTTGTTTAGCAACTATGTCTGGAGCCAGCCCTGGTTGTTTAGCAACTATGTCTGGAGCCAGCCCTGGTTGTTTAGCAACTATGCCTGGAGCCAGCCCTGGTTGTTAAGCGACTATGCCTGGAGCCAGCCCTGGTTGTTAAGCAACTATGTCTGGAGCCAGCCCTGGTTGTTTAGCAACTATGTCTGGAGCCAGCCCTGGTTGTTAAGCAACTATGCCTGGAGCCAGCCCTGGTTGTTAAGCAACTATGCCTGGAGCCAGCCCTGGTTGTTAAGCAACTATGCCTGGAGCCAGCCCTGGTTGTTAAGTAACTATGCCTGGAGCCAGCCCTGGTTGTTAAGCGACTATGCCTGGAGCCAGCCCTGGTTGTTTAGCAACTATGCCTGGAGCCAGCCCTGGTTGTTTAGCGACTATGTCTGGAGCCAGCCCTGGTTGTTTAGCAACTATGTCTGGAGCCAGCCCTGGTTGTTTAGCAACTATGTCTGGAGCCAGCCCTGGTTGTTTAGCAACTATGTCTGGAGCCAGCCCTGGTTGTTTAGCAACTATGCCTGGAGCCAGCCCTGGTTGTTAAGCAACTATGTCTGGAGCCAGCCCTGGTTGTTAAGCAACTATGTCTGGAGCCAGCCCTGGTTGTTTAGCAACTATGTCTGGAGCCAGCCCTGGTTGTTTAGCAACTATGCCTGGAGCCAGCCCTGGTTGTTAAGCGACTATGTCTGGAGCCAGCCCTGGTTGTTAAGCAACTATGTCTGGAGCCAGCCCTGGTTGTTTAGAAACTATGTCTGGAGCCAGCCCTGGTTGTTAAGCAACTATGCCTGGAGCCAGCCCTGGTTGTTAAGCAACTATGCCTGGAGCCAGCCCTGGTTGTTAAGCAACTATGTCTGGAGCCAGCCCTGGTTGTTAAGCAACTATGCCTGGAGCCAGCCCTGGTTGTTAAGTAACTATGCCTGGAGCCAGCCCTGGTTGTTAAGCAACTATGCCTGGAGCCAGCCCTGGTTGTTTAGCAACTATGCCTGGAGCCAGCCCTGGTTGTTAAGCGACTATGTCTGGAGCCAGCCCTGGTTGTTAAGCAACTATGTCTGGAGCCAGCCCTGGTTGTTTAGCAACTATGTCTGGAGCCAGCCCTGGTTGTTAAGCAACTATGCCTGGAGCCAGCCCTGGTTGTTAAGCAACTATGCCTGGAGCCAGCCCTGGTTGTTAAGCAACTATGTCTGGAGCCAGCCCTGGTTGTTTAGCAACTATGTCTGGAGCCAGCCCTGGTTGTTAAGCAACTATGTCTGGAGCCAGCCCTGGTTGTTTAGCAACTATGTCTGGAGCCAGCCCTGGTTGTTAAGCAACTATGTGGCAAAACAGGGGGCTGGCTTAGACTGTTGACAACATGGAAACTATATTTCGTCCCCAAATATTTATTGAAAACATAAATACATTTGCACAATGAGCACTTGTTGTCTATCAAATAAATCGTTACAGTTGTTGGTTAGCTAGCTAACACCTCAAGACATGGTATCAACGACAAGATAAAACTAGCTGAAACGAGTCACATACGATTCCCCACATGGCAGCTTCTTGTCATTGTTGCTAGCGATCTGAATCACAACAACACAGAGACTTCTGCCCCATTGAATCACGAGCATCGTTTTGGGGACGTTGTCAGCTAACCCGTCTATTTAATACGTATTCACTTGTATTGTGATAAGGCCTAGGCTACATCTTCATTTACCCAGTTTACCATTATGTTGTTATGTAGTTAAGATTGGTCAAAACAAAGTCAAATTGATTGTATGAGTTTGCAATTGATACATTCATGCATTCATGGCTGTTGACATAAAACATTTAAAATGTAATGATATTTAACTCAGAAGATGCCCAACGATTGAACAGAGCAGTAGCTGAGTTTATCTGTCTGGATCATGTGCCATTCTGGGACTTTGGCTAATACGCAGGGCTCTAAAGTGCCACCATATGCAACGAAATATTTTGCGACCAGGAGTTTTATTTTGGGAGCACTGTGCAACTAGGTAAAAAAAATAAGTTCCCAGATAATAATTGTTGTAATGATTAGGCTTCACCCTACCGTTGTGCCCTACAGAAGAAAGTGAGTGCAGATTCGATAGCATCATGGCTGCACCCTAACTACAGTGAAAACGACTTGCTTCTAGCGTGTAGATTGCTGAGGATAGTATTTTTTTAAAAATCCATTTTAGAATAAAGGCTGTAATGTAACAAAATGTGGAAAAAGTCAAGGGGTCTGAATACTTTTCCGAAGGCACTCTATGTGACGAAATATTTTGCTGTGGGACCAGGAGTTTTACATTTACATTTACGTCATTTAGCAGACGCTCTTATCCAGAGCGACTTACAAATAGGTGCATTCACCTTATAGCCAGTGGGATAACCACTTTACAATGTTTTTTTTTTGTTTTTTTTTGGGGGGTGGGGTGGGTTGGGGTAAGGGGGGGTAGAAGGATTACTTTATCCTATCCCAGGCATTCCTTAAAGAGGTGGGGTTTCAAATGTCTCCGGAAGGTGGTGAGTGACTCCGCTGTCCTGGCGTCGTGAGGGAGCTTGTTCCACCATTGGGGTGCCAGAGCAGCGAACAGTTTTGACTGGGCTGAGCGGGAACTATGCTTCCGCAGAGGTAGGGGAGCCAGCAGGCCAGAGGTGGATGAACGCAATGCCCTCGTTTGGGAGTAGGGACTGATCAGAGCCTGAAGGTACGGAGGTGCCGTTCCCCTCACAGCTCCGTAGGCAAGCACCATTGTCTTGTAGCAGATGCGAGCTTCAACTGGAAGCCAGTGGAGTGTGCGGACGAGCGGGGTGATGTGAGAGAACTTGGGAAGGTTGAACACCAGACGGGCTGCGGCATTCTGGATGAGTTGTAGGGGTTTAATGGCACAGGCAGGGAGCCCAGCCAACAGCGAGTTGCAGTAATCCAGACGGGAGATGACAAGTGCCTGGATTAGGACATGTGCCGCTTCCTGTGTAAGGCAGGGTCGTACTCTCCGAATGTTGTAGAGCATGAACCTACAGGATCGGGTCACCGCCTTGATGTTAGCGGAGAACGACAGGGTGTTGTCCAGGGTCACGCCAAGGCTCTTCGCACTCTGGGAGGAGGACACAACGGAGTTGTCAACCGTGATGGCGAGATCATGGAACAGGCAGTCCTTCCCCGGGAGGAAGAGCAGCTCCGTCTTGCCAAGGTTCAGCTTGAGGTGGTGATCCGTCATCCATACTGATATGTCTGCCAGACATGCAGAGATGCGATTCGCCACCTGGTTATCAGAAGGGGGGAAAGGAGAAGATTAGTTGTGTGTCGTCAGCGTAGCAATGATAGGAGAGGCCATGTGAGGATATGACAGAGCCAAGTGACTTGGTGTATAGCGAGAATAGGAGAGGGCCTAGAACTGAGCCCTGGGGGACACCAGTGGTGAGAGCACGTGGTGCGGAGACAGCTTCTCGCCACGCCACTTGGTAGGAGCGACCGGTCAGGTAGGACGCAATCCAGGAGTGAGCCGCGCCGGAGATGCCCAGCTCGGAGAGGGTGGAGAGGAGGATCTGATGGTTCACAGTATCAAAGGCAGCAGACAGTCTAGTTTTCTTCCATTTCCGCTCCGCTGCCCGGAGCTCTGTTCTGTGAGCTCGCAATGAGTCATCAAGCCACGGAGCTGGAGGGGAGGACCGAGCCGGAGCTCTGTTCTGTGAGCTCGCAATGAGTCATCAAGCCACGGAGCTGGAGGGGAGGACCGAGCCGGCCGGGAGGATAGGGGACATAGAGAGTCAAAGGATGCAGAAAGGGAGGAGAGGAGGGTTGAGGAGGCAGAATCAGGAGATTGGAGGGAGAAGGATTGAGCAGAGGGAAGAGATGATAGGATGGAAGAGGAGAGAGTAGCGGGAGAGAGAGAGCGAAGGTTGCGACGGCGCATTACCATCTGTGTAGGGGCAGAGTGAGTAGTGTTGGAGGAGAGGGAGAGAGAAAAGGATACAAAGTAGTGGTCGGAGAC
>NC_059218.1:49108283-49113283 GCF_020615455.1 Coregonus clupeaformis | reverse complement strand
TCCATGCAGATCTCCTCTAGAGCAGTGATGTTTTGGGGCTGTCGCTGGGCAACACGGACTTTCAACTCCCTCCAAAGATTTTCTATGGGGTTGAGATCTGGAGACTGGCTAGGCCACTCCAGGACCTTGAAATGCTTCTTACGAAGCCACCCCTTTGTTGCCCGGGCGGTGTGTTTGGGATCATTGTCATGCTGAAAGACCCAGCCACGTTTCATCTTCAATGCCCTTGCTGATGGAAGGAGGTTTTCACTCAAAATCTCACGATACATGGCCCCATTCATTCTTTCCTTAACACGGATCAGTCATCCTGGTCCCTTTGCAGAAAAACAGCCCCAAAGTATGATGTTTCCACCCCCATGCTTCACAGTAGGTATGGTGTTCTTTGGATGCAACTCAGCATTCTTTGTCCTTCAAACACGACGAGTTGAGTTTTTACCAAAAAGTTATATTTTGGTTACATCTGACCATATGACATTCTCCCAATCCTCTTCTGGATCATCCAAATGCACTCTAGCAAACTTCAGACGGGCCTGGACATGTACTGGCTTAAGCAGGGGGACACATCTGGCACTGCAGGATTTGAGTCCCTGGCGGCGTAGTGTGTTACTGATGGTAGGCTTTGTTAATTTGGTCCCAGCTCTCTGCAGGTCATTCACTAGGTCCCCCGTGTGGTTCTGGGATTTTTGCTCACCGTTCTTGTGATCATTTTGACCCCACGGGGTGAGATCTTGCATGGAGCCCCAGATCGAGGGAGATTATCAGTGGTCTTGTATGTCTTCCATTTCCTAATAATTGCTCCCACAGTTGATTTCTTCAAACCAAGCTGCTTACCTATTGCAGATTCAGTCTTCCCAGCCTGGTGCAGGTCTACAATTTTGTTTCTGGTGTCCTTTGACAGCTCTTTGGTCTTGGCCATAGTGGAGTTTGGAGTGTGACTGTTTGAGGTTGTGGACAGGTGTCGTTTATACTGATAACAAGTTCAAACAGGTGCCATTAATACAGGTAACGAGTGGAGGACAGAGTAGCCTCTTAAAGAAGAAGTTACAGGTCTGTGAGAGCCAGAAATCTTGCTTGTTTGTAGGTGACCAAATACTTATTTTCCACCATAATTTGCAAATAAATTCATTAAAAATCCTACAATGTGATTTTCTGGATTTTTTTTCTCAATTTGTCTGTCATAGTTGACGTGTACCTATGATGAAAATTACAGGCCTCTCTCATCTTTTTAAGTGGGAGAACTTGCACAATTGGTGGCTGACTAAATACTTTTTTATCCTCACTGTATCTCTCTCTCCTTATCTCTCTCTCCCTCTTCATCTCTCTTTCTCAATTAAATTAAATTAAATTAAATTAAAAGGGGTTTATTGGCATGGGAAACATATGTTAACATTGCCAAAGAAAGTGAAATAGATAATAAATAAAAGTGAAATAAACAATAAATATTAACAGTAAACATTACACTCAGAAGTTCCAAAAGAATAAAGAAATGTCAAATGTCATATTATGTCTATATACAGTGTTGTAACAATGTGTAAATAGTTAAAGTACAAAAGGGAAAATAAATCTACATAAATATGGGTTGTATTTACATTGGTGTTTGTTCTTCACTGGTTGCCCTTTTCTTGTGGCAACAGGTCACAAATCTTGCTGCTGTGATGGCACAATGTGGTTTTTCACCCAGTAGATAAGGGAGTTTCTCTCTCTCTCCATCCCTCTCTCTCTCCATCCCTCTCTCCATCCACCCATCCCTCCCTCTCTCTCTCTCTCTCTCTCTCTCTCCATCCCTCTCTCTCTCTCCATCCATCCATCCCTCTCTCTCTCTCTCTCTCTCTCTCCATGCCTCTCTCTCTCCATCCCTCTCTCTCTCTCTCTCTCTCTCTCTCTCTCTCTCTCTCTCTCTCTCTCTCTCTCTCTCTCTCTCTCTCTCTCTCTCTCTCTCTCTCTCTCTCTCTTCCTCTCCATCCATCCCTCTCTCCAGGACTACAAGCCGGAGGAGGACCCCTCTAAGTTTAAGTCAGTGAAGACTGGAAGAGGCCCACTTGGGTCAGACTGGAAGGTACACTAGAGAGTGTGTACGTTTGTATGTGTTTGTGCTTGTGAATATTTGTGTTTACAGCATTGGTCTGCTTGTGAGAAATGCCTGTCTGCTAGCTCCCTCAACATTGCAGTACAATAAAACATGTATATTTGTGAATGTGTGACTGTGTGTGTGCAGAAGGAGCTCCCTAAGAAGACAGACTGCCCACACATGTGTGCCTACAAACTGGTGACGGTCAAGTTCAAGTGGTGGGGCCTACAGAACAAAGTGGAGAACTTCATTCAGAAGGTACAGATGATGATGACTGGGAAGATGGTGTGGTGAGGAGGAGAGAGAGAGGGGGGGAGGGGGAGGAGGGGAGGAGAGAGGAGGGGGGGAGGAGAGGTGAGGGGAGGAGAGGTGAGGAGGGGGAGGAGAGGAGGGGTGAAGAGAGGAGAGGTGAGGTGGGAGGGTGAGGTGAGGAGAGAGAAGGAGGAAGAGGGGAGGAGGGGAGGAGGGGGAGGAGGGGATGATACGAGAGGAGGAGAGGTGAGGAGGGGGGAGGAGAGGAGTGGTGAAGAGAGGAGAGGTGAGGAGGGGTGAGGAGGGGGAGGAGAGGAGAGGTGAGGAGGGGGTGAGAAGGGGTGAGGAGAGAGAAGGAGGGAAGAGGGGGAGGAGGGAGGAGGAGGGGGAGGAGATGAGGGGAAGGAGGGGTGAGGAGGGGGAGGGGAGGGAGGGTGAGGAGGAGAGGTGAGGTGAGGAGGGTGACGAGGGGTGAGGAAGAGGTGAGGAGGGGAGGGGAGGAGAGGAGAGGTGAGGAGGGGGTGAGGAGAGGTGAGGAGGGGGTGGGAGGGGTGAGGAGGGGTGAGGAGAAGTGAGGAGGGGTGAGGAGAGTGAGGAGAGGTGAGTAGGGGTGAGAAGGGGTGAGGAGGGGTGAGAAGGGGGTGAGGAGAGGTGATGAGAGGTGAGGAGAGGTGAGAAGGGAGGAGAGGTGAGGAGGGTGAGAAGGGGTGAGGAGAGGTGAGGAGGGGTGAGAAGGGGTGAGGAGAGGTGAGGAGGGGTGAGAAGGGGCGAGGAGAGGTGAGGAGGGGTGAGGAGAGGTGATGAGAGGTGAGGAGGGGTGAGGAGAGGTGAGGAGGGGTGAGAAGGGGTGAGGAGAGGTGAGTAGGGGTGAGAAGTATAAAGGTTGTGATGGTGAATGGATAAAAGCAATGAGAAGCAGAGAATATTCACGGTTGTATTCCAATTAACCAAATGATCAGATCAGCCCCAATCTCCTCGCTCACTCGGATGTGACGGATATTGGACGTCAGTCAAGTGAACACCTGATCGAAGTCAAGTGGTGGATTGTGGGCCATTTTAGTTGACGAGTCTACAGGGATTAAAAGCGAGAGTGGAGGGCATAGCAACATGGGGTTGTTGCCTCATCCAAGCTTTTTGGGGATTCCCCCGAGTTGAATTTCGGGAGTGAAGTTGACTTCTCATGTTCACTCTGAGAATCAGAATTCAGCCCCAGTCTCCATGTCTATGTTGATTCATCCCAGTCTCCATGTCTATGTTGATTCATCCCAGTCTCCATGTCTATGTTGATTCATCCCAGTCTCCATGTCTATGTTGATTCAGCCCCAGTCTCCATGTCTATGTTGATTCATCCCAGTCTCCATGTCTATGTTGATTCATCCCCAGTCTCCATGTCTATGTTGATTCATCCCAGTCTCCATGTCTATGTTGATTCATCCCAGTCTCCATGTCTATGTTGATTCATCCCAGTCTCCATGTCTATGTTGATTCATCCCAGTCTCCATGTCTATGTTGATTCATCCCCAGTCTCCATGTCTATGTTGATTCATCCCAGTCTCCATGTCTATGTTGATTCATCCCAGTCTCCATGTCTATGTTGATTCATCCCAGTCTCCATGTCTATGTTGATTCATCCCAGTCTCCATGTCTATGTTGATTCATCCCAGTCTCCATGTCTATGTTGATTCATCCTAGTCTCCATGTCTATGTTGATTCATCCCAGTCTCCATGTCTATGTTGATTCATCCCAGTCTCCATGTCTATGTTGATTCATCCCAGTCTCCATGTCTATGTTGATTCATCCCAGTCTCCATGTCTATGTTGATTCATCCCAGTCTCCATGTCTATGTTGATTCATCCCAGTCTCCATGTCTATGTTGATTCATCCCAGTCTCCATGTCTATGTTGATTCATCCCAGTCTCCATGTCTATGTTGATTCATCCCAGTCTCCATGTCTATGTTGATTCATCCCAGTCTCCATGTCTATGTTGATTCATCCCAGTCTCCATGTCTATGTTGATTCATCCCAGTCTCCATGTCTATGTTGATTCATCCCAGTCTCCATGTCTATGTTGATTCATCCCAGTCTCCATGTCTATGTTGATTCATCCCAGTCTCCATGTCTATGTTGATTCATCCCAGTCTCCATGTCTATGTTGATTCATCCCAGTCTCCATGTCTATGTTGATTCATCCCAGTCTCCATGTCTATGTTGATTCAGCCCCAGTCTCCATGTCTATGTTGATTCATCCCAGTCTCCATGTCTATGTTGATTCATCCCAGTCTCCATGTCTATGTTGATTCATCCCAGTCTCCATGTCTATGTTGATTCATCCCAGTCTCCATGTCTATGTTGATTCATCCCAGTCTCCATGTCTATGTTGATTCATCCCAGTCTCCATGTCTATGTTGATTCATCCCAGTCTCCATGTCTATGTTGATTCATCCCAGTCTCCATGTCTATGTTGATTCATCCCAGTCTCCATGTCTATGTTGATTCATCCCAGTCTCCATGTCTATGTTGATTCATCCCAGTCTCCATGTCTATGTTGATTCATCCCAGTCTCCATGTCTATGTTGATTCATCCCAGTCTCCATGTCTATGTTGATTCATCCCAGTCTCCATGTCTATGTTGATTCATCCCAGTCTCCATGTCTATGTTGATTCATCCCAGTCTCCAT
>NC_059218.1:48923283-49103283 GCF_020615455.1 Coregonus clupeaformis | reverse complement strand
TATATAGAATACACCTGTTAGTATAGAATATACCTGTTATATAGAATATACCTGTTATATAGAATAAACCTGTTATATAGAAGATACCTGTTATATAGAATATACCTGTTATATAGAATATACCTGTTAGTTGATGATCATTATTTATACAACGCTCTCTCTCTCTCTCTCTCTCTCTCTCTCTCTCTCTCTCTCTCTCTCTCTCTCTCTCTCTCTCTCTCTCCCCCTCTCTCCCTCTCTCTCTCTCTCTCTCTCTCTCTCTCTCTCTCTCTCTCTCTCTCTCTCTCTCTCTCTCTCTCTCAGATCAGAACTGTAAACCTGACCGACACCAACGGATTCAACGCTCCTCCCCCTCCTCTTCCTCCTCTTCCTCTCTCTGTCAACACAGCTTCACTGCCCCCCTGGTTCCCGCCCTCCTCAGATTGGTACAGTCTGCTATTAAGACAGACAGTCAGTCCTAGTGTACATATCCACTATATATAGTGTATGGGGCAGTAAGGGCCAGCTGTGAGTGTTGAGATGTATTATAATATAAACAGGGTTTTTAAAGCATCAGTTTGCCTGTATTAAAGGTTGGCAGTTTCTTTCAGGACCAAGCTGTATTCTGATCAGTGTTGTTTTGATGTCATTGTGACTGTTGTTTTGATTGACTGTTTTGTTTTCTATGGGTCATCCTGTCTTATGATTGGTTGATCATCACACCTCCTCCTCTTCATCCTCCAATCACGTTGTTTTTATTCCCCATCTTCTTCATATCAACCGTTAAACGATAGATGTGGCCCCAAAAAAAAAAAGTGGCAGGTAGGCGGAGCTTATACCTCACGGCCAATAGAACGGTTCAAAAGGGAGAAACTCCGCCTACCTGGCCTGCGGTGGGTGGAGGGTGAAGTTGCCCCTAGAAGCTGATCTTGGTTTCCTCAGTAATGGTTAAGGTTCAAATCAAATCAAATTGTATTTGTCACGTGCTTGGTAAACAACAGCCGTAGACTAACAGTGAAATGCTTCCTTACTTCCCAACAACGCAGAGACAAAAAATGAGAAATAATATACATTGAATAAATACTCAATGAGTAACGATAACTTGGCTATATACACGGGGTACCGGTACCCAGTGGTATAAAGTACTTAAGTAAAAATACTTTGAAGTACTAGATAAGTCGTTTTTTTTCTGTACTTTACTATTTATATTTTGGACAACTTTTACTTTTACTTCACTACATTCCTAAAGAAAATAATGTACTTTTTACTCCATAAATTTTCCCTGACACCCAAATGTACTCGTTACATTTTGAATGCTTGGCAGGGAAGGAAAATTGCCCAATTCACACACTTAAAGAGAACATCCCTGGTCATCCCTACTGCCTCTGATCTGGACTCACTGAACACAAACGCTTTGTTGGTAAATGGTGTCAGTGTTGGAGTGCGCCCCTGGCTATACGTCTGAGTGTTGGGGTGTGCCCCTGGCTATACGTCAATTTAAAAAACAAGAAAATCGTGCCGTCTGGTTTGCTTAATATAAGGAATTTGAAATTATTTACTTTTTATATATTTTAGCAATTACATTTACTTTTGATAATTAAGTACATTTAACAGACGCTCTTATCCAGAGCGACTTACAGTTAGTGAGTGCATACATTATTTTAAAAAATTTCATACTGGCCCCCCGTGGGAATCGACCCCACAACCCTGGCGTTGCAAACGCCATGCTCTACCAACTGAGCTACATCCCTGCCGGCCATTCCCTCCCCTACCCTAGACGACGCTGGGCCAATTGTGCACCGCCCCATGGGTCTCCCGGTCTCGGCCGGCTACGACAGAGCCTGGATTAGAACCAGGATCTCTAGTGGCACAGCTAGCACTGCGATGCAGTGCCTTAGACCACTGCACCACTTTTAGACTTTTACTCAAGTAGTATTTTACTAGGTGACCTTTACTTTTACTTGAGTCATTTTCTATTAAGGTATCATTACTTTTACTCAAGTATGACAATTGGGTACTTTTTCCATCACTGAGTTCATGAAAGTCTGTACACCCTACAGTACCGAGTCAATGTGCAGGGGTACGATGTAGTTGAGGTAGATATGTACATATAGGTATGGATAAAGTGACTAGACAACAGGATAGATAATAGACAGTAGCAGCAGTGTATGTGATGAGTCAAAAATGTTAGTGCAATAAGGATCAATGCAGATAGTCCGGGTAGCTATTTGGTTAACTATTTAACTCACTATTTAGCAATCTTATGACTTGGGGGTAGAAGCTGTTCAGGGTCCTGTTGGTTCCAGACTTGGTGCATCGGTACCGCTTGCCGTGCGGTAGCAGAGAGAACAGTCTATGACTAGGGTGGCTGGAGTATTTGACAATTTTTAGGGCCTTCCTCTGACACCGCCTGGTATAGAGGTCCTGGATGGCAGGAAGCTTGGCCCCAGTGATGTACTGGGCCGTACGCACTACCCTCTGTAGTGCCTTGCAGTCGGAGGCTGAGCAGTTGACGTTCCAGGCGGTGATGCAACCAGTCAGGATGCTCTCGATGGTGCAGCTGTAGAACCTTTTGAGGATCTGAGGGCCCATGCCAAATCTTTTCAGCCTCCTGAGGGGGAAGAGGTGTTGTCGTGCCCTCTTCACGACTGTGTTAGTGTGTGTGGACCATGATAATTCCTTAGTGATGTGGACACCTAGGAACTTTAAGCACTCAACTCGCTCCACTACAGCCCTGTCGATGTGGATGGGGGCGTGCTCGGCCCTCTGTTTCCTGTAGTCCACGATCAGCTCCTTTGTCTTGCTGACGTTGAGGGAGAGGTTGTTGTCCTGGCACCACACTACCAGGTCACTGACCATCCTATAGGCTGTCTCATTGTTGTCGTGATCAGGCCAACCACCATTGTGTCGTCAGTAAACCTAATAATGGTGTTGGAGTCATGCGCGGCCATGCAATCATGGGTGAACAGGGAGTACAGGAGGGGACTAAGCACGCACCTCTGAGGGGCACCCGTGTTGAGGGTCAGCGTGGCAGATGTGTTGTTACCTACCCTTACCACCTTGGGGCAGCCCGTCAGGAAGTCCAGGATCCAGTTGCAGAGGGAGGTGTTCAGTCCCAGGAGGGCACTGTGGTGTTGAACGCTGAGCTATAGTAAATGTAGTAGTCAATGAACAGCAGGTTCCTCCAGGTGTTAGAGGGGCAGTGTGGAGCGCAATAGAGATTGCGTAATCTGTGGATCTGTTGGGGCGGTGTGCGAATTGGAGTGGGTCCGGGGTGTCTGGGATGATGGTGTTGATGTGAGCCATGACCAGTCTTTCAAAGCATTTCATGGCTACAGATGTGAGTGCTACGGGGCTATAGTCATTTAGACAGGTTAATTGGTGTTCTTGTCTACAGGGACTATGGTGGTCTGCTTGAAACATGTTGGTATTACAGACTCAGTCAGGGACATGTTGAAAATGTCAGTAAAGAGACTTGCCAGTTGGTCAGCGCATGCTCTGAGTACACGTCCTGGTAATCCGTCTGGCCCCGTGGAATTGTGAATGTTAATCTGTTTAAGGCTACTGAGAGCAAGATCACACAGTCGTCCGGAACAACTGGTGCTCTCATGCATGGTTTAGTATTGCTTGCCTCGAAGTGAGCGTAGAAGCAATTTAGCTCATCTGGTTGGCTCGCGTCACTGGGCAGTTCAAGGCTGGGTTTCCCTTTGTAATACGTGATAGTTTGCCATCCCTGCCACATCCGACGAGCATCAGAGCCGGCGTAGTAGGATTCGAACTTAGTCCTGTATTGACGATTTGCCTGTTTGATGGTTCATCGGACGTCGTAGCGGGATTTCTTATAAGCGTCTGGATTAGTGTCCCGCTCCTTAAAAGTTGCAGCTCTAGCCTTTAGCTCAGTGTGGATGTTGCCTTTAATCCATGGCTTCTGGTTGGGGTATGTACGTACGGTCACTGTGGGAACGACATTGTCGATGCACTTATTAATGAATCCAGTGACTGATGTGATAAACTTCTCAATGTTATCGGATGAATCCCGGAACATATTCCAGTCTGCACTGGCGAAACAGTCCTGTAGCTTAGCATCCGCTTCATCAGACCACTTCCGTATTGTGAGCGCGTCACTGGTACTTCCTGTTTGAGTTTTTGCTTGTAAGCAGGAATCAGGAGGATAGAGTTATGGTCATATTTGCCAAATGGAGGGCGAGGGAGAGCTTTGTATGCATCTCTGTGTGTGGAGTAAAGGTGATCTAGAGTTTTTTCACCTCTAGTTGCAGAGGTGACATGCTGGTAAAAATGAGGTAAAACGGATTTCAGTTTTCCTGCTTTAAAATCACTGGCCATGAGAAACGCCACCTCTGGATTTGCATTTCCTTGTTTGTTGTGGCCCTATATAGTTCGTTGAGTGCGGTCTTAGTGCCAGCATCGGTTTGTGGTGGTAAATAGACAGCTATGAAAAATATAGATGAAAACTCTCTTGGTAGACAGTGTGGTCTACAGCTTATCGTGAGGTAGTCTAACTCAGGTGAGCTAAACCTTGAGACTTCCTTAACATTAGAGATTGCGCACCAGCAATTGTTAACAAATAAACACACAACTCCCCCTTCACCTCACCCGAAGCTGCCGTTCGGTCTTGACGATGCATAGAAAAACCAGATAGAACAAAACATTAAGAACACCATCCTAATATTGCGTCACACCCCCACCCCCCGCCTTTTGCCCTCAGAACAGCCTCAGTTTGTCGGGGCATGGACTCTACAAGGTGTTGAAAGCGTTCCACAGGGATGCTGGCCCATGGTGACTCCCACAGTTGTGTCAAGTTGGCTGAATGTCCTTTGGGTGGTGCACCATTCTTGATACACACAGGAAACTGTTGAGTGTGAAAAACCCAGCAGCGTTGCAGTTCTTGACACAAACCGGTGCGCCTGGCACCTACTACCACACCCCGTTCAAAGGCACTTCAATCTTTAGTCTTGCCCATTCACCCTCTGAATGGCACACATACACAATCGATGTCTCAGTTGTCTCAAGGCTTAAAAATCCCTCTTTAACCCGTCTCCTCCCCTTCATCTACACTGATTGAAGTGGATTTAACAAGTGACATCAATAAGGGATCATAGCTTTCACCTGGATTCACCTGGTCAGTCTATGTCATGGAAAGAGCAGGTGTTCCTAATGTTTTGTACACTCAGTGGATATTTTCCATGTCCTTGTTCAGTCATGAGCATAGTATATTCCAGTCCTTCAGGTCCCGTTGATAGGATAGTCTGGAATGGATCTGGTCCGTTGATAGGATAGTCTGGAATGGATCTGGTCCAGTTTGTTCTCCAGTGTTGGTACGTTCACCAATAGAACAGAGGGTAGAGGCGTTTTATTTACTCACTGACGTAGTGTCTTCAGGGAGCCCGTCTCTTCCTCTTTCTAGTCCTGGTTCAGAATGAGCACTACATCCACAGCTGCCGACTCGTTGAAGTAGAAATCTTAATCCAAGTTAGTGATCGCTGTTCTGATGTCCAGAAGCTGCTGTTTTCGGTCATAGGAAATTATCTGGGAAACATCACGTCATAGGAAATGATCTGGGAAACATCACGTAAAGGAAATAATCTGGGAAACATCACGTAAAGGAAATGATCTGGGAAACATCACGAAAAAAAAAAAAAAGTTAAGACCAGCATTTTTTTTTGGCAGAATTGGTCAGGAGCAAGACGCCAGCTTTCCACTGCAACACCATCATTATTATCGCAATCAGTTAGGATCGGGGGAGGGGAAGCTGATCCTAGATCTGTCCATAGCTGAAACTTCACCCTGGAGCAGTGCGGTTGGAACTGAATCAAGTGCATCCAATCCCTCCCCCTCCTCACCACCATAAGCCCCACCCACTGTAAGGGATGCTGGGAGTTGTAGGCGTCTGTTTGGAGTGTGTGACTGCAGCTGTGTGTGTCTTCTCCTGTTTTCTCTGCTGTATCCAGCGATAGCAATAATTCCCCTCACTCTACCTGTCTCTCTCTTTCTCTCTCTCTCTCTCTCTCTCTCTCTCTCTCTCTCTCTCTCTCTCTCTCTCTCTCTCTCTCTCTCTCTCTCTCTCTCTCTCTCTCTCTCTCTCTCTCTCTCTCTCTCTCTCTCTCCCCCCTCCCTCTCTCCCCCCCTCTCTCTCTCTCTCTCTCTATCTCGCCTCCCCTCTCTCTCTCTCTCTCCCCCCTGTCCCCCCCCTCTCTCTCTCTCTGCCTCTCTCTCTCTCTCTGCCTCTCTCTCTCCCTCTCCCTCTCCCTCTCCCTCTCTCTCTCTCTCTCTCTCTCTCCCTCTCCCTCTCCCTCTCCCTCTCCCTCTCCCTCTCTCTCTCCCTCTCTCTCTCTCTCTCTCTCTCTCTCTCTCTCTGCCTCTCCCTCTCCCTCTCTCTCTCTCTCTCTCTCTCTCTCTCTCTCTCTCATTCTTCTGTTATTGTCAATCTTCTTCTTCCCCCCATCCTTCTCGATCACAGCCCAGGCTAGGTTTGGTTCCTGTAGTGGTGTGATGTGTGTGTGTGTTTGGTGTAGCTGTCTGTATTACAGTATTTCTTCTGTTTAGGGGGAGGTAGAGGGGAGTGGGGGGGAGGTAGAGGGGAGGTGGGAGGTTGTAGGTAGGGCGGGGAGTAGAGGGGGGGTGAGGAGGAGTGTTTTGGGTGTGTGGGTTAGTCTCCTCCTCTCCTCCTCTCTTCCTCCTCTTCTCCCCCTCTCCTCCTCCTCCTCCCCCTCTCCTCCTCCTCCTTCTCCTTCTCCTCCTCTCCTCCCCCTCTCCTCCTCCTCCTCCTCCTCTCCTCCTCCTCTCCTCCTCCTCCTCCTCCTCCTCTCCCTCCTCCTCTCCTCCCCCTCTCCTCCTCCTCCTCCTCCTGTTCCTCCTCCTCCTCCTCCTCTCCTCCTCCCCCCTCTCCTCCTCCTCCCCCTCTCCTCCTCTCCTCCTCCTCTCCTCCTCCCCCTTCCCATCCTCCTCTCCTCCTCCTCCTCCTTCTCCCCCTCTCCTCCTCCTCTCCTCCTCCTCCCCCTCTCCTCCTCCTCCCCCTCTCCTCCTCCTCATCTCCTACCCCTCTCCTCCTCCTCCTCCTCCTCTCCTCCTCCCACTCCCCCTCTCCTCCTCCTCCTCCTCCTCCTCCTCCCCATCTCCTCCTCCTCCTCCCCATCTCCTCCTCCCCCTCTCTCCTCCTCCCTCCTCCTCTCCTCCTCCTCTCCTCCTCCTCCCCCTCTCCTCCTCCTCTCCTCCTCCCCCCTCTCCTCCTCCTCCCCCTCTCCTCCTCCTCCTCCTCCTCTCCTCCTCCCCCTCTCCTCCTCCTCTCCTCCTCCTCCCCATCTCCTCCTCCTCTCCTCCTCCTCTCCTCCTCCCCCCTCTCCTCCTCCTCTCCTCCTCCTCCTCTCCTCCTCCCCCTCTCCTCCTCCTCCCCCTCTCCTCCTCCTCTTTCTCTAGATCCTTCTCTTCCTCCATCAACACTGTACAAACGTTTTAACAATATTCTACCTTTCTCTGTCCATCTCGCCGTCCATCTCTCCATCCATCGAGCGTCTCCAGTTGTCTTCTGTGTGATATTCTGTATTTACTGATATTGTATATGTAAATTAAATTAATGTAGATGAACACACACACATATATATATATATCT
Organism: Coregonus clupeaformis; assembly: GCF_020615455.1. Classification (NCBI taxonomy): domain Eukaryota; kingdom Metazoa; phylum Chordata; class Actinopteri; order Salmoniformes; family Salmonidae; genus Coregonus; species Coregonus clupeaformis. The sequence continues at coordinate 49,095,677 of NC_059218.1, read as the reverse complement.
ATCTATCTATATGTCCCACTGTCCTGCCAGACCTACAGCACACCCATCCCCTCTACTCCCTAGCCCATACACCCTACTCCCTAGCCCCTACACCCTACTCCCTAGCCCCTACACCCTACTCCCTAGCCCATACACCCTACTCCCTAGCCCCTACACCCTAGCCCCTACACCCTACTCCCTACTCCCTACTCCCTAAACCCTACTCCCTAACCCTACACTGCTCCCTTCTATCCCAGGGACCACCTCTTGTTGGCAGGACGGTGTATAGATATATTTTTATTCTGAATGTTGTAGTACCTCTGTCATTACTCTGAGCCGCTAACATCTCTCACTTAAAGGGGAAGTCCAGATGGTGACTTAAAGGGGAAGTCCAGAGCTGGTCTCTTAAAGGGGAAGTCCAGAGACTGTCACTTAAAGAGGGAGTCCAGGTGGTCACTTAAAAAGTCCAGATGGTCACAAATAAAGTCCAGATGGTCACTTAAAAAGTCCAGATGGTCACTTAAAAAGTCCAGATGGTCACTTAAAAAGGAAGTCCAGAGCTGGTGAGTTGTAGGGGTAGTCTGGTTCAGAACGGGGATGTGTCACAAATGGGACCCTATTCCCTATATAGTGCACTACTTTAGACCAGACAATGGCACCCTATTCCCTGTATAGTGCACTACTTTAGACCAGAGAATGGCACCCTATTCCCTATATAGTGCACTACTTTAGACCAGAGAATGGCACCCTATTCCCTAAATAGTGCACTACTTTAGACCAGAGAATGGCACCCTATTCCCTATATAGTGCACTACTTTAGACCAGGGGCCATTGGGCTCTGGTCTAAAGGAAGTTACTATATAGGGAATAGGGTCCCATTTGGTAGGGAACTCTAGTCCGTTAAAGAGAAGTGCTCGGGAAAAGGAGGAGGGCCTAGATGAGGTCTGAGATGGTCTAAAACAGAATGATGATGTCCCAGGCTGACTACATCAACCAATGGTTGTGTGCCACGTCAATGACTGCTCAGTCAGATTGTTATATCATATGATGTGGTTAGCTGACATGTTAAACACCTATCCAGGCATTGTGAGATCTGGCAGGTGTCTGGCAATGTAGTCAGGCTGGAATGTGACAAGTGGTTTAGCTCTACTGTAGGACTAACTTGGGCCCAGTCCCAAACGGGGCCCTGGTATTTAGGGGCCCGTAGAGTCAGAAGACTCCCTTCACCTGGTGAGAGATGGTGGCTGACAGAGAGAGACAACCTCATAGATATTCTTGTTAGTTCCCTGGGTTTGTAAACAGAATAAATAATGATTTCAGAACCCCAGATTATTGATAATGAGTTCAGAAACCCAGACTGTTGATTTTTGTCTTCTCTCTCTCTCTCTCTCTCTCTCTCTCTCTCTCTCTCTCTCTCTCTCTCTCTCTCTCTCTCTCTCTCTCTCTCTCTCTCTCTCTCTCTCTCTCTCTCTCTCTCTCTCTCTCTCTCTCTCTCTCTCTCTCTCTCTCTCTCTCTCTCTCTCTCTCTCTCTCTCTCTCTCTCTCTCTCTCTCTCTCGCTCTCTCTCTCACTCCCTCGTTTCTGTTTCTTTTACTGTGAATTTGTGCCTTTTTGTCATCTTCTCTTCTCTTCCAATTACACTACATTGGAAATGTGAAAAAGTCAATAAAATAATCAAAAAGAGGACAGGTTGTATTGTTCATTAAGACTGGACTGTCCGGTTGATGTTCTGATTGGTTCTCTTCAGCAGCAGCATTACTCATCGTCATGGTTACCCCCCTCCCACCTTAGACCCGGTGCGACGCCAGAGAAGATCCCCCCCTGAATCATGTTCCTCCTCTTCCAATGTTCCCCCCACTGGAATGTCACATGACTCGGCAGCACACTCTATACCCTAACAGCTACACTCCTTCTCTCTCTCTCTCTCTCTCTCTCTCTCTCTCTCTCTCTCTCTCTCTCTCTCTCTCTCTCTCTCTCTCTCTCTCTCTCTCTCTCTCTCTCTCTCTCTCTCTCTCTCTCTCTCTCTCTCTCTCTCTCTCTCTCTCTCTCTCTCTCTCTCTCTCTCTCTCTCTCTCTCTCTCTCTCTCTCTCTCTCTCTCTCTCTCTCTCTCTCTCTCTCTCTCTCTCTCTCTCTCTCTCTCTCTCTCTCTCTCTCTCTCTCTCTCTCTCTCTCTCTCTCTCTCTCTCTCTCTCTCTCTCTCTCTCTCTCTCTCTCTCTCTCTCTCTCTCTCTCTCTCTCTCTCTCTCTCTCTCTCTCTCTCTCTCTCTCTCTCTCTCTCTCTCTCTCTCTCTCTCTCTCTCTCTCTCTCTCTCTCTCTCTCTCTCTCTCTCTCTCTCTCTCTCTCTCTCTCTCTCTCTCTCTCTCTCTCTCTCTCTCTCTCTCTCTCTCTCTCTCTCTCTCTCTCTCTCTCTCTCTCTCTCTCTCTCTCTCTCTCTCTCTCTCTCTCTCTCTCTCTCTCTCTCTCTCTCTCTCTCTCTCTCTCTCTCTCTCTCTCTCTCTCTCTCTCTCTCTCTCTGTGCCCAAATCATTCCCAATCAGTCAGGTCAGGGAGGAGGGTGGGAGGGAGCCTGGAGGACCCAGAGAGAGAGAGAGGAATCAGGATGGACCAGCAGAGAGATTACTCTAAACCCTGATTAGAGAGAGAGTGGTGAAGGGTGGGAGGAGAGGAGGGGGGAGGGAGGGAGGAGTTGGCATGATTTGACAATTTGTCAGGATTTTGTGAAAAAAGTTTTGACGTTATTGCCATGGCAACTCTGGGGCGAAGGGTCGGCTGTGAGGTCATATTGTGTATTTAAGCAATAAGGCCCGAGGGGATGTGGTATATGGCCAATATATTCTTACGCACGACGCAACGCAGAGTGCCTGGATACAGCCCTTAGCCGTGGTATATTGGCCATATACCACAAACCCCAGAGGTGCCTTATTGCTATTATAAACTGGTTACCAACGTAATTAGAGCAGTAAAAATAAATGTTTTGTCATATCCGTGGTACATGGTCTGATATACCATGGCTGTCAGCCAATCAGCATTCAGGGCTCGAACGACCCAGTTTATAATTACAGAAAGAGAGACAAAAACTAAAACCTAGCAGTATGTGGTCTGTCCTGGCAGACTGGAGCTGTGCCCGTATCTCTCTCTGAGTCTTGTAAGATGTGCCCTTGAGCAAGGCACTTAACCATAATTTGCTCCGGGGAGCCTTACTTCTATGGCTGACCCTGTAAAACAACACATTTCACCGCACCTATTATTATTATGTGATAATAAAACATATTTTTTTTATTGACATTTTTTATGCTAAAAATAATGTACAGGCAGTCCTAGTGGACTAGACCTAATAAATGCAAATCACAGGATTTCAAAATAAGAGTCCTGTGTTCTTAGAATGTAAGGATCTCATTGGGCAACTCCACAAGTGGAGGCTGCCGAGGGGAGGACGGCTCATAATAATGGCTGGAACAGAGCAAATGGAATGGCATCAAACACCTGGAACAGAGCAAATGGAATGGCATCAAACACCTGGAACAGAGCAAATGGAATGGCATCAAACACCTGGAACAGAGCAAATGGAATGGCATCAAACACCTGGAACAGAGCAAATGGAATGGCATCAAACACCTGGAACAGAGCAAATGGAATGGCATCAAACACCTGGAACAGAGCAAATGGAATGGCATCAAACACCTGGAACAGAGCAAATGGAATGGCATCAAACACCTGGAAACCATGTACTTGATACTATTCCACTTTTTTTCCGCTCCAGCCATTATCACGAGCCGGTTCTCCCCAATTGAGGTGCCACCAACCTCCTGTGAACTCCACGTGTACTAAATACTAAATAACAACCTGTCCAGTTAGAGAAACCCTTTATAGGATCACTGAGGAGTCATATAATTCATAACAGAACAACACATACAGTGACTTCAGAAAGAATTCACACCCCTAGACTTTTTCCACATTTTCTTGTTTGTGTTACAACTTGAATTTAAAATGGATTCAATTGAGATTTTGTGTCACATACCCCCATAATGTCAGTGTGGAATGATGTTTTTTCAATTCTTTTACAAATTAAATAAAAAAACGAAAAGCTGAAATATCTTGAGTCAATAAGTATTCAACCCCTTTGTTATGGCAAGACTAAAGAAGTTCAGGAGTAGAAACAAAATGTGTTAAACAAGTCACATAATAAGTTACATGTACTCACTGTGTGCAATAATAGTGTAAAACACGATTTTGAATGACTACCTCCCTCATCTCTGTACCCCACACATACAATTATCTTTAAGGTATCTCAGTCGAGCTGTAACGTATACGCTTGGAGTCAGGAAGCAGGTGCAGAAGGTAAGTTTAATGATAAGAAAGATAGATGAACAAAAACAGGAGAAGCGTACTGAACGTGAACAAAACCAATACTGCTTGAAGACTGAGGCTACTGAGGGCTACTGAAGGACGTTTTCCATTCATCCCCCTCCCGGATGCACTCCGCAGGTCCAGTTTAGTAAAACAAAACAGGCCCCCGCGGAGCTGGTCAATGGCGGCCAGCACCAACGGGAGAGGGTAGCGGTACTTGGTGGTGATGGAATTGAGGCCTCTGTAGTCGATGCACGGACTTAGACCTCCATCCTTCTTGGCCACGAAGAAGAAGCCTGCAAGCAGGTCAATGGCACAGTCCCAGGGGCGATGAGGAGGGAGTGGTGTAATAATGTTATATGATGTACTGTTTTATCTTTTGTTTTATATGTAATGAAAGTGCTTTAATATGTTTGGACCCCAGGAAGAGTAGCTAATGGGGATCCCTAATAAATACACAAATACAAATACAGGTGGCGTGGGTCTTGGAGAAAACCTCCCGGAGATCCTGGTAAACCTCTGGGATGTCGGGCTGGACCACAGGACTCTCAACCGCCGTGGAACCACAGGGTAAGGGAAAGCAGGTCTTCCGGCATCCGGGTGCCCAGGCAGGGATTTTCATCCTCGACCAGGAGATGGTGGGGTCATGACGTTGGAGCCACGGTAGGCCGAGGATGACATTGTATACGGGTGCGTTGATGATGAGGAAGGGAAGGCTTTCCTGGTGCCACGGTGAGGGTGAGGGGTGCTGTGATGTGGAGCCAGATCCCCAATGGTCGATTATCCAGGGCTTGGACCGGAAAAGGAGAGGAGAGCGGGTACGAGGTGATGTTCAGGGAGGAGGCGAGGGCCTGGCGCCAGAGTCCACTAGAGCTTTAGAAACAACACATGAGGGACAGCCAGCCAGTGAAATGGAAACCAGGAATGGTTTGGCGGAAAGCGAGGATGATGCAATACTCATGCCTACCCCGGGAGACGGATGATCACAGGGCTGCCCCTCTGTCCACCGGACACCACTGAAGCTGATGCCCCTCCTGCCCTTAAACAGCCAAACTGCATTCACACATCGAGTCTTCTCTTGAGTTGGACTCGGGATGGAACTACTGTTGACTATTTGAGCTTGTGTGTGGTTGTGGGGGTGGGGGTGGGGGTGGGGGTGGGGGTGGGGTTGTGTATGTGGGTGGGGGTGGGGGAGTGTAGGTCGATCTATGGGTGGAAGGGGAGAGAGGGGCAGAGGAGTTTGTTTGGGAGGGGTTGGGTGAGTGAGTGTCCCACATCTGTTGAATGCACTCACTATTGTAAGTCGCTAAATGGCTCAAATGTAATGGTTGACAAAAATGTCGAATTCCTACTTCATAGAAGTGCTTATATTATGGGGCCTCCCAAGTGGCGCAGCGCAGTGCTAGAGGCGTTACTGCAGACCTGGATTCATTCCCGGGCTGTGCCACAACATGGCGCACAATTGGAGGGTGACGCTTTGGGGCTTTGCGGTGGGGCTTTACTTGGCTCATCGCGCTCTAGCGACTCCTTGTGGCGGGCCGGGTGCCTACGGGCTGACCCCGGTCGCCAGTTGAACGGTGTTTCCTTTGAGACATAGGTGCGGCTGACTTCTGGGTTAAGCTGGCGGGTCTTAAGGAACGCGGTTAGGCGGGTCATGTTTCGGGGGACGCAAGACTCCACCTTCGCCTCTCCCGAGTCCGTTGGGGAGTTGCAGAGATTAGACAAGATAGAAAACGATGCAGTAGAACCAAGCCGAAGGCGTTAGAAATTATGTTGGCTGTGGATTGGGCTCTCCCACTCCGCGGTAGCCCAGGAAAGGGCCCGACCCGTCAACAGAGTGATAACGTAGGCCACCCGGCCCTGCTCCGTCGGGAAGGAGGAGGGTTGTAGGCTAAATATAAGGGAACACTGGGTGAAGAATTCCCTGCAGCCCTCTGGACGTCTGTCGTACCTCTCCGGAGGTGGTAGGCGGGGTTCCCGCGATGTCGCAGGCGAGACTGGAGACGCTGCTGCCGCGGCTTCAGCTCCGCCGGCTGCCGGGGGCTGGTCGGGTGTCCACCCGGCTCTGCACGGCGATCGTCAGCTGCCGGAGATTCTCAGTGATCTGCTGCAGTCTGCAAACGTGCTGGTTCAGCATGGCTCCCTGTGCTGCCTCTGCTGGGTCCATATTGGCTCAGTTTTCTGTAAGGGTTGGTGTGAGGTGTGACCCAGGTGCGGTGCAGGATAGACAGTAGGCTGTAGGCAAAGATGGTGAAACAAGGATCTTTACTGGTGGTCCCAAAAGCCAGGATACAAAACAATGGACTATTCACGAAAACAAATGAGGAGCACATTGGTCTACAAAAAACAGGCTGACAGCAAACAATACAAAATACTAACTATAACTGAAAACCACAAAGACACAGGGCGAACACTTCTCGAGAACCTGTACTTCCGTCTCGTGATCAGACACTGATACGTACTGCTTGACATCAAGGAACTAGCAGAGAAAACTGAGCAAGGGAACCCAGGGAAGTGAGGGCATAAATACACAGGTGAATCAGATAGACACAGGTGACACCAATAGGAAGACGATTAGTCCCGACTGAGTGAGGAGGTGCCTAAGGTTGTCGGAGGATGACACCTAGTGGGTCGCTCCGGAACTGCGACCCACTTCTGTAACAACCCAGATGGTAAATATAAAGATCCAGTCCATTTAAAAAACTGGAGACCCCTTACATTTCAGTGATGTGATGCCAAAATCCTAGCAAAATGCATAGCACATAGAGTTGAAAAGGTATTGTTGGGTATTATTCAGCCTAATCAGACAGGTTTTTTACATGGACAATACATTGGAGATAATATAACACATGTACAGGAAACAATAGAACACTATGAAAAAGTCCTGTGTAGCTCAGTTGGTAGAGCATGGCACTTGCAACGCCAGGGTTGTGGGTTCGATTCCCACGGGGGACCAGTATGAAAACATTATTTTTTTTAAATGTATGCGCTCACTAACTGTAAGTCGCTCTGGATAAGAGCGTCTGCTAAAATGACTAAAATGTAAAATGTAAAAAAACATGGGAAACCAGGCCTGGAATTCATAGCTGACTTTGAAAAGGCCTTTGATAAAGTATGACTGGAATTTATATATAAATGCCTGAACTATTTTAGCTTCGGAGAATCTCTTATACAATGGGTTAAAGTTATGTATAGTAACCCTAGGTGTAAAATTGTAAATAATGGCTACTTCTCAGAAAGTATTAAACTGTCAAGAGGAGTGAAACAAGGTTGTCCACTATCAGCATATCTATTTATTATGACCATCAAAATGCTATTAAAATCAGATCCAACAATAATAAGGAGCTAGAAAACGTAAAGACAAAGGTGTCATTGTGACTCATAGAGGATCTAGATCATTTTTCTAACCTCTCTGGATTAAAACCAAATTAGTGCACCATATTACGCATTGGATCTCTGAAAAATACAACTTTTACATTACCGTGTAGTTTACCAATAAAATTGTCAGATGGTGAAGTGGACATACTCGGTATTCAAATCCCGAAATAAATAAATTATCGCATTACAATACATTTGAATAGAAAGTTAGCCAAATTAGATAAGATTTTGCTACCATGCAAAGGAAAATACCTGTCAATTGGTGGAAAAATCACCCTGATAATTTATTTAGTCATTTCCCAGTTTACCTGTTTACTTATGACCCTGCCTACACCTAACGACTTGTTTTTTAAATGAGCAAAGATATTCCACTTTATTTGTAATGTCAAGCCAGACAAAATTAAACGGGCCTATTTATATAATGACTATGAATTCAGAGGGCAGAAATTATTAAATATTAAAGCATTAGCTCTCTCACTAAAGGCTTCAGTCATACAAAAACAATACATAAATTCGAACTGGTTTTCTAGCAGATTAGTAAGAATGGCTCACCCTGTGTTTCATGAATGGCCTTTTTCCCTTCATTCAGATTACAACCTCTCACTTTCGGTTATTTAAAAATGAAATAATCTCCAAAATATCACTATTTTTAAAACAAGCAATAGAAAGCTGGTTGGAATTTCAATTTAATCCACCAGAAAATATATAACAAATATTAGCACAAATACAGTATTATGGTTAAACTCAAATATACTAATTGATAAAGAAGTATTATTTTTGGACAAAATATAATCTTTGTAAATGATATTATGAGTGGCGACCCGTCATGCAGAGCCCCACCTGTTTTGAGCCCCACCTGTTTAGCCCAATTTATTTATTTTAAACTCAGTCACCGTTTCAGTGTAGTTGTCTAAATTATTTTCGCAAGCTACCCGGAACATATCCCAGTCCGCGTGATCAAAACAATTTTGAAGTGTGGATTCCGATTGGTCAGACCAGCATTGAATAGTCCTTAGCACGGGTACTTCCTGTTTGAGTTTCTGCCTATAGGAAGGGAGGAGCAAAATGGAGTCGTGGTCAGATTTGCCAAAAGGAGGGCGGGGGAGGGCCATATAACCATCCCGGAAGTTCGAATAGAAATGGTCGAGGATTTTAGCAGGGCGAGTACAACAGTCGATATGTTGATAGATAGGGTGGACTCCGGACTCTCCACTGACGTGGAACAACAAACCACCGGCAGGCAGATCTTCCAGGATGCTGACCTTCTAGGCAGAGTTGCAAAGAAAAAGTCCAGTGTTCTTTTGCTCATCTTAAACTTTTCTTTTTATTGGCCAGTCTGAGATATGGCTTTTTCTTTGCAACTCTGCCTAGAAGGTCAGCATACCGGAGTCACCTCTTCACTGTTGACATTGAGACTGGTGTTTTGCGGGTACTATTTAATGAAGCTGCCAGTTGAGGACCTGTGAGGCGTCTGTTTCTCAAACTAGACACTAATGTATTTGTCCTCTTGCTCAGTTGTGCACCGGGGCCTCCCACTCCTCTTTCTATTCTGGTTAGAGCCAGTTTGCGCTGTTCTGTGAAGGGAGTAGTAAAGAGCGTTGTACGAGCTCTTCAGTTTCTTGGCAATTTCTCACATGGAATAGCCTTCATTTCTCAGAACAAGAATAGACTGACGAGTTTCAGAAGAAAGTTATTTGTTTCTGGCCATTTTGAGCCTGTAATCGAACCCACAATTGCTGATGCTCCAGATACTCAACTAGTCTCAAGAAGGTCAGTTTTATTGCTTCTTTAATCAGCACAACAGTTTTCAGCTTTGCTAACATAATTGCAAAAGGGTTTTCTAATGATCAATTAGCCTTTTAAAATGATAAACTTGGATTAGCAAACACAACGTGCCATTGGAACAGAGGACTGATGGTTGCTGATAATGGGCCTCTGTACGCCTATGTAGATATTGCATTAAAAATCAGCCGTTTCCAGCTACATTAGCCATTTACAACATTAACAATGTTTACACTGTATTTCTGATCAATTTGATGTTATTTTAATGGACAAAAACATTGCTTTTCTTTCGAAAACAAGGAAATGTCTAAGTGACCCCAAACTTTTGAATGGTAGTGTACATCTGCACCATACGGGTTGCTAAATAGTTGGGGGGAGATTTTCAGTGTACCGATTCCACATGGTTTATACTGATACACAAAACGATGCCGGATTCAAAACGTAGAGTTTTTTAATAATAAATAATATGCCATTTAGCAGACGCTTTTATCCAAAGCGACTTACAGTCATGCGTGCATACATTTTTGTGTATGGGTGGTCCCGGGGATCGAACCCACTACCTTGGCGTTACAAGCGCCGTGCTCTACCAGCTGAGCTACAGAGGACCACAATATATATTATTATACAATATTCTTGCAACCAATAGAATGTTATATATATGGGGGATACAACCATCCCAACTCTGCAGATTTTGCTGCGATTAGACAGAATCATTAGATCACAGCTTGTTTTTGGTCGCAGGTTCAGGAATGGCTAAACAAATTCAACATTTACTTGGAGCTAACTCTACAAATAGCACTGCTGGGTGATTTGATAAGTCATGGTCAATCGATCAATCATATAATAATACCCTTAGCAAAGGTGTTTATCTTTAATTTACAATCTGTAGAAACTATGAGAATAGAAAGGTTCAGAAAGTTTGTGAAACATCCTAGCACAGTGGAAAAATATTTTGCTGCTTGAAATCAAAACTGGATGGTCTTCAGAGATAGATGAGAGGGGTTGACGGTAGCTGAAGGCTGGGACTAAAAACAAACAAAAGATAACTAATGTAAAATATGCTGTCCATGAAATGTATGTATGGGTGGTCCTCTGTAGCTCAATTGGTAGAGCATATTATTATATTATTATGTAGTATGTAGAAGCTGGAAGTGGAAGCCTAAGTATTGTTGTCCATTAGTTTACTCCAATTATGGGAGGGGTGGGAGGGTTAGGGGAAAATAATAAAGGAAAATATACAATGCCAAGAGTGTGCAAAGCTGTCATCAAGGCAAAGGGTAGCTATTTGAAGAATCTCAAATATAAAATATATTTTGATTTGTTTAACACTTTTTTGGTTACTACATGACTCCATATGTGTTATTTCATGGTTTTAATATCTTCACTATTATTCTACAATGTAGAAAATAGTAAAAAAATAAAGAAAAACCCTTGAATGAGTAGGTGTGTCCAACCTTTTGACTGGTATTGTATATGTAGGGGATTGGAAATGATGCAGACAATTAATTACATTGATAGAAGCCACAATCTATCTGCAATATTAAAGCTGAACTACCCCTAAACAAAATAATAAAAAATAAAAATAACAAAAAGACTCACAGCTGTAATCGTTGCCAAATGTCAATAACATGTATTGACTCAGGGGGTTGAATACTTATGTAATCAAGATATATTAGTGTGTTATTTTTCATAAATGTTTTTACCAATGTTAGAATTTTTCTTTCACTGACAGAGTATTGTGTCGTTGACAAAAAAATGACAATTAAATCTATTTTAATCCAAAATGTGGAAAAGGTCTGTATATTCTCTGAAGGCTCTGTACCCTGCGTTGGATTGTCTAGTTAACCCAATAGCTGGTGTATAATAACCCATTGATACTATTATTTATAGTTTTATTTACTTTTTTTTTTCTTCATTATTTCATAATAATAATAATAATAAACATTAAAAAACCTGTCGTTTTTAACAGTCACATATTCAGATACTAATGACAAATGACAGTGCTTTGTTTTGCAAAAAATGCATTCATTAAAAAGCTAACAAATAAATAATTACATTTCATATTCATTTTATGCATTTAAATAATAGCATTTCATTTCTGACAATCAAATCTGTCCCCTATACATTTTAGATTTATGGGGCATTACTACAACATACCAGTTAAATGAATACCTACTAGGAAATGAATGTGAAGGCAGCCAACACAGGGGCCTTCTTTATAAACACACAGACAGAGAAACACACACCGTCGAGACATTGGGAAAATTCTGGAAGGAAGGCTCCAGAAAATGGTCTTATAATAGTTAAGCTCTCACTAATGGTTCGAACAAATACAGCCTCTTACAAGGCACGCCTCAAAATATGTTACTGACCTAGAAACAACAACGCACCAACTATTGGTCAAAAGGTTTTTGGTGCTCCAAAATATGCTACGGTGCTGTATTTACATTTACATCATTTAGCAGACGCTCTTATCCAGAGCGACTTACAGTGAGAGAGTGCATACATGTTTTCATACTGGCCCCCGTGGGAATCGAACCCACAACGCTGGCGTTGCAAGCACCATGCTCTACCAACTGAGCTACACGGGACTGTATTGGTGGTGTTTGTCTCAGAGGTGACTCTGTTGAAGATAAGGAAAGCCTGGGAGCAGTGGTGTTTGTCTCAGAGGTGACTCTGTTGAAGATAAGGAAAGCCTGGGAGCAGTGGTGTTTGTCTCAGAGGTGACTGTTGAAGATAAGGAAAGCCTGGGAGCAGTGGTGTTTGTCTCAGAGGTGACTGTTGAAGATAAGGAAAGCCTGGGAGCAGTGGTGTTTGTCTCAGAGGTGACTGTTGAAGATAAGGAAAGCCTGGGAGCAGTGGTGTTTGTCTCAGAGGTGACTGTTGAAAATAAGGAAAGCCTGGGAGCAGTGGTGTTTGTCTCAGAGGTGACTGTTGAAGATAAGGAAAGCCTGGGAGCAGTGGTGTTTGTCTCAGAGGTGACTGTTGAAGATAAGGAAAGCCTGGGAGCAGTGGTGTTTGTCTCAGAGGTGACTCTGTTGAAGATAAGGAAAGCCTGGGAGTAGTGGTGTTTGTCTCAGAGGTGACTGTTGAAGATAAGGAAAGCCTGGGAGCAGTGGTGTTTGTCTCAGAGGTGACTGTTGAAGATAAGGAAAGCCTGGGAGCAATGGTGTTTGTCGCCCAACTGCAGGACAAAGAGCTCCTCCCTCCTCGCTGACTGCTCCAGATACTGCACCATGTTGGTTCAGACCTGGAAAAGTGCATCTGTCAAATATCTAACAGAGGTCAACTTTGTTTTAGACTATTATTTATGGCCCTCATCAACTGTCCAACAAAGCATGGAGGTAATCACTATTGAACTGCCTTCTTTTCCAAACATCCATCTGTAGAATGTGCAGGTTGGCAGCATTGTAGAGATTGGTATTGGATGCTGATTGGCTATTACTTCATTATTGTTTAACACTTACAGCTTGGCCACCTCACAGATGGGGAGAATAGTTTTACCGTCCGTACGGATCACCTTCAGGGCCACATTACACTTACGTTACATTGGATTAATTTATCAGATGCTCTTATCCAGAACGACTTACAGGAGCAATTAGGGTTAAATGCGTTCCACATGCGTCTGGGTGAAAACAACAGAATCAGAAGGTAGAACAAAAGCAGCAGAAGAAAGAGAAACTCCTCCCCAGATCACATGATGTCTTACCCAAGGTTTCTCAGGGTCTGGGTCACATGATGTCTTACCCAAGGTTTCCTCAGGGTCTGGGTCACATGATGTCTTACCCAAGGTTTCCTCAGGGTCTGGGTCACATGATGTCTTACCCAAGCTTTCCTCAGGGTCTGGGTCACATGATGTCTTACCCAAGCTCTCCTCAGGGTCTGGGTCACATGATGTCTTACCCAAGCTTTCCTCAGGGTCTGGGTCACATGATGTCTTACCCAAGCTTTCCTCAGGGTCTGGGTCACATGATGTCTTACCCAAGCTTTCCTCAGGGTCTGGGTCACATGATGTCTTACCCAAGCTCTCCTCAGGGTCTGGGTCACATGATGTCTTACCCAAGCTTTCCTCAGGGTCTGGGTCACATGATGTCTTACCCAAGCTTTCCTCAGGGTCTGGGTCACATTATGTCTTACCCAAGGTTTCCTCAGGGTCTGGGTCACATGATGTCTTACCCAAGGTTTCCTCAGGGTCTGGGTCACATGATGTCTTACCCAAGGTTTCCTCAGGGTCTGGGTCACATGATGTCTTACCCAAGCTTTCCTCAGGGTCTGGGTCACATGATGTCTTACCCAAGCTTTCCTCAGGGTCTGGGTCACATGATGCCTTACCCAAGCTTTCCTCAGGGTCTGGGTCACATGATGTCTTACCCAAGGTTTCCTCAGGGTCTGGGTCACATGATGTCTTACCCAAGGTTTCCTCAGGGTCTGGGTCACATGATGTCTTACCCAAGGTTTCCTCAGGGTCTGGGTCACATGATGTCTTACCAAAGGTTTCCTCAGGGTCTGGGTCACATGATGTCGTACCCAAGGTTTCCTCAGGGTCTGGGTCACATGATGTCTTACCCAAGGTTTCCTCAGGGTCTGGGTCACATGATGTCTTACCCAAGGTTTCCTCAGGGTCTGGGTCACATGATGTCCTACCCAAGCTTTCCTCAGGGTCTGGGTCACATGATGTCTTACCCAAGGTTTCCTCAGGGTCTGGGTCACATGATGTCTTACCCAAGGTTTCCTCAGGGTCTGGGTCACATGATGTCTTACCCAAGCTTTCCTCAGGGTCTGGGTCACATGATGTCTTACCCAAGGTTTCCTCAGGGTCTGGGTCACATGATGTCTTACCCAAGGTTTCCTCAGGGTCTGGGTCACATGATGTCTTACCCAAGGTTTCCTCAGGGTCTGGGTCACATGATGTCTTACCCAAGGTTTCCTCAGGGTCTGGGTCACATGATGTCTTACCCAAGGTTTCCTCAGGGTCTGGGTCACATGATGTCTTACCCAAGCTTTCCTCAGGGTCTGGGTCACATGATGTCTTACCCAAGGTTTCCTCAGGGTCTGGGTCACATGATGTCTTACCCAAGGTTTCCTCAGGGTCTGGGTCACATGATGTCTTACCCAAGCTTTCCTCAGGGTCTGGGTCACATGATGTCTTACCCAAGGTTTCCTCAGGGTCTGGGTCACATGATGTCTTACCCAAGGTTTCCTCAGGGTCTGGGTCACATGATGTCTTACCCAAGGTTTCCTCAGGGTCTGGGTCACATGATGTCTTACCCAAGGTTTCCTCAGGGTCTGGGTCACATGATGTCTTACCCAAGCTTTCCTCAGGGTCTGGGTCACATGATGTCTTACCCAAGCTTTCCTCAGGGTCTGGGTCACATGATGTCTTACCCAAGGTTTCCTCAGGGTCTGGGTCACATGATGTCCTACCCAAGCTTTCCTCAGGGTCTGGGTCACATGATGTCTTACCCAAGGTTTCCTCAGGGTCTGGGTCACATGATGTCTTACCCAAGGTTTCCTCAGGGTCTGGGTCACATGATGTCTTACCCAAGGTTTCCTCAGGGTCTGGATCACATGATGTCTTACCCAAGCTTTCCTCAGGGTCTGGGTCACATGATGTCTTACCCAAGCTTTCCTCAGGGTCTGGGTCACATGATGTCTTACCCAAGCTTTCCTCAGGGTCTGGATCACATTATGTCTTACCCAAGGTTTCCTCAGGGTCTGGGTTACATGATGTCTTACCCAAGCTTTCCTCAGGGTCTGGGTCACATGATGTCTTACCCAAGGTTTCCTCAGGGTCTGGGTCAGGTTTTACCCAGTGTCAAGGTTTCCTCAGGGTCTCTTCTCCTTTTTGGCAAAGAGGAGGACCTTCTCCACTGTCACTGGGAGCCAAAACTCATACAGCTGGTGGTTCGCCTCCTGGAACAAAATGTCAAAGTTCTGTTGTAACGAAATTGACATTTTGAACATGAAATTAGAACAGGTTACCTAATTACACATCTGGAATATATACACTAATAATTTACCATTGATTAATAAATTCAAGTTATACTAACCATTCCTCGGGTGTCATAGATTCTCGGCCACTCCAGCATTATCTCCTGTAGGGTTTTTCTGCTGTTCTCCCAAATCCATGCTGCATAATGTATTACGGTGGCCCTCATAAATGCTCTGACCTGGTTTGGTGAATCTCGCTGCCCTTTAGCCATTCCCTCATGCAGAACACCTCCGACTCTGTCAACTCTGATGGTGAGGGAAAACACAATCCTTATTACAAATGAATGATTTACTCTGAATACCTTATGGGTATTTAAAAAAAAACAAATTGTCAAGAGCTCTCATCTGGCATGGTAACTAAAATAGCAAATTCCTGAGAGGATTCCCTCTTCTCTGTCTGCACAGTATGAAAATGTATGCACCCACTAACTGTAAGTCGCTCTGGATAAGAGCGTCTGCTAAATGACTAAAAATGTAAAAAAAAATGTAATGCGCTCCCTTCCAAGGGCTCTCAGCTATTTCCTTCTGTTCCTCAGCTTGTCCTTTAAGTAGCCGGTGCCAGGATGTCGGTAGGCCAGGAGCGTACCACACCTCCTGTATGTTCATGAAGAAACAGAGGAAGAACCAGTCCAGAAACATGTCCATGTCCCTCGTTGTCTTTCAGAGATCAGTGCCAGGGACATGTCTTTTCTGGTGTCCGAAGTCTTAGTGTCTTAGTGGATAAATAATTATATCAGTCATTGCACACACGTTAAGCTATTTGATCAAGTGATCATTCAGGGATCCTTGTTAAGTGATCATTCAGGGATCCTTGTTAAGTTATCATTCAGTTATCCTTTTAAGTGATAATTCATGGATCCTTGTTAGGTGATAATTAATGGATCCTTGTTATATAATATAATATAATATGCCATTTAGCAGACGCTTTTATCCAAAGCGACTTACAGTCATGCGTACATACATATTTTATTGTGTATGGGTGGTCCCGGGGATCGAACCCACTACCTTGGCGTTACAAGCTCTACCAGCTGAGCTACTCACACCATGGAGGCCTCTTAGGACTGTCACCGGAATCACCTGGAATCGTCTGATTGCACTCGAAACAAGTTAAGCACATTTAGCAAAGTACAAGTACAGCGAGTGTACAAACGTTTATGTCTGAATTTAATTCTGTGAATAAGGTCGCAGATGCAGGAAACGGCCTTGATCTATCTCCTCCTCTGTTTCAATATTATTATTATTATTATTATTTTTTATTCCATAGAAAACATCCCACTCCTCTTCAATGGCTGTGCGAAGTTACTGATATTGACGGGAACTGGAACATGCTTTTTTAAATTTATTATTTCACCTTTATTTAACCAGGTAAGCCAGTTGAGAACAAGTTCTCATTTACAACTGCGACCTGGCCAAGATAAAGCAAAGCAGTGCGATAAAAACAACAACAGAGTTACATATGGGGTAAACAAAACATAAAGTCAAAAATACAACAGAAAATCTATATACAGTGTGTGCGAATGTAGTAAGTTATGGAGGTAAGGCAATAAATAGGCCATAGTGCAAAATAATTACAATTTCGTATTAACACTGGAATGATAGATGTGCAAAAGATGATGTGCAAATAGAGATACTGGGGTGCAAATTAGCAAAATGAATAACAATATGGGGATGAGGTAGTTGGGTGGGCTAATTTCAGAAAGGCTGTGTACAGGTGCAGTGATCGGTAAGCTGCTCTGACAACTGATGCTTAAAGTTAGTGAGGGAGATAAGTGTCTCCAGCTTCAGAGATTTTTGCAGTTCGTTCCAGTCATTGGCAGCAGAGAACTGGAAGGAATGGCGGCCAAAGGAGGTGTTGGCTTTGGGGATGACCAGTGAGATATACCTGCTGGAGCGCAGACTACGGGTGGGTGTTGCTATGGTGACCAGTGAGCTAAGATAAGACAGGGATTTGCCTAGCAGTGATTTATAGATGACCTGGAGCTTGTGGGTTTGGCGACGAATATGTAGTGAGGGCCAGCCAACAAGAGCGTACAGGTCACAATGGTGGGTAGTATATGGGGCTTTGGTGACAAAACGGATGGCACTGTGATAGACTACATCCAATTTGCTGAGTAGAGTGTTGGAGGCTATTTTGTAAATGACATTGCCGAAGTCAAGGATCGGTAGGATAGTCAGTTTTACGAGGGCATGTTTGGCAGCATGAGTGAAGGAGGCTTTGTTGCAAAATAGGAAGCCGATTCTAGATCAAACTTTTGATTGGAGATTCTTTATGTGAGTCTGGAAGGAGAGTTTACAGTCTAACCAGACACCTAGGTATTTGTAGTTGTCCACATACTCTAGGTCAGACCCACCGAGAGTAGTGATTCTAGTCGGGTGGGCGGGTGCAAGCAGCGTTCGGTTGAAGAGCATGCATTTAGTTTTACTAGTGTTTAAGAGCAGTTGGAGGCTACTGAAGGAGTGTTGTATGGCATTGAAGCTCGTTTGGAGGTTTGTTAACACAGTGTCCAATGAAGGGCCAGATGTATACAAAATGGTGTCGTCCGCATAGAGGTGGATCCGAGCGTCACCAGCAGCAAGAGCGACATCATTGATATACACAGAGAATAGAGTCGGCCCGAGAATTGAACCCTGTGGCACCCCCATAGAGACGGCCAGAGGTCCAGACAACAGGCCCTTCAATTTGACACATTGAACTCTATCTGAGAAGTAGTTGGTGAACCAGGCGAGGCAGTCATTAGAGAAACCAAGGCTATTTAGTCTGCCAATAAGAATGCGGTGGTTGACAGAGTCGAAAGCCTTGGCCAGGTCGATGAAGACGGCTGCGCAGTACTGTCTTTTATCGATCGCGTTTATAATATCGTTTAGGACCTTGAGCATGGCTGAGGTGCACCCATGACCAGCTCGGAAACCAGATTGCATAGCGGAGAAGGTACGGTGGGATTCGAAATGGTCGGTGATCTGTTTGTTAACTTGGCTTTCAAATACTTTCGAAAGGCAGGGCAGGATGGATATAGGTCTGTAACAGTTTGGATCTAGAGTGTCACCCCCTTTGAAGAGGGGGATGACTGCGGCAGCTTTCCAATCTCTGGGGATCTCAGACGATACGAAAGAGAGGTTGAACAGGCTAGTAATAGGGGTTGCGACAAATTCGACGGCTAATTTTAGAAAGAAAGGGTCCAGATTGTCTAGCCCAGCTGATTTGTAGGGGTCCAGATTTTTCAGCTCTTTCAGAACATCAGCTGTCTGAATTTGTGTGAAGGAGAAGCGGGGGGGGCATGGGCAAGTTGCAGTGGAGGGTGCAGAGCTGGTGGCCGGGGTAGTGGTAGCCAGGTGGAAAGCATGGCCAGCCGTAGCAAAATGCTTGTTGAAATTCTCGATTATTGTAGATTTATCGGTGGTGACAGTGTTTCCTAGCCTCAGTGCAGTGGGCAGTTGGGAAGGGGGGGCTCTTATTTTCCATGGACTTTACAGTGTCCCAAAACTTTTTGGAGTTAGTGCTACAGGATGCAAATTTCTGTTTGAAAAAGCTAGCCGTTGCTTTCCTAACTGATTGTGTATATTGGTTCCTGACTTCCCTAAAAAGTTGCATATCGTGGGGGCTGTTCGATGCTAATGCAGTACGCCACAGGATGTTTTTGTGCTGGTCAAGGGCAGTCAAGTCTGAGGAGAACCAGGGACTATATCTGTTTTTAGTTCTGAATTTTTTGAATGGGGCATGCTTATTTAAGATTGAGAGGAATGCACTTTTAAAGAACAACCAGGCATCCTCTACTGACGGAATGAGGTCAATATCCATCCAGGATACCTGGGCCAGGTCAATTAGAAAGGCCAGCGTTTGACAGTGATGAGGGGTGGTCGTTTGATCGCGGACCCATTACGGACGCAGGCAATAAGGCAGTGATTGCTGAGATCCTGGTTGAAGACAGCGGAAGTGTATTTAGAGGGTACATTTGTCAGGATGATATCTATGAGGGTGCCCATGTTTACAGATTTAGGGTTGTACCTGGTAGGTTCGTTGATAATTTGTGTGAGATTGAGGGCATCTAGTTTAGATTGTAGGTTGGCCGGGGTTTTAAGCATATCCCAGTTTAGGTCACCAAGCAGTACGAACTCTGAGGATAGATGGGGGGCAATCAGTTCACATATGGTGTCCAGGGCACAGCTCGGGGCTGAGGGGGGTCTGTAGCAAGCGGCATCAGTGAGAGACTTATTTCTGGAAAGGTGGATTTTTAGAAGTAGAAGCTCAAACTGTTTGGGCACAGACCTGGATAGTACAATACAGCTCTGCAGGCTATTTCTACAGTAGATTGCAACCCCACCCCCTTTGGCAGTTCTATCGAGACGGAAAATGTTGTAGTTGGGGATGGACATTTCTGAATTTTTGGTGGCCTTCCTAAGCCAGGATTCAGACACTGCTAGAACATCAGGGTTGGCAGAGTGTGCTAACGCAGTGAATAACTCAAACTTAGGGAGGAGGCTTCGGATGTTAACGTGCAAGAAACCAAGGCTTTTACGGTTACAGAAGTCAACAAATGATAACGCCTGGGGAGTAGGAGGGATACTGGGGGCTACAGGGCCTGGGTTAACCTCTACATCACCAGAGGAACAGAGGAGGAGTAGAATAAGGATATGGCTAAAGGCTATAAGAACTGGTCTTCTAGTGCGTTGGGTACAGAGAAAAAAGGGGCAGGTTTCCGGGCGTTGTAGAATAGATTCAGGGCATTATGTACAGAAAAGGATATGGAAGGATATGAGTACAGTGGAGGTTAACCTAAGCGTTGGGTAACGATGAAAGAGATAGCATCACTGGAGGCACCGATTGAGTCGGTCTCCGCGTGTATGGGGGGGTGGGACAAAGGAGCTATCTAAGGCAGGTTGAGCTGGGCTGGGGGATCTACAGTGAAATAGTACAATAAGAAATAACCGAAACAGCAATAAGCAAGGCATATTGACATGGGAGAGAGGCATAAAGCAATCACAGGTGTAATTCGAGAGAGCTAAGACAACAGTTGGTAATGGCGACAAGTTTGGGCTGAGGCTAAACATAAACAGGATGCAGTACAATAAAAAACGAACAGTCCAGCAGGCATCAGCTGTATAGCTGAGTTGTCATAAGGTCCGGTGAACAGCAATAGGATAGTTTGGAGGTAGTTCGGGGGCTGCTAAAGCACTAGCGAGCGAGAGGCCACGGCTAGCGTGTGCTAGCGGGCCGGGGCTAGCAGATGGATCTTCGTGGTCGACGTCGTAACGGGAAGCCTGTTGTAACCACATCAGACGATTTCGTCGGCAGACCAGTCGTGTTGGATCGGCGGGGCTCCGTGTCAACACTAGGAGGTCCCGTCCATTTGACAAAGAGGTAGATAGCCGGGAGATGGGCCTGGCTCAAGGCTAACTCAGGGCTGATTAGCCAACCACAAAACTTCTGTTTGGTTGCAGCTAGCTAGCTAGTAGTGATGAATCCGGTGTTAAAGGTTCAGTGATTCCGGCAGAAAAAAAGATATGTTCAGGGTCGATAACGCGCTGTGCAGACAGTGCAGACAGGCCGAATAATGGTCCAGGCTAGAGCTGGCTGGCTGGTAGGTAGTGCAGGCCACAGCCACGGACAATGGTGAAGACCGCTAACGATGGCTAATAGCAAGTAGCTAGTTAGCTGGCTAGCGATGATCCGGTGTTAAGGTCCAGTGGTTCCGGCAGAAAATCCGATATGCTCTGGCTCGATAGCGCGATGTGCAGCCTGGCCGACAATTGTCCAGGCTAGAGCTGGCTGGTAGGTAGTGCAGGCCATGGCCACGGACAATGGTGAAGACCGCTAATGGTGGCTAATAGCAAGTAGCTAGTTAGCTGGCTAGTTTCAGCCAGAGGTTCTGGATAAAAATGTATGAAGAAACAACAGAATCCGTTTCACATTGGGTGAGGCGGGTTGCAGGAAAGTATATTTAGTTAAAGGATGGAAAGTGAGATTCAGAAATACATACGAAAAAGACTAAAAAACTAAAAAACTAAAAAACAGGCTATTTACATAAAGGACACTACAGAAAACACGACCGTACTGCTATGCCATCTTGGATGCTGTCGTACACATTGATTCAGAGCATCCCAAACATGCTCAATGGGTGACATGTCTGGTGAGTATGCAGGCCATGGAAGAACTGGGACATTTTCAGCTTCCAATAATTTTTTACAGATCCTTGCGACATGGGGCCTTGCATTATCATGCTGAAACATGAGGTGATGGCGGCGGATGAATGGCACGACAGTGGGCCTCAGGATCTCGTCACGGTATCTCTGTGCATTCAAATTGCCATAGATAATATGCAATTGTGTTCGTTGTCCGTAGCTTATGCCTGCCCATACCATAACCCCACCGCCACCAAGGGGCACTCTGTTCACAATGTTGGCATCTGCAAACCACTCGCCCACATGACGGCATACACGCTGTCAGCCATCTGCCCGGTACAGTTAAAACCGGGGTTCATCCGTCAAGAGCACACTTCTCCAGCATGCCAGTGGCCATCGAAGGTGAGCATTTCCCCACTGAAGTCGGTTACGACGCCGAACTGTAGTCAGGGCAAGACCCTGGTGAGGACGATGAGCACGCAGATGAGCTTCTCTGAGACGGTTTCTGACAGTTTGTGCAGAAATTCTTCAGTTGTGCAAACCCACAGTTTCTCAGCTGTCCAGGTGGCTGATCTCAGACGACCCCGCAGGTGAAGAAGCCGGATGTGGTGGTCAATTCTGAACATTCAATTCAAACTCTGGCAACAGCTCTGGTGGACATTCCTGCAGTCAGGATGCCAATTGCACTCAAAACTTGAGACATCTGTGGCATTGTGTTGTGTGACAAAACTGCACATTTTAGAGTGGCCTTTTATTGTCCCCAGCACAAGGTGCACCTGTGTAATGATCACGCTGTTTAATCAGCTTCTTGATATGCCACACCTGTCAGGTGGATCAATTATCTTGGGAAAGGAGAAATGCTCAGTAACAGGGATGTAAACAAATTTGTGCACAGAATATGAGAGAAGAGAGAAAGAAGCCTTTTGTGTGTATGGAAAATTTCTGGGATCTTTAATTTCAGCTCATGAAACATGGGACCAACACTTCACATGTTGCGTTTATATTTTTGTTCAGTATGGAAACGTAGCTACAGTCCACTTAGCTAGCTAGGTAAGGTGAACTCTGATGGTGGGAGTAAGCTAATGTTAGCTAGGTTTACCCCAGCAGTTTCATGATAGCAATCTGGATAGCAATCTGGCCTTAATGGGCATGTATTATCCAGAAGAGGACTGGCCACCCCTCAGAGCCTGGTTCCTCTCTAGGTTTCTTCCTAGGTTCCTGCCTTTCTAGGGAGTTTTTCCTAGCCACCGTGCTTCTACATCTGCATTGCTCGCTGTTTGGGGTTTTAGGCTGGGTTTCTGTATAGCACTTAGTGACATCTGCTGATGTAAAAAGGGATTTATAAATACATTTGATTGATTGATAGTTAATGGCATCAACCTCATCAATCATTTATTGCCTTACCTCCTACATTCGCACACTCCGTATATATATTTCTGTTGTATTTTTGACTTTATGTTTTGCTTACCCCATATGTAACTCTGTGTTGTTGTTTTTATCGCACTGCTTTGCTTTATCTTGGCCAGGTCGCAGTTGTAAATGAGAACTTGTTCTCAACTGGCTTACCTGGTTAAATAAAGGTTTTTATTTTTTTATTTTTGTTTTTTTATCAGATGAAAGCTGGCAAATATATTAGTTCACCTATGTGTCCCTGGTAGCAGCTAGCTGACCCAAATTTTCGATGCCTGGAGATTCGTTTTTTTTTTCCTCCACACGGAAAAGCAGGAAATCTGGAGATTAGTTGTTTTCGGTAGCGGCCAGCACTGCCAAGATAGCAACAATAACAATTAGCCACAATAACAATTAGCAACAATAACAATTAGCAACAATAACAATTAGCCACAATAACAATTAGCAACAATAACAATTAGCAACAATAACAATTAGCCACAATAACAATTAGCAACAATAACAATTAGCAACAATAACAATTAGCAACAATAACAATTAGCCACAAAAGTGGAATTAGCGGTTCACCTTCAAAATAAAAATAAAAGTCCAGTATTGAAACTGATGCAAGCAGATACAAATAGTGGAATCATGCCATATTTGGACTAGATAGCTTAACAAGTTTGGAATATTGTTATATAAATTCAACAGAAGACAATAATTTGTTAATTTGAAGAAGAAGAAAAAAGGACAAATCAGTTGAAATCGCACTGTGGATGTATTAGACTTCAGAATTGCATTGGGGGAATAATTATATTTCACTGTACAGCCTCACCTGTGGAATGTGGATCAATTAAATGGGGTATCAGCCTATTCAGTGACACCCACAGAACACAACTGTATTATCCAAATCAAATCAAATCAAGCTTTATTGATACAGCACGTGCTTCACAGGAAAAAAACGAATAACAAACAAAAAGCTGAAATACTTACGACACAACAAACATAAAAAAACTAAGATAAAAAAACAAAAGAATGACACAAGCTGACTAAAAACCTTCAAGACAAGCAAAGCTACAAAGGTGTGTGTTAAGATCTTTAAAAAATTATGTCCATAGTTCTCAGGTTCTCTGGCAGACTATTCCAGAAGCTGGGGGCATAATAACTAAAGGCTGCCTCCCCATGCCTCTTGGTCCTAGACTTTGGGAGAATTAAAAGGCCAGTGCCAGAGGTCCTGAGGGACCTACTGGGTACATAACTTAAAAGCATGTCTGACATGTATTGGGGTGCACGATCATGGATTTATTTAAAAACCAATAGAAGAATCAAATCATTAATTCTAAAACTCACAGGCAGCCAGTGCAGAGACCTTAAAACCGGTGTAATGTGTGCTCTCCACCTGGTCTTGGTCAGTACCCGTGCAGCAGCATTCTGTATGTTTTGCAGTTGACCAATGGCTTTCTTAGGTAGACCAGCATTACAGTAGTCAAGCCTGCTCGGTCTTGATTTAGCTGGAGGAAGTTGTGAGTCATCCATGTATATAAATCACTAATACAGTCTAATCACTTATCCGTGCAGCTAAAATCCCCTGGTTACACAGAAATGTAAAGTTGTGTATCGTCTGCGTAGCAGTGAAAACCAATGCTGTGCTTTCTGATAACGCTGCCAAGGGGTAATATATATAAACTGAACAGTACCGGACCACATGGTCAACAGTGTTGAATGCCGCACTTAAATCTAAGAGTACAAGGACAGAGAGCTGTTTGGCATCTATGTTGGCTCTAAGATCATTTACCACTTTAACTAAGGCTCTGTGCTGTGGTCAGCCCCAAAACCAGATTGGACATTTTTTTTAATTGAGTTGCACTTAAAAAATAATTTTGCTGTTTGAAAACCAATTCCTCCAGACTTCTGCTTAAGAATGGAAGGTTGGAGATTGTCTGAAAAATGCTAAGAGCTGAATAATCTTTTTAGTGGAGTGGGGAAAGTGCCTGTGAAGCAGGGAGTGATTAACAATAGCTTGCACTTCTTCAGAAATGCAATTAAAAACTGTTTTGAAGAAGGTGGTGGGGATAGGATCGAGAAGGCAGGTAGAAGGCTTAAGTTGTGATATCACTTTCCTGAGCATGTCTGTGTCAACCAGGGAGAATAAATCCATAGTGCCTTTGCGTGGTAGGCTAGGGCACATATCATCAAAACTTCTCATCAGGTCTTGCTTGACTGATACCCAGCCTAACGTTGGTTATCTTATCTCTGAAATATGCGGGGGTAGGATTTATCAGGCCATCCAATGGTCGAGAAGAGAACTCAGAAATGATTCTTATTAATAGTGAGACTTCCAGATATGTACTTTAGGAATAGCTACTTTTTTAAAGTTTCTGTCAATCCATAATTATCGCAATGCTCCTAGAACAAAATACATGTTTGTGTTGGGCCTGTAAGCAAGATTAACCACTTAATCTTAACTGTATTAAGATTAAGTCATGGAATTAGGCAACAGAACATTCCCTAGCTGTACTGCTTGTTTGTAAGTCGGATTTTAGGTATAGGAAAGTATGCACTAACTGTAAAGTCGCTCTGGATAAGAGCGTCTGCTAAATTACTAAAATGTAAATGTCAAATGTCAAATAAAGTTAGAAAAATTAGCCCGTCTGGCATTTCATTTACTATTAAAATTATCAACTAAATCATCACAAGAGGAAGGCAGAATAGGTGATGGAGTGTTGTTCATACACTCAATAAAAATCTGTAGCAACTTCAGACGTAAGACAGCGTTCCCTAATAATGCGTTCAGTATTACCCTGTGTTGCTATGGGCAACAAGGTAGTAAAAAAATACACAGTGGTGATCAGATAAAGCAACATCAACAATAGAGGATATGTCAATAGAAAGCCCCTTGGTAATAACCAGGTCCAGAGTATGGCCGTAGAGGATATGTCAATAGAAAGCCCCTTGGTAATAACCAGGTCCAGAGTATGGCCATAGAGGATATGTCAATAGAAAGCCCCTTGGTAATAACCAGGTCCAGAGTATGGCCGTAGAGGATATGTCAATAGAAAGCCCCTTGGTAATAACCAGGTCCAGAGTATGGCCGTAGAGGATATGTCAACAGAAAGCCCCTTGGTAATAACCAGGTCCAGAGTATGGCCGTAGAGGATATGTCAACAGAAAGCCCCTTGGTAATAACCAGGTCCAGAGTATGGCCGTAGAGGATATGTTAATAGAAAGCCCCTTGGTAATAACCAGGTCCAGAGTATGGCCGTAGAGGATATGTCAATAGAAAGCCCCTTGGTAATAACCAGGTCCAGAGTATGGCCGTAGAGGATATGTCAATAGAAAGCCCCTTGGTAATAACCAGGTCCAGAGGATGGCCGTGGTTATGGGTGGGCCCAGTAACATGTTGGATAAAGTCCATAGAGCTCAAAAGATTCAGAAATTCAATGGCCTTGGAGTCAGCCTCTCCGTCAACATCAATATTAAAATCGCCCAACACAATGATTTTATCATAGTTTTCAAGGACAATAGACAATAGTTCAGATAAATCAGTAAAGAAAGTGGGGCAGTGCTTTGGTGGCCTATACAGGGTTATAGCCAGCACTGGTGGCTGACATTTAAACAGTATAGCATGACGCTCAAAAGACCCAAAGTCGCCAAACAAAATGTCCTGACAGCTGAGAGCATTAGTAAAAATAGAGGCTGTCCCCTCACCCTTTTTGCCTTTTCTGATAGAGTATGAAAAGCTGTAGTCTGGGGGGAGGCTTCAATAAGAGCGGCACTACAGTCTGAAGACAGCCATGTTTCAGTGAGAAACATGCAATCAACTTTGCGCTCAGTAATGAGGTCATTCACGAGAAAGGTTTTACTAGTGATTGCTCAAACATTTAAAAGCGCCATATTCAATGAGTGTCGGCCGCTCCGCCCCCTGGGGCATCTGCCTCGAGGTAACCAATGGAATAACAACCAAATTAGTAACGTTACAACCACGTTTTCTGACAGTCTCCAATCCATCAGAATGGTAGGAGATGACAGTTTGTATAAACTGACTAGAAGGCGGAGTTAAAGGAACATAAATTAGGTTACTCACAATAGCCATAGTTTCTCCAGGAGTTGATATGCTTTCCAAGTCTTCTGTTGCTTATTCTGACATGGGGTATCTGCCGACTCAGTGAAACCCACAGAACACAACTGTGAAGAGTTTACACAAATATTAGCTTTGTAACTCTTATTGCAGGACTTTGACTGTGGAAAATCACCTCACTATTCCGCCTATTGACCGGTGGGCTAATGTGGCTCATTTCACATTGGTGTTACAGTCCTGCAGTAAGAGCTACGACCTTAATATGTGTGTAAACTCTTCACAGTTGTGAACATTTCATGGACCCAAGATCCTAGGCAAGGATGTACAATGCATACTGTATGCCCCCAATTCAATTCTGAAGTCTAACACATCCACAGTGCGATTTCAACTGATTTTAATTGTTTTTGTCAAATTAAGTAATTATGTCTTTTGTTGAATTTATATAACAATATTCCAAACGTGTTAAGCATGATCTGGTCCAAATATGGCCCACTATTTGTATCTGTTTGCGTCAGTTTCAATGCAGGACTTTTATTTTGAAGGCAAACTGCAAATTTCACTAGTGTGGCTAATCATTTTTGTGGCTATCTTCACATAGGGTGGTGCAAAAGCGGGCAAAGGCGAGCAAGCAACACCAGGTGACATGGATCATCCAATGGTGTGTTAGATACCACCCACAGACATTTTATTGACACGCCCTCATTATCATATTGGAGGAAGAAATACAGGAATATATAAATTAATAAAATAAATAAAAGTTTTAATAATTAGATAATACATAGATAAATAATTAAATACATACAGATACTTAGAGAAAATGAAAGTCAGTATTTTTGTATTTCCTTGCTTATTTATTTAATTATGTGTGCATTTATTTAGTTATTATTGTGACAGGTGCGGTCCTCCATATGGAGTAAAACATCCATTTAAAATGTCAGAAGCAAACATTTTACATTTCTTTCAGGAGCCTACTCAACTTAAACCCAACTTGTTGTGTTATTTCTAAAACAACCCAACAAGCCGAAATTAACCCAACAGAGCGTTACGGTATTATAACAGCCTGCAGACGCTGGTGTCACGCATATGTTAGTCAGGCGGTGGTATCAAGACACGTCAGTCAGACGTCCAGTGGTAGGTGACCGTAGCTCACTCGTCAGTCAGACGTCCAGTGGTAGGTGACCGTAGCTCACTCGTCAGTCAGACGTCCAGTGGTAGGTGACCGTAGCTCACTCGTCAGTCAGACGTCCAGTGGTAGGTGACCGTAGCTCACTCGGCTCATTATCGTTTATCACTCAGGACGACACTGGTTATCTGCGTGCAGCGAGTCATCCGTTTTTACCGGACACCGCGGGACACACTCCACACACACACCCAGGTAGGCTAAGCACGCACGGGCGTGTGTTCATGTTGTCTTCGTGTTTTGTTGCAGCTGTAGTTTATATAATTGTTGATAATAGTTGTTGGAGAGTCCTCCCAAAATCGGATTTGGGAGAATGCAGAGAAGTTGATGCGCTCTAGTGGAGTTGCTACTCTCTCGTCTCTACTGTTAAAGTAACTATTTTCACAAGTCAGGGACCAGGAGAAACATATAGGAGAGACACGGTATGGCCTTATGGGGTATTATAGAGCGAATACCTATCCATGGTATGGATGATTATGTTATTGTTGTCTGTGTGAGCAGTATACCAATCAGGCCCACAGAGAAGAGAGAGAGGTGTGGGAGCATGATACTGTAAAGCAACAGTATCAACACAAGTCTTATCGTTCAACAGTATCAACACACGTCTTATCGTTCAACAGTACAGTGGTTCCTCATTTCAAAGATGCATCATACTGCAGTATAGTATGGGACGCTAAAGCATGCAGTGATATGCTTCGGTTGAGTCGCAGAGCTTGTAATGCTCAATTGAAACACCAGAGGGCATCTTTGAGCACATCTACTCCACCTAGACTTTTATTAAGGAAAACACTAAGATGTTGATGAACAAATACTGTATGCTTATTCTAGCGATATACAGTATATACATCATTACCTATTAGAAGGTTGTTAATGATTCATATGTGGATTATAATAGGGAGGCAGGTAGCTTAGTGGGTAAGAGCGTTGTGCCAGTAACCGAAAGGTCGCTGGTTCTAATCCCAGAGCCGACTAGGTGAAACATCTGCCGACGTGCCCTTAAGCAAGGCACTTAACCCTAATTGCTCCTGTAAGTCGCTCTGGATAAGAGTGTCTGCTAAATGACTAAAATGTAAAAATAATACATTGACATACTGTATTTGCAGGGGGTTGATACATTTCCATCAGGTGTGTGATATTGAGTTAGAAATGTCAAACTTGTGTCAGGTGAACTGTCTTTTGCTCTGATACTTTAGTTCAATGATTTGTAGTCAATGAACAGCGTTCTCACGTAAGTGTTCCTCTTGTCCAGGTGGGAAAGGGCAGTGTGGAGTGCAATAGAGATCTGTGGATCTGTTGGGGCGGTATGCAAATTGGAGTGGGTCTAGGGTTTCTGGGATAATGGTGTTGATGTGAGCCATAACCAGCCTTTCAAAGCACTTCATCTCCACAGAGGAACTCTTTCGCTTTGTCATTATGGGGTATTGTGTGTAGATTGATGAGGGAAAAAAATAATTTAATCCATTTTAGAATAAGGCTGTAATGTAACAAAATGTGGAAAAAGTCAAGGGGTCTGAATACTTTCCGAATGCACTGTATATACTGTATATGTAATTAAAAGTCTCGTGATAGTTTGGCTACATTTTCAGGGGCCTCCCTCATATCAGCATCGGTCTGGACATGACAGACTGTAGCCAATACCATAGACTATCACCTACACTTTGACATGACAGACTGTAGCCAATACCATAGACTATCACCTACACTGACATGACAGACTGTAGTCAATACCATAGACTATCACCTACACTTTGACATGACAGACTGTAGCCAATACCATAGACTATCACCTACACTTTGACATGACAGACTGTAGCCAATACCATAGACTATCACCTACACTTTGACATGACAGACTGTAGCCAATACCATAGACTATCACCTACACTTTGACATGACAGACTGTAGTCAATACCATAGACTATCACCTAGACTGACATGACAGACTGTAGTCAATACCATAGACTATCACCTACACTTTGACATGACAGACTGTAGTCAATACCATAGACTATCACCTAGACTGACATGACAGACTGTAGTCAATACCATAGACTATCACCTACACTTTGACATGACAGACTGTAGTCAATACCATAGACTATCACCTACACTTTGACATGACAGACTGTAGCCAATACCATAGACTATCACCTACACTTTGACATGACAGACTGTAGCCAATACCATAGACTATCACCTAGACTGACATGACAGACTGTAGTCAATACCATAGACTATCACCTACACTTTGACATGACAGACTGTAGCCAATACCATAGACTATCACCTACACTTTGACATGACAGACTGTAGTCAATACCATAGACTATCACCTACACTTTGACATGACAGACTGTAGTCAATACCATAGACTATCACCTAGACTGACATGACAGACTGTAGCCAATACCATAGACTATCACCTACACTTTGACATGACAGACTGTAGCCAATACCATAGACTATCACCTAGACTGACATGACAGACTGTAGTCAATACCATAGACTATCACCTACACTTTGACATGACAGACTGTAGTCAATACCATAGACTATCACCTACACTTTGACATGACAGACTGTAGTCAATACCATAGACTATCACCTACACTTTGACATGACAGACTGTAGCCAATACCATAGACTATCACCTAGACTGACATGACAGACTGTAGTCAATACCATAGACTATCACCTAGACTGACATGACAGACTGTAGTCAATACCATAGACTATCACCTAGACTGACATGACAGACTGTAGCCAATACCATAGACTATCACCTACACTTTGACATGACAGACTGTAGCCAATACCATAGACTATCACCTAGACTGACATGACAGACTGTAGTCAATACCATAGACTATCACCTAGACTGACATGACATACTGTAGCCAATACCATAGACTATCACCTACACTTTGACATGACAGACTGTAGTCAATACCATAGACTATCACCTAGACTGACATGACAGACTGTAGCCAATACCATAGACTATCACCTACACTTTGACATGACAGACTGTAGTCAATACCATAGACTATCACCTACACTTTGACATGACAGACTGTAGCCAATACCATAGACTATCACCTAGACTGACATGACAGACTGTAGTCAATACCATAGACTATCACCTACACTTTGACATGACAGACTGTAGTTAATACCATAGACTATCACCTAGACTGACATGGCAGACTGTAGCCAATACCATAGACTATCACCTACACTTTGACATGACAGACTGTAGTCAATACCATAGACTATCACCTACACTTTGACATGACAGACTGTAGTCAATACCATAGACTATCACCTAGACTGACATGACAGACTGTAGTCAATACCATAGACTATCACCTACACTTTGACATGACAGACTGTAGTCAATACCATAGACTATCACCTAGACTGACATGACAGACTGTAGTCAATACCATAGACTATCACCTACACTTTGACATGACAGACTGTAGCCAATACCATAGACTATCACCTAGACTGACATGACAGACTGTAGTCAATACCATAGACTATCACCTACACTTTGACATGACAGACTGTAGCCAATACCATAGACTATCACCTAGACTGACATGACAGACTGTAGCCAATACCATAGACTATCACCTACACTTTGACATGACAGACTGTAGCCAATACCATAGACTATCACCTACACTTTGACATGACAGACTGTAGTCAATACCATAGACTATCACCTACACTTTGACATGACAGACTGTAGCCAATACCATAGACTATCACCTACACTTTGACATGACAGACTGTAGCCAATACCATAGACTATCACCTAGACTGACATGACAGACTGTAGTCAATACCATAGACTATCACATAGACTGACATGACAGACTGTAGCCAATACCATAGACTATCACCTACACTTTGACATGACAGACTGTAACCAATACCATAGACTATCACCTACACTTTGACATGACAGACTGTAGCCAATACCATAGACTATCACCTAGACTGACATGACAGACTGTAGCCAATACCATAGACTATCACCTACACTTTGACATGACAGACTGTAGTCAATACCATAGACTATCACCTACACTTTGACATGACAGACTGTAGTCAATACCATAGACTATCACCTAGACTGACATGACAGACTGTAGTCAATACCATAGACTATCACCTAGACTGACATGACAGACTGTAGCCAATACCATAGACTATCACCTACACTTTGACATGACAGACTGTAGTCAATACCATAGACTATCACCTACACTTTGACATGACAGACTGTAGTCAATACCATAGACTATCACCTAGACTGACATGACAGACTGTAGCCAATACCATAGACTATCACCTACACTTTGACATGACAGACTGTAGCCAATACCATAGACTATCACCTACACTTTGACATGACAGACTGTAGTCAATACCATAGACTATCACCTAGACTGACATGACAGACTGTAGCCAATACCATAGACTATCACCTACACTTTGACATGACAGACTGTAGCCAATACCATAGACTATCACCTACACTTTGACATGACAGACTGTAGTCAATACCATAGACTATCACCTAGACTGACATGACAGACTGTAGTCAATACCATAGACTATCACCTAGACTGACATGACAGACTGTAGCCAATACCATAGACTATCACCTACACTTTGACATGACAGACTGTAGTCAATACCATAGACTATCACCTACACTTTGACATGACAGACTGTAGTCAATACCATAGACTATCACCTAGACTGACATGACAGACTGTAGCCAATACCATAGACTATCACCTACACTTTGACATGACAGACTGTAGTCAATACCATAGACTATCACCTACACTTTGACATGACAGACTGTAGCCAATACCATAGACTATCACCTAGACTGACATGACAGACTGTAGCCAATACCATAGACTATCACCTACACTTTGACATGACAGACTGTAGCCAATACCATAGACTATCACCTAGACTGACATGACAGACTGTAGTCAATACCATAGACTATCACCTACACTTTGACATGACAGACTGTAGCCAATACCATAGACTATCACCTAGACTGACATGACAGACTGTAGTCAATACCATAGACTATCACCTACACTTTGACATGACAGACTGTAGTCAATACCATAGACTATCACCTACACTTTGACATGACAGACTGTAGCCAATACCATAGACTATCACCTAGACTGACATGACAGACTGTAGTCAATACCATAGACTATCACCTACACTTTGACATGACAGACTGTAGTCAATACCATAGACTATCACCTACACTTTGACATGACAGACTGTAGCCAATACCATAGACTATCACCTACACTTTGACATGACAGACTGTAGCCAATACCATAGACTATCACCTAGACTGACATGACAGACTGTAGCCAATACCATAGACTATCACCTACACTTTGACATGACAGACTGTAGTCAATACCATAGACTATCACCTACACTTTGACATGACAGACTGTAGCCAATACCATAGACTATCACCTAGACTGACATGACAGACTGTAGTCAATACCATAGACTATCACCTACACTTTGACATGACAGACTGTAGTCAATACCATAGACTATCACCTAGACT
Organism: Coregonus clupeaformis; assembly: GCF_020615455.1. NCBI lineage: Eukaryota > Metazoa > Chordata > Actinopteri > Salmoniformes > Salmonidae > Coregonus > Coregonus clupeaformis. The sequence continues at coordinate 49,061,796 of NC_059218.1, read as the reverse complement.
GACATGACAGACTGTAGTCAATACCATAGACTATCACCTACACTTTGACATGACAGACTGTAGTCAATACCATAGACTATCACCTACACTTTGACATGACAGACTGTAGTCAATACCATAGACTATCACCTACACTTTGACATGACAGACTGTAGCCAATACCATAGACTATCACCTAGACTGACATGACAGACTGTAGTCAATACCATAGACTATCACCTACACTTTGACATGACAGACTGTAGCCAATACCATAGACTATCACCTAGACTGACATGACAGACTGTAGTCAATACCATAGACTATCACCTACACTTTGACATGACAGACTGTAGCCAATACCATAGACTATCACCTAGACTGACATGACAGACTGTAGTCAATACCATAGACTATCACCTACACTTTGACATGACAGACTGTAGTCAATACCATAGACTATCACCTACACTTTGACATGACAGACTGTAGCCAATACCATAGACTATCACCTACACTTTGACATGACAGACTGTAGTCAATACCATAGACTATCACCTACACTTTGACATGACAGACTGTAGTCAATACCATAGACTATCACCTACACTTTGACATGACAGACTGTAGCCAATACCATAGACTATCACCTACACTTTGACATGACAGACTGTAGCCAATACCATAGACTATCACCTAGACTGACATGACAGACTGTAGCCAATACCATAGACTATCACCTACACTTTGACATGACAGACTGTAGTCAATACCATAGACTATCACCTACACTTTGACATGACAGACTGTAGTCAATACCATAGACTATCACCTACACTTTGACATGACAGACTGTAGCCAATACCATAGACTATCACCTACACTTTGACATGACAGACTGTAGTCAATACCATAGACTATCACCTACACTTTGACATGACAGACTGTAGTCAATACCATAGACTATCACCTACACTTTGACATGGCAGACTGTAGTCAATACCATAGACTATCACCTAGACTGACATGACAGACTGTAGTCAATACCATAGACTATCACCTACACTTTGACATGGCAGACTGTAGTCAATACCATAGACTATCACCTAGACTGACATGACAGACTGTAGTCAATACCATAGACTATAACCTACACTTTGACATGGCAGACTGTAGTCAATACCATAGACTATCACCTACACTTTGACATGGCAGACTGTAGTCAATACCATAGACTATCACCTAGACTGACATGACAGACTGTAGTCAATACCATAGACTATCACCTACACTTTGACATGACAGACTGTAGTCAATACCATAGACTATCACCTACACTTTGACATGGCAGACTGTAGTCAATACCATAGACTATCACCTACACTTTGACATGGCAGACTGTAGTCAATACCATAGACTATCACCTACACTTTGACATGGCAGACTGTAGTCAATACCATAGACTATCACCTACACTTTGACATGGCAGACTGTAGTCAATACCATAGACTATCACCTACACTTTGACATGACAGACTGTAGCCAATACCATAGACTATCACCTACACTTTGACATGACAGACTGTAGTCAATACCATAGACTATCACCTACACTTTGACATGACAGACTGTAGCCAATACCATAGACTATCACCTACACTTTGACATGACAGACTGTAGTCAATACCATAGACTATCACCTAGACTGACATGACAGACTGTAGCCAATACCATAGACTATCAGCTACACTTTGACATGACAGACTGTAGTCAATACCATAGACTATCAGCTACACTTTGACATGACAGACTGTAGTCAATACCATAGACTATCACCTACACTTTGACATGACAGACTGTAGTCAATACCATAGACTATCACCTACACTTTGACATGACAGACTGTAGTCAATACCATAGACTATCACCCTAGACTGACACGACAGACTGTAGCCAATACCATAGACTATCACCTACACTGACATGACAGACTGTAGTCAATACCATAGACTATCACCTACACTTTGACATGACAGACTGTAGCCAATACCATAGACTATCATCTACACTTTGACATGACAGACTGTAGCCAATACCATAGACTATCAGCTACACTTTGACATGACAGACTGTAGTCAATACCATAGACTATCAGCTACACTTTGACATGACAGACTGTAGTCAATACCATAGACTATCACCTACACTTTGACATGACAGACTGTAGTCAATACCATAGACTATCACCTACACTTTGACATGACAGACTGTAGTCAATACCATAGACTATCACCTAGACTGACACGACAGACTGTAGCCAATACCATAGACTATCACCTACACTGACATGACAGACTGTAGTCAATACCATAGACTATCACCTACACTTTGACATGACAGACTGTAGCCAATACCATAGACTATCACCTACACTTTGACATGACAGACTGTAGTCAATACCATAGACTATCACCTACACTTTGACATGACAGACTGTAGCCAATACCATAGACTATCACCTACACTTTGACATGACAGACTGTAGCCAATACCATAGACTATCACCTACACTTTGACATGACAGACTGTAGTCAATACCATAGACTATCACCTACACTTTGACATGACAGACTGTAGTCAATACCATAGACTATCACCTACACTTTGACATGACAGACTGTAGTCAATACCATAGACTATCACCTACACTTTGACATGACAGACTGTAGTCAATACCATAGACTATCACCTACACTTTGACATGACAGACTGTAGTCAATACCATAGACTATCACCTACACTTTGACATGACAGACTGTAGTCAATACCATAGACTATCACCTACACTTTGACATGACAGACTGTAGTCAATACCATAGACTATCACCTACACTTTGACACGACAGACTGTAGTCAATACCATAGACTATCACCTACACTTTGACATGACAGACTGTAGTCAATACCATAGACTATCACCTACACTTTGACACGACAGACTGTAGTCAATACCATAGACTATCACCTAGACTGACATGACAGACTGTAGTCAATACCATAGACTATCACCTACACTTTGACATGACAGACTGTAGCCAATACCATAGACTATCACCTAGACTGACATGACAGACTGTAGCCAATACCACAGACTATCACCTACACTTTGACATGACAGACTGTAGTCAATACCATAGACTATCACCTACACTTTGACACGACAGACTGTAGCCAATACCATAGACTATCACCTAGACTGACATGACAGACTGTAGTCAATACCATAGACTATCACCTACACTTTGACATGACAGACTGTAGTTAATACCATAGACTATCACCTAGACTGACATGGCAGACTGTAGCCAATACCATAGACTATCACCTACACTTTGACATGACAGACTGTAGTCAATACCATAGACTATCACCTACACTTTGACATGACAGACTGTAGTCAATACCATAGACTATCACCTAGACTGACATGACAGACTGTAGTCAATACCATAGACTATCACCTACACTTTGACATGACAGACTGTAGTCAATACCATAGACTATCACCTAGACTGACATGACAGACTGTAGTCAATACCATAGACTATCACCTACACTTTGACATGACAGACTGTAGCCAATACCATAGACTATCACCTAGACTGACATGACAGACTGTAGTCAATACCATAGACTATCACCTACACTTTGACATGACAGACTGTAGCCAATACCATAGACTATCACCTAGACTGACATGACAGACTGTAGCCAATACCATAGACTATCACCTACACTTTGACATGACAGACTGTAGCCAATACCATAGACTATCACCTACACTTTGACATGACAGACTGTAGTCAATACCATAGACTATCACCTACACTTTGACATGACAGACTGTAGCCAATACCATAGACTATCACCTACACTTTGACATGACAGACTGTAGCCAATACCACAGACTATCACCTAGACTGACATGACAGACTGTAGTCAATACCATCGACTATCACATAGACTGACATGACAGACTGTAGCCAATACCATAGACTATCACCTACACTTTGACATGACAGACTGTAACCAATACCATAGACTATCACCTACACTTTGACATGACAGACTGTAGCCAATACCATAGACTATCACCTACACTTTGACATGGCAGACTGTAGCCAATACCATAGACTATCACCTAGACTGACATGACAGACTGTAGCCAATACCATAGACTATCACCTACACTTTGACATGACAGACTGTAGCCAATACCATAGACTATCACCTAGACTGACATGACAGACTGTAGCCAATACCATAGACTATCACCTACACTTTGACATGACAGACTGTAGTCAATACCACAGACTATCACCTAGACTGACATGACAGACTGTAGTCAATACCATAGACTATCACCTAGACTGACATGACAGACTGTAGTCAATACCATAGACTATCACCTACACTTTGACATGACAGACTGTAGCCAATACCATAGACTATCACCTAGACTGACATGACAGACTGTAGCCAATACCATAGACTATCACCTACACTTTGACATGACAGACTGCAGTCAATACCATAGACTATCACCTACACTTTGACATGACAGACTGTAGTCAATACCATAGACTATCACCTAGACTGACATGACAGACTGTAGTCAATACCATAGACTATCACCTAGACTGACATGACAGACTGTAGCCAATACCATAGACTATCACCTACACTTTGACATGACAGACTGTAGTCAATACCATAGACTATCACCTACACTTTGACATGACAGACTGTAGTCAATACCATAGACTATCACCTAGACTGACATGACAGACTGTAGCCAATACCATAGACTATCACCTACACTTTGACATGACAGACTGTAGCCAATACCATAGACTATCACCTACACTTTGACATGACAGACTGTAGTCAATACCATAGACTATCACCTAGACTGACATGACAGACTGTAGCCAATACCATAGACTATCACCTACACTTTGACATGACAGACTGTAGCCAATACCATAGACTATCACCTACACTTTGACATGACAGACTGTAGTCAATACCATAGACTATCACCTAGACTGACATGACAGACTGTAGTCAATACCATAGACTATCACCTAGACTGACATGACAGACTGTAGCCAATACCATAGACTATCACCTACACTTTGACATGACAGACTGTAGTCAATACCATAGACTATCACCTACACTTTGACATGACAGACTGTAGTCAATACCATAGACTATCACCTAGACTGACATGACAGACTGTAGCCAATACCATAGACTATCACCTACACTTTGACATGACAGACTGTAGTCAATACCATAGACTATCACCTACACTTTGACATGACAGACTGTAGCCAATACCATAGACTATCACCTAGACTGACATGACAGACTGTAGTCAATACCATAGACTATCACCTACACTTTGACATGACAGACTGTAGCCAATACCATAGACTATCACCTAGACTGACATGACAGACTGTAGTCAATACCATAGACTATCACCTACACTTTGACATGACAGACTGTAGCCAATACCATAGACTATCACCTAGACTGACATGACAGACTGTAGTCAATACCATAGACTATCACCTACACTTTGACATGACAGACTGTAGTCAATACCATAGACTATCACCTACACTTTGACATGACAGACTGTAGCCAATACCATAGACTATCACCTAGACTGACATGACAGACTGTAGCCAATACCATAGACTATCACCTACACTTTGACATGACAGACTGTAGTCAATACCATAGACTATCACCTACACTTTGACATGACAGACTGTAGCCAATACCATAGACTATCACCTACACTTTGACATGACAGACTGTAGCCAATACCATAGACTATCACCTAGACTGACATGACAGACTGTAGCCAATACCATAGACTATCACCTACACTTTGACATGACAGACTGTAGTCAATACCATAGACTATCACCTACACTTTGACATGACAGACTGTAGCCAATACCATAGACTATCACCTAGACTGACATGACAGACTGTAGTCAATACCATAGACTATCACCTACACTTTGACATGACAGACTGTAGTCAATACCATAGACTATCACCTAGACTGACATGACAGACTGTAGTCAATACCATAGACTATCACCTACACTTTGACATGACAGACTGTAGTCAATACCATAGACTATCACCTACACTTTGACATGACAGACTGTAGTCAATACCATAGACTATCACCTACACTTTGACATGACAGACTGTAGCCAATACCATAGACTATCACCTAGACTGACATGACAGACTGTAGTCAATACCATAGACTATCACCTACACTTTGACATGACAGACTGTAGCCAATACCATAGACTATCACCTAGACTGACATGACAGACTGTAGTCAATACCATAGACTATCACCTACACTTTGACATGACAGACTGTAGCCAATACCATAGACTATCACCTAGACTGACATGACAGACTGTAGTCAATACCATAGACTATCACCTACACTTTGACATGACAGACTGTAGTCAATACCATAGACTATCACCTACACTTTGACATGACAGACTGTAGCCAATACCATAGACTATCACCTACACTTTGACATGACAGACTGTAGTCAATACCATAGACTATCACCTACACTTTGACATGACAGACTGTAGTCAATACCATAGACTATCACCTACACTTTGACATGACAGACTGTAGCCAATACCATAGACTATCACCTACACTTTGACATGACAGACTGTAGCCAATACCATAGACTATCACCTAGACTGACATGACAGACTGTAGCCAATACCATAGACTATCACCTACACTTTGACATGACAGACTGTAGTCAATACCATAGACTATCACCTACACTTTGACATGACAGACTGTAGCCAATACCATAGACTATCACCTAGACTGACATGACAGACTGTAGTCAATACCATAGACTATCACCTACACTTTGACATGACAGACTGTAGTCAATACCATAGACTATCACCTAGACTGACATGACAGACTGTAGTCAATACCATAGACTATCACCTACACTTTGACATGACAGACTGTAGTCAATACCATAGACTATCACCTACACTTTGACATGACAGACTGTAGTCAATACCATAGACTATCACCTACACTTTGACATGACAGACTGTAGTCAATACCATAGACTATCACCTAGACTGACATGACAGACTGTAGCCAATACCATAGACTATCACCTACACTTTGACATGACAGACTGTAGCCAATACCATAGACTATCACCTACACTTTGACATGACAGACTGTAGTCAATACCATAGACTATCACCTAGACTGACATGACAGACTGTAGCCAATACCATAGACTATCACCTACACTTTGACATGACAGACTGTAGTCAATACCATAGACTATCACCTACACTTTGACATGACAGACTGTAGTCAATACCATAGACTATCACCTAGACTGACATGACAGACTGTAGCCAATACCATAGACTATCACCTACACTTTGACATGACAGACTGTAGTCAATACCATAGACTATCACCTACACTTTGACATGACAGACTGTAGCCAATACCATAGACTATCACCTAGACTGACATGACAGACTGTAGTCAATACCATAGACTATCACCTACACTTTGACATGACAGACTGTAGCCAATACCATAGACTATCACCTAGACTGACATGACAGACTGTAGCCAATACCATAGACTATCACCTACACTTTGACATGACAGACTGTAGTCAATACCATAGACTATCACCTAGACTGACATGACAGACTGTAGCCAATACCATAGACTATCACCTAGACTGACATGACAGACTGTAGTCAATACCATAGACTATCACCTAGACTGACATGACAGACTGTAGTCAATACCATAGACTATCACCTACACTTTGACATGACAGACTGTAGTCAATACCATAGACTATCACCTAGACTGACATGACAGACTGTAGCCAATACCATAGACTATCACCTAGACTGACATGACAGACTGTAGTCAATACCATAGACTATCACCTAGACTGACATGACAGACTGTAGTCAATACCATAGACTATCACCTACACTTTGACATGACAGACTGTAGTCAATACCATAGACTATCACCTAGACTGACATGACAGACTGTAGCCAATACCATAGACTATCACCTACACTTTGACATGACAGACTGTAGTCAATACCATAGACTATCACCTACACTTTGACATGACAGACTGCAGCTAATACCATAGACTATCACCTAGACTGACATGACAGACTGTAGCCAATACCATAGACTATCACCTACACTTTGACATGTAGGCTAATTATTTATGTACATTTACAAACATTTGTTTTTTTCTTAAGAGAATAGCCGCTGTTTTTTGGTTAATGGCCTTGGTGCCCTGGCAGATGGCCTTGGTGCCCTGGCAGATGGCACCTCTTGAAGGCCAAATGGCCTTGCCCCTAAAATCACAAAATTCCAGGCCTGGCTATACCTAAAACATCAATTTAAAGTCCCTAACAATATAAACCAACTCAACAAGTCCACTGTCCTGCTGATAGCCCATCAGGGGTGGATGGCTTCTTTTGTATTCCAATAATAGGTCAGGCTTCCGAACGGTTTACACCTGGCCCACAGATGAACAGTTTACACCTGGCCCACAGATGAACAGTTTACACCTGGCCCACAGATGAACGGTTTACACCTGGCCCACAGATGAACGGTTTACACCTGGCCCACAGATGAACAGTTTACACCTGGCCCACAGATGAACGGTTTACACCTGGCCCACAGATGAACAGTTTACACCTGGCCCACAGATGAACGGTTACACCTGGCCCACAGATGAACGATTTAAACCTGGCCCACAGATGAACGATTTAAACCTGGCCCACAGATGAACGATTTACACCTGGCCCACAGATGAACGGTTTACACCTGGCCCACAGATGAACGATTTACACCTGGCCCACAGATGAACGGTTCACACCTGGCCCACAAATGAACGGTTTACACCTGGCCCACAGATGAACGGTTTACACCTGGCCCACAGATGAACGGTTTACACCTGGCCCACAGATGAACGGTTTACACCTGGCCCACAGATGAACGCTTTACACCTGGCCCACAGATGAACAGTTTACACCTGGCCCACAGATGAACAGTTTACAGATGAGGCATCGCCAGCTGTGAACTCCACATCATGCTTCAGACAACCGAGGTGAATGTGACTGCAATGGTAAAACATTTCATAACTATAACTGCTAGCCCCGGCCCGCTAGCACACGCAATCAACAGCCGTGCTTCCTGCTCGTCTGTGCTGTAGCAGCCATTCAAACTGCTCCCAGTCTCACCAATTGCTGTTCACTGGACCTTATGATCACTCAGCTGCACAGCTGATGCCTGCTGGACTGTTCCTTTACACGGTACCCTGTCCTGTTTATCTGTTTAGCCTCAGCCCAAACTTTTGTCGCCATTACCAGTTGTTGTCTTAGCTCTCTCGAAAAACACCTGTGATTGCTTTATGCCTCTCTCCCATGTCAATATGCCTTGCTTATTGCTGTTTCGGTTATTTCTTATTGTACTATTTGACTGTAGAGCCCCCAGTCCAGCTCAACCTGCCTTAGATAGCTCCTTTGTCCCACCCCCCCATACAAGCGGAGACCGACTCAATCGGTGCCTCCAGTGATGCTATGTCTTTCATCGTTACCCAACGCTTAGGTTTACCTCCACTGTACTCATATCCTTTCATATCCTTTTCTGTACATAATGCCCTGAATCTATTCTACAACGCCCGGAAACCTGCCCCTTTTTTCTCTGTACCCAACGCACTAGAAGACCAGTTCTTAAAGCCTTTAGCCGTATCCTTATTCTACTCCTCCTCTGTTCCTCTGGTGATGTAGAGGCTAACCCAGGCCCTGTAGCCCCCAGTATCACCAAAAATTCAGAAATGTCCATCCCCAACTACAAAATGTTCCGTCTCGATAGAACTGCCAAAGGGGGTGGGGTTGCAATCTACTGTAGAGATAGCCTGCAGAGCTGTATCGTACTATCCAGGTCTGTGCCCAAACAGTTTGAGCTTCTACTTCTAAAAATCCACCTTTCCAGAAATAAGTCTATCACTGTTGCCGCTTGCTACAGACCCCCCTCAGCCCCCAGCTGTGCTCTGGACACCATATGTGAATTCATTGCCCCCCATCTATCCTCAGAGTTCGTACTGCTTGGTGACCTAAACTGGGATATGCATAACACCCCGGCCATCCTACAATCCAAACTAGATGCCCTCAATCTCACACAAATTATCAAGGAACCTACCAGGTACAACCCTAAATCCGTAAACATGGGCACCCTCATAGATATCATCCTGACAAATGTACCCTCTAAATACACCTCCGCTGTCTTCAACCAGGATCTCAGCGATCACTGCCTTATTGCCTGCGTCCGTAACGGGTCCGCGGTCAAACGACCAACCCTCATCACTGTCAAACGCTCCCTAAAACACTTTAGCGAGCAGGCCTTTCTAATTGACCTGGCCTGGGTATCCTGGATGGATATTGACCTCATTCCGTCAGTAGAGGATGCCTGATTGTTCTTTAAAAACGAAGAACAGATATAGCCCCTGGTTCACCCCAGACTTGACTGCCCTTAGCATCGAACAGCCCCCGCGATATGCAACTTTTCAGGGAAGTCAGGAAACAATATACACAATCAGTTAGGAAAGCAAAGGCTAGCTTTTTCAAACAGAAATTTGCATCCTGTAGCACTAACTCCAAAACATTTTGGGAGACTGTAAAGTCCATGGAGAATAAGAGCACCTCCTCCCAGCTGCCCACTGCACTGAGGCTAGGAAACACTGTCACCACCGATAAATCTACGATAATCGAGAATTTCAATAAGCATTTTGCTACGGCTGGCCATGCTTTCCACCTGGCTACCCCTACCCCAGCCACCAGCTCTGCCCCCTGCTGCAACCCCTGCGGCCAACGCAGCCGTCTTCATCGACCTGGCCAAGGCTTTCGACTCTGTCAATCACTGCATTCTTATTGGCACACTAAATAGCCTTGGTTTCTCAAATGACTGCCTCGCCTGGTTTACCAACTACTTCTCAGAGTTCAATGTGTCAAATCGGAGGGCCTGTTGTCTGGACCTCTGGCAGTCTCTATGGGGGTGCCACAGGGTTCAATTCTCGGGCCGACTCTATTCTCTGTGTATATCAATGATGTCGCTCTTGCTGCTGGTGACTCTCAGATCCACCTCTATGCAGACGACACCATTTTGTATACATCTGGCCCTTCATTGGACACTGTGTTAACAAACCTTCAAACAAGCTTCAATGCCATACAACACTCCTTCCGTAGCCTCCAACTGCTCCCAAACGCTAGTAAAACTAAATGCATGCTCTTCAATTGAACACTGCTTGCACCCGCCTGCCCGACTAGAATCCTAGGTGTCTGGTTAGACTGTAAACTCTCCTTCCAGACTCACATTAAGCATCTCCAATCCAAAGTTAAATCTAGAATCGGTTTCCTATTTCGCAACAAAGCCTCCTTCACTCATGCTGCCAAACATGCCCTCGTAAAACTGACTATCCTACCGATCCTTGACTTCGGCAATGTCATTTACAAAATAGCCTCCAACACTCTACTCAGCAAATTGGATGTAGTCTATCACAGTGCCATCCGTTTTGTCACCAAAGCCCCATATACTACCCACCATTGTGACCTGTACGCTCTCGTTGGCTGGCCCTCACTACATATTCGTCGCCAAACCCACTGGCTCCACGTCATCTATAAATCACTGCTAGGCAAATCCCCGCCTTATCTTAGCTAATTGGTCCCCATAGCAACACCCACCCGTCTGCGCTCCAGCAGGTATATCTCACTGATCATTCCCAAAGCCAACACCTCCTTTGGCCGCCATTCCTTCCAGTTCTCTGCTGCTAATGACTGGAACGAACTGCAAAAATCTCTGAAGCTGGAGACTCTTATCTCCATCACTAACTTTAAGCATCAGTTGTCAGAGCAGCTTACCGATCACTGCACCTGTACACAGCCCATCTGAAATTAGTCCACCCAACTACCTCATCCCCATATTGTTATTTATTTTGCTAATTTGCACCCCAGTATCTCTATTTGCACATCTTCTTCTGCACATCTATCATTCCAGTGTTAATACTAATTGTAACTATTTTGCACTATGGCCTATTTATTGCCTTACTGTCACGCTCTGGTTCCGGGACGTTGTTATTGAACCAGGGTGTGTTTGTATTGTTGGTTGTTGTGTGGGTTAGGTTGGGGATAGGGTGTGTTCGTTTTGTTGTGTGCTGTTTGGTTGGGGTGTCTAGGTGGTTGTCTTCCTTGTTTGTATTCATGTGACTCCCAATCGGAGGTAACGAGTGACAGCTGTCGGCTCGTTATCTCTGATTGGGAGCCATATTTAAACTGTGTGGTTTCACCTTGTATTTTGTGGGTTTTTGTTCCTTTCAGTCAGTGTTGCTGTTGGACTTCATTTGAGTCGTCTTTTGTTTTGGATACGTTATTTAATAAAGTCATGTTTCTTGGACACGCTGCGCCTTGGTCCGCTTCCTCTATTTATGACGACCGTGACAGAAAAACCCACCACAAAAAGACCAAGCAGCGTGTCAAGCGGCAACAGGACCTACCTACACAGGATTTATGGACTCCCCATAAAGGATTCATGGACATGGGAGGAGATTCTGGATGGTGAGGGGCCTTGGGATCAACCGGGAGAATATCGCCGTCCTCGTGAAGAGCGGGAGGCAGCTAAAGCCGAGAGCGGCGAGTATGAGGAGGCAGCACGGAGGCAAGGCTGGAAGCCCGAGAGTATTACCCAAAAATTTCTTGGGGGGGCTAGAAGGGAGTGTGGCGAAGTCAGGTAGGAGACCTGCGCCTACTCCCTGGACTGACCGTGGAGAGCGAGAGTACGGGCAGACACCGTGTTACGCAGTAGAGCGCATGGTGTCTCCTGTACGCAGGCATAGCCCGAGTTCGGTACATTCCGGCTCCACGTATCGGCCGGGCTAGACTGAGCATTGAGCCAGATGTCATGAGGCCGGCCCCACGCATCCGGTCACCAGTGCGTCTCCTCGGGCCGGCTTACATGGCACCAGCCTTACGCATGGTGTCCCCGGTTCGCCTACATAGCCCGGTGCGGGTTATTCCCACCTCCCTGTACTGGTCAGGCGACGGGAGCATACAACCAGGTAAGGTTGGTCAGGCTCAGTGCTCAAGGGAGCCAGTACGCCTGCACGGTCCGGTATTTCCGGCACCACCTCCTGTCTCCAGTCCAGTACCACCAGTGCCTACACCACGCACTAAGCCTCCTGTGTGTTCCCCGAGTCCTGTGCGTCCTGTTCCTGCTTCCCCGCACTAGCCCTGAGATGCGTGTCCTCAGCCCGGTACCTCCAGTTCGGCACCACGCATCAGGCCTACGGTGCGTCCCCAGGGCCAAGCATGCCCTGTTGCTTCTCCCCGCACTCAGCCCCTGAGATGCGTGTCCTCAGCCCGGTACCTCCAGTTCCGGCACCACGCACCAGGCCTACGGTGCGCCTCAGACGGCCAGAGTCTGCCGTCCGCCCAACGGCGCCTGAACTGCCCGTCTGCCCAACGGCGCCTGAACTGCCCGTCTGCCCTATGGCGCCTGAACTGCCCGTCTGCCAAAGCGTTGCATAAGCCGCCCATCTGTACTGAGCCTGCAAGCCGCCCGTCTGCCATGAGCCTTCAGAGCCGTCCGCCAGACCGGAGCCGCTAGAGCCTTCCGCCAGACAGGAGCCGCTAGAGCCTTTCGCCAGACAGGAGCAGCCAGAGCCTTCCGCCAGACAGGATCAGCCAGAGCCTTCCGCCAGACAGGATCAGCCAGAGCCTTCCGCCAGACAGGATCAGCCAGAGCCTTCCGCCAGACAGGATCAGCCAGAGCCTTCCGCCAGACAGGATCAGCCAGAGCCGTCCGCCAGACAGGATCAGCCAGAGCCGTCAGCCAGCCATGAGCAGCCAGATCCGTCAGCCAGCCGCGAGCAGCCAGATCCGTCAGCCAGCCATGAGCAGCCAGATCCGTCAGCCAGCCATGAGCCGTCCAGCCAGGATCCGCCAGAGCCCGTCCAGCCAGGATCCGCCAGAGCCGTCCAGCCAGGATCCGCCAGAGCCGTCCAGCCCGGATCCGCCAGCCAGCCAGGATCCGCCAGAGCCAGCCAGCCAGGATCCGCCATTTAGTCAGGTACTGTCCCTTAGCCCGGTGCTGCCCCTTAGCCCGGTGCTGCCCCTTTAGCCCTGGTGCTGCCCCTTAGCCCGGTGCTGCCCCTTATCCCGGTGCTGCCCCTTAGTCCGGTGCTGCCCCTTAGTCCGGTGTTGCCCCTTAGTCCAGGTGGGGTTAGTTGGAGGGTGGTCATTGGGAGGAGGCTACTGAAGCAGGTTGTGACTGTGGTGGGGTGGGGATCACGACCGAGGCCAGAGCGCCACCGTGGACAGACGCCCACCCAGACCCTCCCCTAGTCCTTATGTTGGTGCGCCCGGGGTTCGCACCTTTAGGGGGGGTACTGTCACGCTCTGGTTCCGGGACGTTGTTATTGAACCAGGGTGTGTTTGTATTGTTGGTTGTTGTGTGGGTTAGGTTGGGGATAGGGTGTGTTCGTTTTGTTGTGTGCTGTTTGGTTGGGGTGTCTAGGTGGTTGTCTTCCTTGTTTGTATTCATGTGACTCCCAATCGGAGGTAACGAGTGACAGCTGTCGGCTCGTTATCTCTGATTGGGAGCCATATTTAAACTGTGTGGTTTCACCTTGTATTTTGTGGGTTTTTGTTCCTTTCAGTCAGTGTTGCTGTTGGACTTCATTTGAGTCGTCTTTTGTTTTGGATACGTTATTTAATAAAGTCATGTTTCTTGGACACGCTGCGCCTTGGTCCGCTTCCTCTATTTACGACGACCGTGACACTTACCTCCATAACTTACTACATTTGCACACACTGTATATAGATTTTCTATTGTGTTATTGACTTTATGTTTTGTTTACCCCATATGTAACTTTGTGTTGTTGTTGTTTTTATCGCACTGCTTTGCTTTATCTTGGCCAGGTCGCATTTGTAAATGAGAACTTGTTCTCAACTGGTTTACCTGGTTAAATAACGGTGAAATAAAAAATAAATAAAAAAACAGGCCTCCACAATAGATCAATCCACTCAGACAGGCCTCCACAATGGATCAGTCCACTCAGACAGGCCTCCACAATGGATCAGTCCACTCAGACAGGCCTCCACAATGGATCAGTCCACTCAGACAGGCCTCCACAATGGATCAGTCCACTCAGACAGGCCTCCATAATGGATCAGTCCACTCAGACAGACCTCCACAATGGATCAGTCCACTCAGACAGGCCTCCACAATGGATCAGTCCACTCAGACAGGCCTCCACAATGGATCAGTCCACTCAGACAGGCCTCCACAATGGATCAGTCCACTCAGACAGGCCTCCACAATGGATCAGTCCACTCAGACAGGCCTCCACAATGGATCAGTCCACTCAGACAGGCCTCCACAATGGATCAGTCCACTCAGACAGGCCTCCACAATGGATCAGTCCACTCAGACAGGCCTCCACAATGGATCAGTCCACTCAGACAGGCCTCCACAATGGATCAGTCCACTCAGACAGGCCTCCACAATGGATCAGTCCACTCAGACAGGCCTCCACAATGGATCAATGATTGATTGATACAGTAGCCTATATACAGTGAGGGTAAAAAGTATTTGATCCCCTGCTGATTTTGTATGTTTGCCCACTGACAAAGACATGATCAGTCTATAATTTTAATGGTAGGTGTATTTGAACAGTGAGATACAGAATAACAACAAAAAAATCCAGAAAAACGCATGTCAAAAATGTTATAAATTGATTTGCTTTTTAATGAGGGAAATAAGTATTTGACCCATTCTCAATCAGAAAGATTTCTGGCTCCCAGGTGTCTTTTATACAGGTAAATAGCTGAGATTAGGAGCACACTCTTAAAGGGAGTGCTCCTAATCTCAGTTTGTTACCTGTATAAAAGACACCTGTCCACAGAAGCAATCAATCAATCAGATTTCAAACTCTCCACCATGGCCAAGACCAAAGAGCTCTCCAAGGATGTCAGGGACAAGATTGTAGACCTACACAAGGCTGGAATGGGCTACAAGACCATCGCCAAGCAGCTTGATGAGAAGGTGACAACAGTTGGTGCGATTATTCGCAAATGGAAGAAACACAAAATAACTGTCAATCTCCCTCGACCTGGGGCTCCATGCAAGATCTCACATCGTGGAGTTGCAATGATCATGAGAACGGTGAGGAATCAGCCCAGAACTACACGGGAGGATCTTGTCAATGATCTCAAGGCAGCTGAGACCATAGTCACCAAGAAAACAATTGGTAACACACTACGAATTGAAGGACTGAAATCCTGCAGCGCCCGCAAGGTCCCCCTGCTCAAGAAAGCACATATACATGCCCGTCTGAAGTTTGCCAATGAACATCTGAATGATTCAGAGGAGAACTGGGTGAAAGTGTTGTGGTCAGATGAGACCAAAATTGAGCTCTTTGGCATCAACTCAACTCGCCGTGTTTGGAGGAGGAGGAATGCTGCCAATGACCCCAAGAACACCATCCCCACCGTCAAACATGGAGGTGGAAACATTATGCTTTGGGGGTGTTTTTCTGCTAAGGGGACAGGACAACTTCACCGCATCAAAGGGACGATGGACGGGGCCATGTACCGTCAAATCTTGGGTGAGAACCTCCTTCCCTCAGCCTGGCATTGAAAATGGGTCGTGGATGGGTATTCCAGCATGACAATGACCCAAAACACACGGCCAAGGCAACAAAGGAGTCGCTCAAGAAGAAGCACATTAAGGTCCTGGAGTGGCCTAGCCAGTCTTTGACCTTAATCCCATAGAAAATCTGTGGAGGGAGCTGAAGGCTCGAGTTGCCAAACGTCAGCCTCGAAACCTTAATGACTTGGAGAAGATCTGCAAAGAGGAGTGGGACAAAATCCCTCCTGAGATGTGTGCAAACCTGGTGGCCAACTACAAGAAACGTCTGACCTCTGTGATTGCCAACAAGGGTTTTGCCACCAAGTACTAAGTCATGTTTTGCAGAGGGGTCAAATACTTATTTCCCTCATTAAAATGCAAATCAATGTATAACATTTTTTACATGCATTTTTCTGGATTTTGTTGTTGTTATTCTGTCTCTCACTGTTCAAATAAACCTACCATTAAAATTATAGACTGATCATGTCTTTGTCAGTGGGCAAACGTACAAAATCGGCAGGGGATCAAATACTTTTTTCCCTCACTGTATAAGTATTGAAATATAGGCCTAAGTAAGTTATGGTATTAAGACTTAACAGGACACACTCTTATGTCTATAGCTCAATGGTGGTTATACAAGGCTACTATACAAAGCCTACTAAACAGGCAACAGAAGCAGGATCTGTCTTATTTCTGTAGCACACTGAAGATTGTTTCAGAACCGCTTATAATAATCCAATAAGCCTTCTGGGAATGTTATGAAGTCCAAAAGTTATGGGCGGAGTTAGATAGTTGGCTGTCAGTATTTTTTGGAAATGTACTTTTAATCTGTTTGTCTGCATATTTGAAGACATGGTATATGAGGGTGCACTGTAATACACGATGGGTTGGATGATACTTTTCTTGTCAATTATCTTGTAAAAACATAAATACTGGAAATCAACAAATCCTCCATCATTAACACAATGGAAAGGTCAAATGCTTTATTTTCCAAATGTTGAAAGTGCGTGGGTGACAGAGAGAAACAAAATGGTGCAGTTTGAGGCCATGTGCTAGAGAGTGATGCAGGCACTGGAGATGGGGCTGTGAGCAGGTGGGTCTGAGCAGGTGGATCTGAGCAGGTGGGTCAGAGCAGGTGGGTCAGAGCAGGTGGGTCTGAGCAGGTGGATCTGAGCAGGTGGGTCAGAGCAGGTGGGTCTGGGCAGGTGGGTCTGAGCAGGTGGGTCTGAGCAGGTGGGTCTGAGCAGGTGGGTCTGAGCAGGTGGGTCTGAGCAGGTGGGTCTGAGCAGGTGGGTCAGAGCAGGTGGGTCTGAGCAGGTGGGTCTGAGCAGGTGGGTCAGAGCAGGTGGGTCAGAGCAGGTGGGTCAGAGCAGGTGGGTCAGAGCAGGTGGGTCTGAGCAGGTGGGTCTGGGCAGGTGGGTCTGAGCAGGTGGGTCTGGGCAGGTGGGTCTGAGCAGAGCAGGTGGGTCTGAGCAGAGCAGGTGGGTCTGGGCAGGTGGGTCTGGGCAGGTGGGTCTGAGCAGGTGGGTCTGGGCAGGTGGGTCTGAGCAGAGCAGGTGGGTCTGAGCAGAGCAGGTGGGTCTGAGCAGGTGGGTCTGGGCAGGTGGGTCTGGGCAGGTGGGTCTGGGCAGGTGGGTCTGAGCAGAGCAGGTGGGTCTGGGCAGGTGGGTCTGGGCAGGTGGGTCTGGGCATGTGGGTCTGAGCAGAGCAGGTGGGTCTGAGCAGAGCAGGTGGGTCTGAGCAGGTGGGTCTGGGCAGGTGGGTCTGGGCAGGTGGGTCTGAGCAGGTGGGTCTGAGCAGGTGAGTCTGGGCAGGTGGGTCTGGGCAGGTGGGTCTGAGCAGGTGGGTCTGAGCAGAGCAGGTGGGTCTGGGCAGGTGGGTCTGGGCAGGTGGGTCTGAGCAGAGCAGGTGGGTCTGGGCAGGTGGGTCTGAGCAGAGCAGGTGGGTCTGGGCAGGTGGGTCTGGGCAGGTGGGTCTGAGCAGGTGGGTCTGGGCAGGTGGGTCTGAGCAGAGCAGGTGGGTCTGAGCAGGTGGGTCTGAGCAGGTGGGTCTGGGCAGGTGGGTCTGAGCAGGTGGGTCTGAGCAGGTGAGTCTGGGCAGGTGAAGTAGTTGATGTTTGTGTGATGTTGTCGTTTGTACGTGTATGTTTACAGCTCGCAACATGAATCTAATTATTAATTATGAATAGGATTTATTTGTTTTCTTTCATTTACATGTTTCATTGTAACCACCTCACAAATAATTATACACATACACACACACACAACATGAGCAGATTAGTAAAAAAAATGTTTTGACCAAGTTAAAGACTATCAGAAAGAATATTGGCACTTATTTATTTTGATCCAAAGCCACGAATGAGTCACTCAGCTTTATGCTGACAAATATAGCTTCATGCTGCAAAATAGCCTCCTAAATAGGCCAAGCCTAAAGGGATATATTAAATAGCCTACTAAATAGGCCAAGCCTAAAGGAATATATTAAATAGCCGACTAAATAGGCCAAGCCTAAAGGAATACATTAAATTGCCTAAATAAACTGGTACATTTCATAAATAAAACAAATCAATTAAATAGCTCAGGTCTTGAAAAAATTGGCTACCTTTTTCCATCCGTATCGTCATCATCATCATCATCATCATCATCGCTGGACATCAGTAAAGAAGGACTCAATGTTTAAGAAACTCACTTTCTGTCTTTCTGTTTTTCGAGAAAGAGAAACCAAAAGACCAAAAGCATAACCAGCGTTCTAACTCCCCCTTGTGATAGTGTGGCACAATGATGGAATGACACAATTAACCACAAACTGCCACCATCTACCACAAACTGCCACCATCTACCACAAACTGCCACCATCTACCACAAACTGCCACCATCTACCACAAACTGCCACCATCTACCACAAACTGCCACCATCTACCACAAACGTGTCGCGACATAAAGCTCAAAACTTTTCATTGTGGAACCACTGTATTAACACAAATCTTATCGTTCAACAGTATCAACACAAGTCTTATCGTTCTGACCTGTATCAAGAGGAACTTAGTTGACAGTGGTTGTATGCTGCTATGGTTCTATATAGGCGGATAGGGCCAGGACGATACCAGTAATGCGATACTCATTAGTATCTTGGTGTAGCACATGGGGATGTGTGAAACGTACTCCTCAGCCTGAAGTGTCCCCACTTGCGGCAGCGAGTTGCTAAGACACTACAGGACAGTGGTCATATGTGCTAGCAAGGCAGAGGAGGGTGGTCACCAGGTTCACACCAGGACGAATCGGGAGGAAGTTCTACTCTCTAAGCAAGCAGTGTGACGTCCTTTACAGTGACAAGGAAACAAAACATGAAGCGAATTTAACTTTTTTTAGTGCTGGAAACAAGCATCATTATGTTGTCATCCAGAGTCACATTTATTTATTTTCCAAACCATATTTTCCATCTAGCAGGTTTTTAAAAGGACCAAAGAGTTCGGTCTGCTTTGGGTTTTCATTTTTGCCATGAATAAATATTGCGATACTGGTATGGTCCCGCCCCTGCCCCCTGTAGGCTGAAACTGTACTATAGGTAAAGCCACTAGCTGATTGGCTATGATGTTCAGCAGTTGCCAGGGTAACTGTAACTGTCTCACCAGCTTAGCAATAGCCAATCAGACGTAGGATGTGGTCAATGCATACATCTTCTTGACAGAGTACTAAGTCTGAGGACGTCCCTATATATATATATATATATCCCTATATAGTGCAGTACTTTGACCAGAACAGGAAATACAGTTCCATTTGTGAAGCGTCTGAATGCCGTACTGTAATGTTTGCGTGTTGCATGGCCCTCTGAATGTGGATTCAATCAATTAGAACCAGAATTAGGGTTGCAAATTTGCTAAAATTCTGATTACTTTCCTCAAATTCCCCGGTTTTCTAGAAATCCTGGTTGGAAAGATTCCTAAGGTATAGAGCAGAGTGGAGTTAGAGTTAGGTGGTGTTAACCATGGTTACTCATGACGATTAAACTGCAATTTTACTGATGGCATACAACGTCTAGGCATACTGTCGTAGCCGGCCGCGACCGGGAGACCCATGGGGCGGCGCACAATTGGCCCAGCGTAGGGGAGGGAATGGCCGGCAGGGATGTAGCTCAGTTGGTAGAGCATGGCGTTTGCAACGCCAGGGTTGTGGGTTCGATTCCCTCGGGGGGGCCAGTATGAAAAAAATATACAAAAAAATAATGTATGCACTCACTAACTTGTAAGTCGCTCTGGATAAGAGCATCTGCTAAATGACGTAAATGTAAATGTAATGTCAGCAGGTTTCCGGGAGGCTTTTGGCCCCAAAAATAAAAGGCAGTAAATAAAAAACTGGTTCTGGGAGAAGAAGAAGAAGAAGAAGAAGAAGAAGAAGAAGAAGGAGGAGAAGAAGAAGAAATCCCATCATGCAACATAATGCTTTTTAACCTATTCATTGATGGAAATAACAGTCGATGGAAATACATTTGACCAGTCATACTTATCGGTCTATAGGTTAATTTGCATAATTTAGTGGAATTAAATTGGCGTGTGTGTATTTTCGTTAGTCGTACAGAGCCTATGAGCGGAAAATCTGTCAGACAGCAGGAGAGCTGATGCTGCTGCTTCTCAAACAGCTGATTTGCTAAATTAAAAACGTGCTTTTATACGCCCAATCATCGCGTAACAATTCAAAAATGCAATTGCGTGTTAAAAAACTGTTTTGATGGCCATGATTAAAAATAGCTACTATTTTTATTTCTCAACTGGTAATTGAAGCTCGCTTCCCATTCGCCATTCAAGTGAACATAGGCAACGATAGGAAGGCTTCAGCTCGTCACACACCACTTTGCAATGAGCTGGAGGCAGTATGCATTTTGAAAACATACATTTTAATTGTTTGAAACCTGAACGTTTTACTTCATATTATGAGGCATATCCTACCTTGCTTTCAAAGTAAAATCCAACCAAACGTGCAGGCAATTATTTTATAAAGACTTCCATGTGCCATTGAAACCAGTAGCCTATTTCCTTCATGCTCAATTGGTTATCAACTTTCTTTCATTGTCCGGTAGCCAAAGGAACAACTCTAGTCATATTAGCAACCCCATGCTAGTTTATCTCCTCTTTCTACATTTCTAACAGATATTTTCATCTCTGTCTCATGAAACCGCTAGCATGTGCGGTGGCCTTTTGACAACGGTGTTTTCCCGCTAATTATGGAAGGAACATTCACCCGTAGTCTGCAGCCTTGTGCGCCTTGCTGCACTTATAATGTGAAGAAAAAATAGTTTACCACCATGTTGAGCTAAACGTTCTGATCTATTGCATCAGACTCATTACTTTAGATGTATTGTTATGTAGTCTAGGCCTACTGGTTGAATTAATTTGGGATCGTCCCACAACTGGCCCAGAGTCTGTTTGGAACAGGCTATTTATTTATCGCACAGAACGACAAGCTGACCAATAGAATTAGGTCGACTGTTCTACTATGGGGGATATTAGATTGACATAGTGATGTTGCTGTTCGTTACTCGTCTTGTTGGCTGAGGAAGAGTAAAGGTGGCAGTTATTCTAGCATTGAAATTCGGTAAGAAGGACGCACGCCGTTGCATCCTCGAGTTAAGATGGAATAACCATAATCTAAATGTGATTTCTGTCGTTCCGAGCACCGTGGGTGGGTGGACGCCCTAGTCAGGTTATGCACCCGGTAAATTTAGCAAATATCCGTTAAAATTAACATTCTGCCGGTCAAATGTCAAGAGCCAGATTTTCCTAACGGAAATCCTGGTTTGTGTGTGTGTGTCTGTGTGTAATATCTCTGGTGTGTGTGTAATATCTCTGGTGTGTATTTACAGGTGAGAAAATGAGTACGGTAAAGTACGGAGAAGGAGGAAGAGGAGGAATTGGCAACCTCAGGTTATACACCTCTACTGTGATTATATACCTCTACTGTAATTATATACCTCTACTGTGATTATATACCTCTACTGTGATTATATACCTCTACTGTAATTATATACCTCTACTGTGATTATATACCTCTACTGTAATTATATACCTTACCTCTACTGTGATTATATACCTCTACTGTAATTATATACCTCTACTGTGATTATATACCTCTACTGTAATTATATACCTCTACTGTGATTATATACCTCTACTGTAATTATATATACCTCTACTGTGATTATATACCTCTACTGTGATTATATACCTCTACTGTAATTATATACCTCTACTGTGATTATATACCTCTACTGTGATTATATACCTCTACTGTAATTATATACCTCTACTGTGATTATATACCTCTACTGTAATTATATACCTCTACTGTAATTATATACCTCTACTGTGATTATATACCTCTACTGTAATTATATACCTCTACTGTAATTATATATACCTCTACTGTGATTATATACCTCTACGGTGATTATATATACCTCTACTGTGATTATATATACCTCTACTGTAATTATATATACCTCTACTGTGATTATATACCTCTACTGTAATTATATATACCTCTACTGTGATTATATACCTCTACTGTAATTATATACCTCTACTGTGATTATATACCTCTACTGTGATTATATACCTCTACTGTGATTATATACCTCTACTGTAATTATATACCTCTACTGTGATTATATACCTCTACTGTGATTATATACCTCTACTGTAATTATATACCTCTACTGTGATTATATACCTCTACTGTGATTATATACCTCTACTGTAATTATATACCTCTACTGTGATTATATACCTCTACTGTAATTATATACCTCTACTGTAATTATATACCTCTACTGTGATTATATACCTCTACTGTAATTATATACCTCTACTGTAATTATATATACCTCTACTGTGATTATATACCTCTACGGTGATTATATATACAGTGGGGAAAAAAAGTATTTAGTCAGCCACCAATTGTGCAAGTTCTCCCACTTAAAAAGATGAGAGAGGCCTGTAATTTTCATCATAGGTACACGTCAACTATGACAGACAAATTGAGAAAACAAATTCCAGAAAATCACATTGTAGGATTTTTAATGAATTTATTTGCAAATTATGGTGGAAAATAAGTATTTGGTCACCTACAAACAAGCAAGATTTCTGGCTCTCATAGACCTGTAACTTCTTCTTTAAGAGGCTCTTCTGTCCTCCACTTGTTACCTGTATTAATGGCACCTGTTTGAACTTGTTATCAGTATAAAAGACACCTGTCCACAACCTCAAACAGTCACACTCCAAACTCCACTATGGCCAAGACCAAAGAGCTGTCAAAGGACACCAGAAACAAAATTGTAGACCTGCACCAGGCTGGGAAGACTGAATCTGCAATAGGTAAGCAGCTTGGTTTGAAGAAATCAACTGTGGGAGCAAATATTAGGAAATGGAAGACATACAAGACCACTGATAATCTCCCTCGATCTGGGGCTCCACGCAAGATCTCACCCCGTGGGGTCAAAATGATCACAAGAACGGTGAGCAAAAATCCCACAACCACACGGGGGGACCTAGTGAATGACCTGCAGAGAGCTGGGACCAAAGTAACAAAGCCTACCATCAGTAACACACTACGCCGCCAGGGACTCAAATCATGCAGTGCCAGACGTGTCCCCCTGCTTAAGCCAGTACATGTCCAGGCCCGTCTGAAGTTTGCTAGAGTGCATTTGGATGATCCAGAAGAGGATTGGGAGAATGTCATATGAAACCAAAATAGAACTTTTTGGTAAAAACTCAACTCGTCGTGTTTGGAGGACAAAGAATGCTGAGTTGCATCCAAAGAACACCATACCTACTGTGAAGCATGGGGGTGGAAACATCATGCTTTGGGGCAGTTTTTTCTGCAAATGGACCAGGACGACTGATTCGTGTAAAGGAAAGAATGAATGGGGCCATGTATCGTGAGATTTTGAGTGAAAACCTCCTTCCATCAGCAAGGGCATTGAAGATGAAACGTGGCTGGGTCTTTCAGCATGACAATGATCCCAAACAAACCGCCCGGGTACGAAGGAGTGGCTTCGTAAGAAGCATTTCAAGGTCCTGGAGTGGCCTAGCCAGTCTCCAGATCTCAACCCCATAGAAAATCTTTGGAGGGAGTTGAAAGTCTGTGTTGCCCAGCGACAGCCCCAAAACATCACTGCTCTAGAGGAGATCTGCATGGAGGAATGGGCCAAAATACCAGCAACAGTGTATGAAAACCTTGTGAAGACATACAGAAAACATTTGACCTGTGTCATTGCCAACAAAGGGTATATAACAAAGTATTGAGAAACTTTTGTTATTGACCAAATACTTATTTTCCACCATAATTTGCAAATAAATTCATAAAAAATCCTACAATGTGATTTTCTGGATTTTTTTTTCTCATTTTGTCTGTCATAGTTGACGTGTACCTATGATTAAATTTACAGGCCTCTCTCATCTTTTTAAGTGGGAGAACTTGCACAATTGGTGGCTGACTAAATACTTTTTTGCCCCACTGTACCTCTACTGTGATTATATATACCTCTACTGTAATTATATATACCTCTACTGTGATTATATACCTCTACTGTAATTATATATACCTCTACTGTGATTATATACCTCTACTGTAATTATATACCTCTACTGTGATTATATACCTCTACTGTGATTATATACCTCTACTGTGATTATATACCTCTACTGTAATTATATATACCTCTACTGTGATTATATACCTCTACTGTAATTATATACCTCTACTGTAATTATATACCTCTACTGTGATTATATACCTCTACTGTGATTATATACCTCTACTGTGATTATATACCTCTACTGTAATTATATACCTCTACTGTGATTATATACCTCTACTGTAATTATATACCTCTACTGTGATTATATACCTCTACTGTGATTATATACCTCTACTGTAATTATATACCTCTACTGTGATTATATACCTCTACTGTGATTATATACCTCTACTGTAATTATATACCTCTACTGTGATTATATACCTCTACTGTAATTATATACCTCTACTGTAATTATATACCTCTACTGTGATTATATACCTCTACTGTAATTATATACCTCTACTGTGATTATATATACCTCTACTGTAATTATATATACCTCTACTGTGATTATATACCTCTACTGTAATTATATATACCTCTACTGTGATTATATACCTCTACTGTAATTATATACCTCTACTGTGATTATATACCTCTACTGTGATTATATACCTCTACTGTGATTATATACCTCTACTGTAATTATATATACCTCTACTGTGATTATATACCTCTACTGTAATTATATACCTCTACTGTAATTATATACCTCTACTGTGATTATATACCTCTACTGTGATTATATACCTCTACTGTAATTATATATACCTCTACTGTGATTATATACCTCTACTGTAATTATATACCTCTACTGTGATTATATACCTCTACTGTAATTATATACCTCTACTGTAATTATATATACCTCTACTGTGATTATATACCTCTACTGTAATTATATACCTCTACTGTAATTATATACCTCTACTGTAATTATATTATTTACTGTGATTATGCATCAAATTGTTTAAATAATGGAACACATTTGTACTTATAACACAGTTGACCTGCATCACATTCATAAATTTCTACTTTCCTGTCCCGTTTTAAATACATACATTTTATTTCCACATAGAAACCTTTTATGCATGGCATATCTCAGTTGACTAGCTTTGACATTTTAGTCATTTAGCAGACGCTCTTATCCAGTGAGTGCATACATTTTTCATACTGCCCCCCCCGTGGGAATCGAACCCACAACCCTGGCATTGCAAGCACCATGCTCTACCAACTGAGCTACACAGGACCACACAGGGGAAGTCTCTCCTCCCGCATCAGTAGAGAACAGGGGGAGAGACTGAATAATGTGGCGCAGTGTAGAGACTTGGAGCGTTTTGTTTGGGTTCAAATCAGAGGCGAAAATAACTAATTTATTTGTTTTTCCAATCATGTCAATAACTGTTTTATCCCTCCCATCTAGTCCCAAATTACGTCCATTCAATTGATTGAAGATGTCACTAAAAACAAACATCTGATACGAACTCCTCATTAAGCATTTTCGATAGATATGTGTTGGCTTTCTTGTGGCGGCAATCAAAGAGAAAAGCAACCATTTCCTCCCTCAGCTCACACGGCCTGCTCAAAGCAAACCATTTCCTCCCTCAGCTCACACGGCCTGCTCAAAGCAACCATTTCCTCCCTCAGCTCACACGGGCTGCTCAAAGCAACCATTTCCTCCCTCAGCTCACACGGCCTGCTCAAAGCAACCATTTCCTCCCTCAGCTCACACGGCCTGCTCAAAGCAACTATTTCCTCCCTCGGCTCACACGGCCTGCTCAAAGCAACCATTTCCTCCCTCAGCTCACACGGCCTGCTCAAAGCAACCAATTCCTCCCTCAGCTCACACGGCCTGCTCAAAGCAACCATTTCCTCCCTCAGCTCACACGGCCTGCTCAAAGCAACCATTTCCTCCCTCGGCTGCTCTCTCTTTAAAAGCCTTGCTCAGCAGACTAATAAACAAGCCATGTTGCAGGCTAGATGTTGATCGGATAAAGTTTATGATAGCCATAACTGAGTAATGTTGTTCTATAACTCACCGCTGAGTAAAGAGCAACGCTCTGGTGTATCAGAGGGCCGTTCTAAATGGATAAACGGGCCAGATCTGGCCCGCGAGCCGCCAGTCTAAAAGCCCTGATTTAGAGTTACCCAACCTCCCTCCCTCTGTAAGGAGCTTAAAGGTGAACGACCTTGTGAATGGAACCTTCAGACTACAGAATGTTAAGATGGTTAGTTCTACAAGAGTTCTGTAACAATCCTTTATAGTACATAATCAGCCCTCATCAACCCCTGACCAGAGCAGATCAGAGAAGGGAAAGAATGTGTGTTAACAGTCTGCATGTGACAGAGTTACACACAGAGCAGGAGGGGTACAGGGGGGTAGAGGAGGGGGAGAGGGGGGAGGAGGGGGGGAGAGGTAGAGGGGGGAGGTGTAGAGGGGGAAAGGAGGTGTAGGGGGGAAGGAGGGTTAAAGGAGAGGTAGAGCGGAGGAAGGAGGGTTAAAGGAGAGGTAGAGCGGAGGAAGGAGGGGTAGAGGAGAGGTAGAGGGGAGGAAGGAGGGGTAGAGGAGAGGTAGAGCGGAGGAAGGAGGGGTAGAGGAGAGGTAGAGAGGGGAGGAGGGGGGGAGAGGTAGAGGGGGGGAGGTGTAGAGGGGGAAAGGAGGTGTAGGGGGGAAGGAGGGTTAAAGGAGAGGTAGAGCGGAGGAAGGAGGGGTAGAGGAGAGGTAGAGCGGAGGAAGGAGGGGTAGAGGAGAGGTAGAGCAGAGGAAGGAGGGATAGAGGAGAGGTAGAGAGGGGAGGAGGGGGGGAGAGGTAGAGGGGGGAGGTGTAGAGGGGGAAAGGAGGTGTAGGGGGGAAGGAGGGTTAAAGGAGAGGTAGAGCGGAGGAAGGAGGGGTAGAGGAGAGGTAGAGCGGAGGAAGGAGGGGTAGAGGAGAGGTAGAGAGGGGAGGAGGGGGGGAGAGGTAGAGGGGGGAGGAGGGTTAAAGGAGAGGTAGAGGGGAGGAAGGAGGGTTAAAGGAGAGGTAGAGGGGAGGAAGGAGGGTTAAAGGAGAGGTAGAGGGGAGGAAGGAGGGTTAAAGGAGAGGTAGAGGGGAGGAAGGAGGGTTAAAGGAGAGGTAGAGGGGAGGAAGGAGGGGTAGAGGAGAGGTAGAGGGGAGGAAGGAGGGGTAGAGGAGAGGTAGAGCGGAGGAAGGAGGGTTAAAGGAGAGGTAGAGGGGAGGAAGGAGGGTTAAAGGAGAGGTAGAGGGGAGGAAGGAGGGTTAAAGGAGAGGTAGAGGGGAGGAAGGAGGGTTAAAGGAGAGGTAGAGGGGAGGAAGGAGGGTTAAAGGAGAGGTAGAGGGGAGGAAGGAGGGGTAGAGGAGAGGTAGAGGGGAGGAAGGAGGGTTAAAGGAGAGGTAGAGGGGAGGAAGGAGGGGTAGAGGAGAGGTAGAGGGGAGGAAGGAGGGTTAAAGGAGAGGTAGAGGGGAGGAAGGAGGGTTAAAGGAGAGGTAGAGCTGAGGAAGGAGGGTTAAAGGAGAGGTAGAGCAGAGGAAGGAGGGATAGAGGAGAGGTAGAGGGGGGAGGAGGGGGGGAGAGGTAGAGCAGAGGAAGGAGGGGTAGAGGTGAGGTAGAGCAGAGGAAGGAGGGGTAGAGGAGAGGTAGAGGGGAGGAAGGAGGGTAACAGGGATTATCTAGCTTTGCTTTGGAAAGAGATATGCTCCCTTAATTCTCTCTCACTTCACTGTTTCTCTTTTCTGGTTCGGCTCTGTTCTCTCTTAATACTCTGTGTTTTCACGCATTTATTCTCCCTCTGGTCATCTGAGCACCACACAGGGTTAGGGTTAGGAGCACTACAGGGTTAGGATTAGGAGCACTACAGGTTTAGGGTTAGGAGCACTACAGGGTTAGGATTAGGAGCACTACAGGGTTAGGGTTAGGAGCACTACAGGGTTAGGATTAGGAGCACTACAGGGTTAGGATTAGGAGCACTACAGGGTTAGGGTTAGGAGCACTACAGGTTTAGGGTTAGGAGCACTACAGGGTTAGGATTAGGAGCACTACAGGGTTAGGAGCACTACAGGTATGGGTTAGGAGCACTACAGGGTTAGGGTTAGGAGCACTACAGGGTTAGGGTTAGGAGCACTACAGGGTTAGGGTTAGGAGCACTACAGGGTTAGAGCATCCAGGCTCTGTCGCAGCCGGCCACGACCGGGAGACTCATGGGCGGCGCACAATTGGCCCAGCGTCGTCCAGGGTAGGGGAGGGAATGGCTGGCAGGGATGTAGCTCAGTTGATAGAGCATGGCGTTTGCAATGCCAGGGTTGTGGGTTCGATTCCCACGGGGGGCCAGTATACAAAAATATGTATTCACTAACTGTAAGTCGCTCTGGATAAGAGCGTCTGCTAAATTAAAAAAAAAAAAAAAAAAGGTTTAGGGTTAGGAGCACTACACGGTTAGGAGCACTACAGGGTTAGGATTAGGAGCACTACACGGTTAGGAGCACTACAGGGTTAGGATTAGGAGCACTACACGGTTAGGAGCACTACAGGGTTAGGATTAGGAGCACTACAGGGTTAGGAGCACTACAGGGTTAGGGTTAGGAGCACTACAGGGTTAGGGTTAGGAGCACTACTGGGTTAGGATTAGGAGCACTACACGGTTAGGAGCACTACAGGGTTAGGGTTAGGAGCACTACAGGGTTAGGATTAGGAGCACTACACGGTTAGGAGCACTACAGGGTTAGGGTTAGGAGCACTACAGTGTTAGGGTTAGGAGCACTACAGGGTTAGGATTAGGAGCACTACAGGGTTAGGGTTAGGAGCACTACAGGGTTAGGGTTAGGAGCACTACAGGGTTAGGATTAGGAGCACTACAGGGTTAGGGTTAGGAGCACTACAGGGTTAGGGTTAGGAGCACTACAGGGTTAGGATTAGGAGCACTACTGACCACAACTACTGACCAAAACCATGTGCATAAATTAGCATATAAAACTTAACAACAATAATTGTAACTCTTGAACTGTTCAAGCTAGAGACACCAAACCAACTTTCACAGGTTTATGCTGTCCCAACTTCAAATTCTTTAAAAACTTTTATCAACTATAACTATATAAATGTGCATAAATTAGCATAAAATAACTCACCAACAGTAACTCTTGAACCATTCAAGCTAGAGACACCAAACCAACGTTTTAATGTGCAGGCCATCCTATACTATCGACCACCTGATCCTCCACCAGCTAGCAATCACACCACATCTTCTTCTAGCAATCACACCACATCTTCTTCTAGCAATCACACCACATCTTCTTCTAGCAATCACACCACATCTTCTTCTAGCAATCACACCACATCTTCTTCTAGCAATCACACCACATCTTCTTCTAGCAATCACACCACATCTTCTTCTAGCAATCACACCACATCTTCTTCTAGCAATCACACCACATCTTCTTCTAGCAATCACACCACATTTTCTTCTAGCAATCACACCACATCTTCTTCTAGCAATCACACCACATCTTCTTCTAGCAATCACACCACATCTTCAGGAAATGTACTATTCTAGTTGTTATTGGTTCCATCAAAGCAGCACTACAGTCAGAGGCTCCATGTGTATCAAGTGAATAAAAAATTAAGGAATTAAATTGGCTAAATGAGGAGTAGGCTACAATGATCAACCAACAGGTAGGCTGTTGTTTCATACGAATGGAGTTGTTGTAGACAAGGACGGGGAGTGCAGCAAAATAGACTCAATTAGCCTTGCTCGCACACACTTTTTCAGTTCTGCCCACAAATGTTTTATAGGATTGAGGTCAGGGCTTTGTGATGGCCACTCCAATACCTTGACTTTGTTGTCCTTAAGCCATTCTGCCACAACTTTGGAAGTATGCTTTGTGTCAATGTCCATTTGGAAGACCCATTTGCGACCAAGCTTTACCTTCCTGACTGATGTCTTGAGATGTTGCTTCAATATATTTACATAATTTTCCTTCCTCATGATGCCATCTATTTTGTGAAGTGCACCAGTCCCTCCTGCAGCAAAGCACCAATCACAGCATGATGCTGCCACCCCCGTGCTTCACGGTTGGGATGGTGATCTTCAGCTTGCAAGCAAACCCCCTTTTTCCCACAAACATGACGATGGTCATTATGGCCAAACAGTTATATTTTTGTTTCATCAGACCACATGACATTTGTCCAAAAAGTACGATCTTTGTCCCCATGTTCAGTTGCAAACTGTAGTCTGGCTTTTTGATGGCGGTTTTGGAGCAGTGGCTTCTTCCTTGAGCGGCCTTTCAGGTTATGTCGATATAGGACTCGTTTTGCTGGGGATATAGATACTTTTGTACCTGTTTCCTCCAGCATCTTCACAAGGTCCTTTGCTGTTGTTCTGGGATTGATTTGCACTTTTCGCACACCAAAGTACGTTCATCTCTAGGAGATAGAACGTGTCTCCTTCCTGAGCGGTATGACGCTTCATGGTCCCATGGTGTTTATACTTGCGTACTATTGTTTGTACAGATGAACATGGTACCTTCAGGCGTTTGGAAATTGCTCCCAAGGATGAACCAGACTTGTGGAGGTCTACCATTTTTTTTTCTGAGGTCTTGGCTCATTTCTTTTGATTTTCCCATGATGTCAAGCAAAGAGGCACTGAGTTTGAAGGCAGGCCTTGAAGTACCTCCAATTGACTCAAATTATGTCAATTAGCCTATCAGAAGCTTCTAAAGCCATGACATCATTTTCTGGAATTTTCCAAGCTGTTTAAAGGCACAGTCAACTTAGTGTATGTAAACTTCTGACCCACTGGAATTGTGATACAGTGAATTATAAGTGAAATAATCTGTCTGTAAACAATTGTTGGAAAAATTACTTGTGTCATGCACAAAGTAGATGTCCTAACCGACTTGCCAAAACTATAGTTT
Source organism: Coregonus clupeaformis (assembly GCF_020615455.1). Classification (NCBI taxonomy): domain Eukaryota; kingdom Metazoa; phylum Chordata; class Actinopteri; order Salmoniformes; family Salmonidae; genus Coregonus; species Coregonus clupeaformis. The sequence continues at coordinate 49,029,427 of NC_059218.1, read as the reverse complement.
GTTAACAAGAAATTTGTGGAGTGGTTGAAAAACAAGTTTTAATGACTCCAACCTCAGTGTATGTAAACTTCCGACTTCAGCTGTAACCTACGGCAGCAACAAGTTTGTCTAACTAACACTAGTCGGTTTGGCTACTTTCTCTCTCCCTCTCTCCCTCCACGTCACACACACCAGCCCCTGCTCCTCTCCCGCCCCTCCACCACCCTTCTGCTGAAACAAGCGGAGTGCACCGGCTCTCTCCTGAGTTGCACGAGCAAGTCCCCATTGATGTGAGAAAATATACATATTTCTTTAAAACAGATGTATTTCGAGGTTCGACTATCAGGATATCCGTTTATTTTTTACATTATTCAAATAGTGAAATAATTTCAAATGCCCATCCCTATTATGATTCACGTCATTGTTTTGTTATGTAAATTATACCCCCATTTTCTTAATTACTGCTGTATGGCTGTAGCTCATTATACATCACACCCCATGCTGCTGCCTGTCCCTCTGTCCCTCTGTCCCTCTGTCCCTCTGTCCCTCTGTCCCTCTGTCCCTCTGTCCCTATGTCCCTCTGTCCCTCTGTCCCTCTGTCCCTCTGTCCCTCTGTCCCTATGTCCCTCTGTCCCTCTGTCCCTATGTCCCTCTGTCCCTCTGTCCCTCTGTCCCTCTGTCCCTCTGTCCCTCTGTCCCTCTGTCCCTATGTCCCTCTGTCCCTCTGTCCCTCTGTCCCTCTGTCCCTCTGTCCCTCTGTCCCTCTGTCCCTCTGTCCCTCTGTCCCTCTGTCCCTCTGTCCCTCTGTCCCGCTGTCCCTCTGTATGGCTGTAGCTGGTTATAGACCCCATGCTGCTGCATGTCCCTCTGACATGTTCCTTTGTCCTCAACAAGAACACCAGAGCAATAACAACATCATACACGACAAGACTTCTCTAGCTATGCCCTATTCCCCTAGCCTCTCTGGCCCTATTCCCCTACCCTCTCTGGCCCTATTCCCCTAGCCTCTCTGGCCCTATTCCCCTAGCCTCTCTGGCCCTATTCCCCTAGCCTCTCTGGCCCTATTCCCCTAGCCTCTTTAGCCCTATTCCCATAGCCTCTCTGGCCCTATTCCCCTAGCCTCTCTGGCCCTATTCCCCTAGCCTCTCTGGCCCTATTCCCCTAGCCTCTCTGGCCCTATTCCCCTAGCCTCTCTGGCCCTATTCCCCTAGCCTCTTTAGCCCTATTCCCATAGCCTCTCTGGCCCTATTCCCCTAGCCTCTCTGGCCCTATTCCCCTAGCCTCTCTGGCCCGATTCCCCTAGCCTCTTTGGCCCTATTCCCATAGCCTCTCTGGCCCTATTCCCCTAGCCTCTCTGGCCCTATTCCCCTAGCCTCTCTGGCCCTATTCCCCTAGCCTCTCTGGCCCTATTCCCCTAGCCTCTCTGGCCCGATTCCCCTACCCTCTCTGGCCCTATTCCCCTAGCCTCTCTGGCCCTATTCCCCTAGCCTCTTTGGCCCTATTCCCCTAGCCTCTCTGGCCCTATTCCCCTAGCCTCTCTGGCCCTATTCCCCTAGCCTCTCTGGCCCTATTCCCCTACCCTCTCTGGCCCTATTCCCCTAGCATCTCTGGCCCTATTCCCCTAGCCTCTCTGGCCCTATTCCCCTACCCTCTCTGGCCCTATTCCCCTAGCCTCTCTGACCCTATTCCCCTAGCCTATCTGGCCCTATTCCCCTACCCTCTCTGGCCCTATTCCCCTAGCCTCTCTGGCCCTATTCCCCTAGCCTCTCTGGCCCTATTCCCCTACCCTCTCTGGCCCTATTCCCCTAGCCTCTCTGGCCCTATTCCCCTAGCCTCTCTGGCCCTATTCCCCTACCCTCTCTGGCCCTATTCCCCTACCCTCTCTGGCCCTATTCCCCTAGCCTCTCTGGCCCTATTCCCCTAGCCTCTCTGGCCCTATTCCCCTACCCTCTCTGGCCCTATTCCCCTAGCCTCTCTGGCCCTATTCCCCTAGCCTCTCTGGCCCTATTCCCCTAGCCTCTCTGGCCCTATTCCCCTAGCCTCTCTGGCCCTATTCCCCTACCCTCTCTGGCCCTATTCCCCTAGCCTCTCTGGCCCTATTCCCCTACCCTCTCTGCCCTATTCCCCTAGCCTCTCTGGCCCTATTCCCTTAGTCTCTCTGGCCCTATTCCCTTAGTCTCTCTGGCACTATTCCCCTAGCCTCTCTGGCCCTATTCCCCTAGACCAGGGGTGTCAAACATATTGTCGGATATAACCAATTTTCAGTGCGGCCTTTCGGACCTCGTTGAAGACTGAATGTGGCCCTTTGAACCTCGTTGATTACTGAATGCGGCCCTTCGGACCTCGTTGAAGACTGAATGCGGCCCTTCGGACCTCGTTGAAGACTGAATGCGGGCCTTCGGACCTCGTTGAAGACTGAATGCGGCCCTTCGGACCTCGTTGAAGACTGAATGCGGCCCTTCGGACCTCGTTGAAGACTGAATGCGGGCCTTCGGACCTCGTTGAAGACTGAATGCGGCCCTTCGGACCTCGTTGAAGACTGAATGCGGCCCTCGGACCTCGTTGAAGACTGAATGCGGCCCTTCGGACCTCGTTGAAGACTGAATGCGGCCCCCGGGGCAAAATTAGTTTGATGCCCCTGACCTTTCCCCTATTCCCTATCCCAGAGACTCTGTTCCCTAACCCAGAGACTATTCCCTATCCCAGAGACTCTATTCCCTATCCCAGAGACTCTGTTCCCTATCCCAGAGACTATATTCCCTATCCCAGAGACTCTATTCCCTATCCCAGAGACTCTGTTCCCTATCCCTGAGACTATATTCCCTATCCCATAGACTCTATTCCCTATCCCAGAGACTCTATTCCCTATCCCAGAGACTCTATTCGCTATCCCAGAGACTATATTCCCTATCCCAGAGACTCTATTCCCTATCCCAGAGACTATATTCCCTATCCCAGAGACTCTATTCCCTATCCCATAGACTATATTCCCTATCCCAGAGACTCTATTCCCTATCCCAGAGACTCTATTCCCTATCCCAGAGACTCTATTCCCTATCCCAGAGACTATATTCCCTATCCCAGAGACTCTGTTCCCTATCCCAGAGACTCTATTCCCTATCCCAGAGACTATATTCCCTATCCCAGAGACTCTGTTCCCTATCCCAGAGACTCTATTCCCTATCCCAGAGACTCTATTCCCTATCCCAGAGACTCTGTTCCCTATCCCAGAGACTCTATTCCCTATCCCAGAGACTATATTCCCTATCCCAGAGACTCTGTTCCCTATCCCAGAGACTCTATTCCCTATCCCAGAGACTCTATTCCCTATCCCAGAGACTCTATTCCCTATCCCAGAGACTCTATTCCCTATCCCAGAGACTATATTCCATACCCAGGCTTACACCCTTTCATGCAGACATCTCTACCACAGGACGTTCTCTAACAGGACTAATAAATTATTTGGATTTAATTAAATACGGACAAAGGATCTGTGCAATACACCAGGATAGATTTAAACAGCTCAACTATATGGATGTTAGATATGTGTAACGTCAGCTCAACACGTTGTGTGTTTCTAAATCTAGGGAGATATTTGAGATTGTTGACCGTTGATTGCTGAGTGTTAACGCAGCCTTGGGGCTTTAGATCAATTGGATTAAAATAAATAATTGTATTTAAAAAACAACAACATACAGTAAACCACAGTTGTAGCAGAGGCTTAGTCATTTCCCCACCGCAGCTTTAAATACCTGATCTTTCACCTGGATCACTGGTCTAAAGAGTTCTATTGTGAACTCTCTCTTTTCATTTCCCATCTCTCTTCATGTCTGTCGTTCTCTCTCTCACTCGCTCTCTCGCGCTCTCTTTTTTATATTATATTTATACAATACCTTTTTGGAAAGTATTCAGACCCCTTGACTTTTTCTACATTTTGTTATGGTTACAGCCTTATTCTAAAATGGATTAAATTGTTTTTTTCCCCCCTCATCAATAGCCCATAATGACAAAGTAAAAACAGGTTTTGGGAAATGTGTGCGTACAGTGCATTCGGAAAGCATTCAGACCCCTTCACTTTTTCCACATTCGTTACAGCCTTATTCTAAAATAGATTAAATTGTTTTTTTCCCCTCAATCTATACACAATACCCCATAATGACAAAGTGAAGTTTATCAAACAGAAAAAACAGAAATATTACATTTACATAAGTATTCAGACCCTTTACTCAGTACTTTGTTGAAGCGCCTTTGGCAGCGATTACAGCCTCGAGTCTTCTTGGGTATGACGCTACAAGCTTGGCACACCTGTATTTGGGGAGTTTCTCCCATTCTTCTCTGCAGATCCTCTCAAGCTCTGTCAGGTTGGATGAGGAGCGTCGCTGCACAGCTATTTTCAGGTCTCTCCAGAGATGTTAGATCGGGTTCAAGTCTGGGCTCTGGCTGGGCCACTCAAGGACATTCAGAGACTTGTCCCAAACCCACTCCTGCGTTGTCTTTGCTGTGTGCTTAGTGTCGTTGTCCTGTTGGAAGGTGAACCTTCGCCCCAGTCTGAGGTCCTGAGCGCTCTGGAGCAGGTTTTTATCAAGGATCTCTCTGTACTTTGCTCCGTTCATCTTTGCCTCGATCCTGACTAGTCTCTCAGTCCCTGCTGCTGAAAAACATCCCCACAGCATGATGCTTCCACCACCATGCTTCACTGTAGGGATGGTGCCAGGTTTCCTCCAGACGTGATGCTTGGCATTCAGGCCAAAGAGTTCAATCAGATAATCTTGCCTTTTGGCAAACTCCAAGCGGGCTGTCATGTGCCTTTTACTGAGGAGTGGCTTCCGTCTGGTCACTCTACCATAAAGGCCAGATAGTTGTCCTTCTGGAAGGTTCTCCCATCTCCACAATGACCCAACACACCTCCAGGCTGTGTAAGGGCTATTTGACCAAGAAGGAGAGTGATGGAGTGCTGCATCAGATGACCTGGCCTCCACAATCCCCCGACCTCAACCCAATTGAGATGGTTTGGGATGAGTCGGACGGCAGAGTGAAGGAAAAGCAGCCAACAAGTGCTCAGCATATGTGGGAACTCCTTCAAGACTGTTGGAAAAGCATTCCAGGTGAAGCTGGTTGAGAGAATGCCAAGAGTGTGCAAAGATGTTATCAAGTCAAAGGGTGGCTATTTGAAGAATCTCAAATATAAAATATATTTTGATTTGTTTAACACTTTTTTGGTTACTACATGACTCCATATGTGTTATTTCATAGTTTTAATGTCTTCACTATTATTCTACAATGTAGAAAATAGTAGAAATAAAGAAAAACCCTTGAATGAGTAGGTGTGTTCAAAACTTTTGACTGGGACTGTATGCAAATAAGATATTTCTGTTTCTTATTTTTTTATACATTTGCAAACATTTCTAAAAACCTGTTTTCTCTTTGTCATTATAGGGTATAGGCACTGTATATATTTTTTACAATAATCAAAAAACATGAATCTCTCTCTCTCTCTTAGTAGTAACAGTTGTCAGTGTTATAGAGTAAAGCCAACATATTAAACCTCTTACAGTGTGTGACGCCACTCTAGTGTTGCCCAAGTCCTGAAACAATACCCTCTGTGATTGGGGATCACACACACACACACACACACACACACACACACACACACACACACACACACACACACACACACACACACACACCTTATCACGTGGCTCTCCCCTCTCCTAATCTCACACTTTCTCTTCATCACTCTTTCGCCTGCGTCCCCAAAACTCTGTCGCTCTCAGTCTGTCACTGCCGGTCACTCAGGCCAGCCAACCAGACACACACAGACAGGGAGTACAGGAAACACAGAGGACGGGACAGGACAGAGGACAGGACATACAGAGGACAGGACAGAGGACGGGACAGAGGACAGGACATAAAGGCTGTGCAGTTAATTCTGGAACAAGGCCAACTGTTCTGAGGGAGGATCTCCTGGATCTACTGAAAGACAACCCAGATTAGATCATCTCAGAAGATTCGAACCATCCAACTGAGACTGACAGTTTACTGCCAGGAGGAATCCACTAGCAAGCCAATCAACAAGAAGCAGAGAATCACAGACTGGGTTCTGTGAACGATCCAAAGAGGACCTGAAGAGAAAGACGCTGGTCTGAGTGGACCAATCAGAGAAGAGCAAGGAATCTAAACAATCTATCAGAGCTGATTATCCCTCCGCTGGAAGACTTTTCTCTTCCCTTCTTTCTCTTGTTCTGCAGACTGTATCCCTCCATCTCACCAACCAACCTCTCTGCCTGCTATCGCTCGGAGAGAGAGAAACACACTTACAGTCAGATCTAGCTATGTCTGAGTCAATGAAAATGGCGATGGATGCACTGTGTGTCTCTGACGGGGTTGGGTCGGGGGTCGGGGGTCGTGTGAGGTCAGACAGCACCTCGTCCCAGGGGTCAAAGGGCAGACTGCTGCTCCGACAGCGGCTGTCCCAGCTGCTGAACTGTGTAGAGGACCTGAGCTCTGATGATGAGGCTAACGAGGAAGTGTCCCGCACTCTGGATGAAGCCTTTCAGCTCTGTGGACGCATCAGCCCCCGAGACACCTTCAGGTTCACACAGACACGCACACACCCAGAGGGAAGCACACACACACACACACCCAGAGGGAAGCACACACATACACACACCCAGAGGGAAGCACACACATACACACCCAGAGAGAGAGAGAGACACACACACCAAGTACCTTAGTAGTTTTAAGTATCAAGGCTGGGTTCTAAGGCTGTGTTCTAAAGCTGGGTTCTGCAAATAACCTTTCTTCTGAAAATACACAGTTTGTTTATTATTTCTCTCTCTCTACTTCTTGCTTGTTTCTGATAGGCTGCACATGGTCACATGGAATGTGGCGACAGCAGAGCCTCCTGGTGATGTCACTTCCTTGCTGCAGCTGGAAGCCCAGCCCGCCACAGACCTCTACGTGATTGGGTGAGATCATGTCTGCTGGACAGCTATTCGATGTTGACTGTAAAATCTGTCTGTTTACTTGTATATAAGTGTATGTTTTATTAAAGTGTGTGTGTGTGTGTGTCAGTCTTCAGGAGGTGAATGCAGCTCCTCTGCGGTTTCTGTCAGACCTGCTGGTAGAAGACTCCTGGAGCCACCTTCTGATGAACACACTGGCCCATAGAGGCTACATCAAGGTAGTGTGTGTGTGTGTGTGTGTGTGTGTGTGTGTGTGTGTGTGTGTGTGTGTGTGTGTGTGTGTGTGTGTGTGTGTGTGTGTGTGTGTGTGTGTGTGTGTGTGTGTGTGTGTGTGAGAGAGAGCTGCACCAGTAAGTTGTGAGAAAACAATAGGAGGAATAAGTTGGTTCATTCATTCCGGTCCTGTTGCAGGTTGAGAAGACACACACAGGGCCCGTTGTCTCTGTCTAGTATTTATATAACAGGTCAGATCAGGGCCCGTTGTCTCTGTCTAGTATTTATGTAACAGGTCAGATCAGGACCCGTTGTCTCTGTCTAGTATTTATATAACAGGTCAGATCAGGGGCGTTGTCTCTGTCTAGTATTTATGTAACAGGTCAGAACAGGGCCCGTTGTCTCTGTCTAGTATTTATGTAACAGGTCAGATCAGGGCCCGTTGTCTCTGTCTAGTATTTATGTAACAGGTCAGATCAGGGCCCGTTGTCTCTGTCTAGTATTTATGTAACAGGTCAGATCAGGGCCCGTTGTCTCTGTCTAGTATTTATGTAACAGGTCAGATCAGGGCCCGTTGTCTCTTTCTAGTATTTATGTAACAGGTCAGATCAGTGCCCGTTGTCTCTGTCTAGTATTTATGTAACAGGTCAGATCAGGGCCCGTTGTCTCTGTCTAGTATTTATGTAACAGGTCAGATCAGGGCCCGTTGTCTCTGTCTAGAATTTATGTAACAGGTCAGATCAGGGCCCGTTGTCTCTGTCTAGTATTTATGTAACAGGTCAGATCAGGGCCCGTTGTCTCTGTCTAGTATTTATGTAACAGGTCAGATCAGGGCCCGTTGTCTCTATCTAGTATTTATGTAACAGGTCAGATCAGGGCCCGTTGTCTCTGTCTAGTATTTATGTAACAGGTCAGATCAGGACCCGTTGTCTCTGTCTAGTATTTATGTAACAGGTCAGATCAGGGCCCGTTGTCTCTGTCTAGTATTTATGTAACAGGTCAGATCAGGGCCCGTTGTCTCTGTCTAGTATTTATGTAACAGGTCAGATCAGGGCCCATTGTCTCTGTCTAGTATTTATATAACAGGTCAGATCAGGGGCGTTGTCTCTGTCTAGTATTTATGTAACAGGTCAGATCAGGGCCCGTTGTCTCTGTCTAGTATTTATATAACAGGTCAGATCAGGGGCGTTGTCTCTGTCTAGTATTTATGTAACAGGTCAGAACAGGGCCCGTTGTCTCTGTCTAGTATTTATGTAACAGGTCAGATCAGGGCCCGTTGTCTCTGTCTAGTATTTATGTAACAGGTCAGATCAGGGCCCGTTGTCTCTGTCTAGTATTTATGTAACAGGTCAGATCAGGGCCCATTGTCTCTGTCTAGTATTTATGTAACAGGTCAGATCAGGGCCCGTTGTCTCTGTCTAGTATTTATGTAACAGGTCAGATCAGTGCCCGTTGTCTCTGTCTAGTATTTATGTAACAGGTCAGATCAGGGCCCGTTGTCTCTGTCTAGTATTTATGTAACAGGTCAGATCAGGGCCCGTTGTCTCTGTCTAGAATTTATGTAACAGGTCAGATCAGGGCCCGTTGTCTCTGTCTAGTATTTATGTAACAGGTCAGATCAGGGCCCGTTGTCTCTGTCTAGTATTTATGTAACAGGTCAGATCAGGGCCCGTTGTCTCTATCTAGTATTTATGTAACAGGTCAGATCAGGGCCCGTTGTCTCTGTCTAGTATTTATGTAACAGGTCAGATCAGGACCCGTTGTCTCTGTCTAGTATTTATGTAACAGGTCAGATCAGGGCCCGTTGTCTCTGTCTAGTATTTATGTAACAGGTCAGATCAGGGCCCGTTGTCTCTGTCTAGTATTTATGTAACAGGTCAGATCAGGGCCCATTGTCTCTGTCTAGTATTTATATAACAGGTCAGATCAGGGCGTTGTCTCTGTCTAGTATTTATGTAACAGGTCAGATCAGGGCCCGTTGTCTCTGTCTAGTATTTATATAACAGGTCAGATCAGGGCGTTGTCTCTGTCTAGTATTTATGTAACAGGTCAGAACAGGGCCCGTTGTCTCTGTCTAGTATTTATGTAACAGGTCAGATCAGGGCCCGTTGTCTCTGTCTAGTATTTATGTAACAGGTCAGATCAGGGCCCGTTGTCTCTGTCTAGTATTTATGTAACAGGTCAGATCAGGGCCCATTGTCTCTGTCTAGTATTTATGTAACAGGTCAGATCAGGGCCCGTTGTCTCTGTCTAGTATTTATGTAACAGGTCAGATCAGTGCCCGTTGTCTCTGTCTAGTATTTATGTAACAGGTCAGATCAGGGCCCGTTGTCTCTGTCTAGTATTTATGTAACAGGTCAGATCAGGGCCCGTTGTCTCTGTCTAGAATTTATGTAACAGGTCAGATCAGGGCCCGTTGTCTCTGTCTAGTATTTATGTAACAGGTCAGATCAGGGCCCGTTGTCTCTGTCTAGTATTTATGTAACAGGTCAGATCAGGGCCCGTTGTCTCTATCTAGTATTTATGTAACAGGTCAGATCAGGGCCCGTTGTCTCTGTCTAGTATTTATGTAACAGGTCAGATCAGGACCCGTTGTCTCTGTCTAGTATTTATGTAACAGGTCAGATCAGGGCCCGTTGTCTCTGTCTAGTATTTATGTAACAGGTCAGATCAGGGCCCGTTGTCTCTGTCTAGTATTTATGTAACAGGTCAGATCAGGGCCCGTTGTCTCTGTCTAGTATTTATATAACAGGTCAGATCAGGGCCCGTTGTCTCTGTCTAGTATTTATGTAACAGGTCAGATCAGGGCCCGTTGTCTCTGTCTAGTATTTATGTAACAGGTCAGATCAGGGCCCGTTGTCTCTGTCTAGTATTTATATAACAGGTCAGATCAGGGTCCGTTGTCTCTGTCTAGTATTTATGTAACAGGTCAGATCAGGGCCCGTTGTCTCTGTCTAGTATTTATGTAACAGGCCAGATCAGTGCTCTTTGTCTCTGTCTAGTATTTATGTAACAGGTCAGATCAGTGCCTGCTGTCTCTGTCTAGTATTTATGTAACAGGTCAGATCAGGGCCCGTTGTCTCTGTGTAGTATTTATGTAACAGGTCAGATCAGGGCCTGTTGTCTCTGTCTAGTATTTATGTAACAGGTCAGATCAGGACCCGTTGTCTCTGTCTAGTATTTATGTAACAGGTCAGATCAGGACCCGTTGTCTCTGTCTAGTATTTATGTAACAGGTCAGATCAGGGCCCGTTGACTCTGTCTAGTATTTATGTAACAGGTCCGATCAGTGCCCGTTGTCTCTGTCTAGTATTTATGTAACAGGTCAGATCAGGGCCCGTTGTCTCTGTCTAGTATTTATGTAACAGGTCAGATCAGGACCCGTTGACTCTGTCTAGTATTTATGTAACAGGTCAGATCAGTGCTCTTTGTCTATGTCTAGTATTTATGTAACAGGTCAGATCAGGGCCCGTTGACTCTGTCTAGTATTTATGTAACAGGTCCGATCAGTGCCCGTTGTCTCTGTCTAGTATTTATGTAACAGGTCAGATCAGGGCCCGTTGTCTCTGTCTAGTATTTATGTAACAGGTCAGATCAGTGCCCGTTGTCTCTGTCTAGTATTTATGTAACAGGTCAGATCAGTGCCTGTTCTCTCTGTCTAGTATTTATGTAACAGGTCAGATCAGGACCCGTTGTCTCTGTCTAGTATTTATGTAACAGGTTAGATCAGTGCTCTTTATCTATGTCTAGTATTTATGTAACAGGTCAGATCAGTGCCTGTTCTCTCTGTCTAGTATTTATGTAACAGGTCAGATCAGGGCCCGTTGTCTCTGTCTAGTATTTATGTAACAGGTCAGATCAGTGCTCTTTGTCTCTGTCTAGTATTTATGTAACAGGTCAGATCAGTGCCTGTTGTCTCTGTCTAGTATTTATGTAACAGGTCAGATCAGGGCCTGTTGTCTCTGTCTAGTATTTATGTAACAGGTCAGATCAGTTTTCCGTTGTCTCTGTCTAGTATTTATGTAACAGGTCAGAACAGGGCTCGTTGTCTCTGTCTAGTATTTATGTAACAGGTCAGATCAGTTTCCCGTTGTCTCTGTCTAGTATTTATGTAACAGGTCAGATCAGGGCCTGTTGTTTCTGTCTATTATTTATGTAACAGGTCAGATCAGGGCCCGTTGTCTCTGTCTAGTATTTATGTAACAGGTCAGATCAGGGCTCGTTTTCTCTGTCTATTATTTCTGTAACAGATCAGATCAGGGCCCGTTTTCTCTGTCTATTATTTATGTAACAGGTCAGATCAGGGCCCGTTGTCACTATCTAGTATTTCTATAACAGGTCAGATCAGTTGTTTAATAATCACTACCTCCATTTTCTCTCTTTCTGTTTCCCCCCCTCTCTCCCTCTCCATCCCCCCCTTCTCTCTCTCTCTCACCCCTCTCTTTTCCCCTACAAGGTATCTTCAGTGAGGCTGCAGGGGCTGCTGTTGTTGGTCTTCTCTAAGCAGGTTCATGTCCCCTTCATCAGAGACATAGAGACTACCTACACACGGACCGGCATCTTCGGTTACTGGGTATGGACCTGATAGCTTTATTAACTCTATATGTGGGTTCGATTCCCACGGAGGGCCAGTATAAAAAAAATTAATAATGTATTCACTAACTGTAAGTCGCTCTGGATAAGAGCGTCTGCTAAATGACTAAAATGTAAATGTAAATGTATATACTGGGTATGGACCTGATAGCGTTATTAACTCTATATACTGGGATGGACCTGATAGCTTTATTAACTCTATATACTGGGGATGGACCTGATAGCTTTATTAACTCTATATACTGGGGATGGACCTGATAGCTTTATTAACTCTATATACTGGGTATGGACCTGATAGCTTTATTAACTCTATATATTGGGGATGGACCTGATAGCTTTATTAACTCTATATATTGGGGATGGACCTGATAGCTTTATTAACTCTATATACTGGGGATGGACCTGATAGCTTTATTAACTCTATATACTGGGGATGGACCTGATAGCTTTATTAACTCTATATACTGGGTATGGACCTGATAGCTTTATTAACTCTATATACTGGGTATGGACCTGATAGCTTTATTAACTCTATATACTGGGTATGGACCTGATAGCTTTATTAACTCTATATACTGGGTATGGACCTGATAGCTTTATTAACTCTATATGTGGGTTCGATTCCCACGGAGGGCCAGTATAAAAAAATGAATAATGTATTCACTAACTGTAAGTCGCTCTGGATAAGAGCGTCTGCTAAATGACTAAAATGTAAATGTAAATGTATATACTGGGTATGGACCTGATAGCGTTATTAACTCTATATACTGGGATGGACCTGATAGCTTTATTAACTCTATATACTGGGGATGGACCTGATAGCTTTATTAACTCTATATACTGGGATGGACCTGATAGCTTTATTAACTCTATATATTGGGGATGGACCTGATAGCTTTATTAACTCTATATACTGGGTATGGACCTGATAGCTTTATTAACTCTATATACTGGGGATGGACCTGATAGCTTTATTAACTCTATATACTGGGTATGGACCTGATAGCTTTATTAAATCTATATATTGGGTATGGACCTGATAGCTTTATTAACTCTACAGTGGGGAAAAAAAGTATTTAGTCAGCCACCAATTGTGCAAGTTCTCCCACTTAAAAAGATGAGAGAGGCCTGTAATTTTCATCATCGGTACACGTCAACTATGACAGACAAAATGAGAAAAAAAATTCCAGAAAATCACACTGTAGGATTTTTTATGAATTTATTTGCAAATTATGGTGGAAAATAAGTATTTGGTCAATAACAAAAGTTTCTCAATACTTTGTTATATACCCTTTGATGGCAATGACACAGGTCAAACGTTTTCTGTAAGTCTTCACAAGGTTTTCACACACTGTTGCTGGTATTTTGGCCCATTCCTCCATGCAGATCTCCTCTAGAGCAGTGATGTTTTGGGGGTTTCGCTGGGCAACACGGACTTTCAACTCCCTCCAAAGATTTTCTATGGGGTTGAGATCTGGAGACTGGCTAGGCCACTCCAGGACCTTGAAATGCTTCTTACGAAGCCACTCCTTCGTTGCCCGGGCGGTGTGTTTGGGATCATTGTCATGCTGAAAGACCCAGCCACGTTTCATCTTCAATGCCCTTGCTGATGGAAGGAGGTTTTCACTCAAAATGTCACGATACATGGCCCCATTCATTCTTTCCTTTACACGGATCAGTCGTCCTGGTCCCTTTGCAGAAAAACAGCCCCAAAGCATGATGTTTCCACCCCCATGCTTCACAGTAGGTATGGTTAGACACGGACGATCTGCTTGTGTGTTGATACGCTGGTGGTTGTTGTGGCTGAGTATTGGCGCTAAACCCTGCTGTTGGAGACCGGCATGCTAGCTGGCTGTGGCGTCTTATGACGAGGTGCCCGGACGTTTTTCACGGAATAATACTGCACCTAGTTAGCTAGCTGAATAAACTAGGTTAGTCTATTCCTAGAAAACATTGAACCGCTGTAGTTTACAACAATTATAGTTTCTGAGGTGGAAGTTGGGAGAGTTATATTTGGGAGTTGTGGTGAGGGAGGCCCCGCTCTCTCCTTTCTCAGATGTTTAGTTCATTTTATTCCGATCTCCTCTGCATTATTGTTGCCATCTGCTGCAGCCTGTCAACTATGCCTCTGCCTATCCCTGTTCTCTCCTCTCCGCACAGGCTACACAAACGCCTCACACCGCGTGGCTGCTGCCTCTCTAACCTGGTGGTCCCTGCACGCACGACCCACGTGGAGTTCCAGGTCTCAGGCAGCCTCTGGAACTGCCGTTCTGCTGCCAACAAGGCTGACTTCATCCCAGCCTATGCTAATCTCCAGTCCCTCGACTTCCTGGCGCTGACGGAAACATGGATTACCACTTAAAACACTGCTACTCCTACTGCTCTCTCCTCGTCTGACCATGTGTTCTCGCATACCCCGAGAGCATCTGGTCAGCGGGGTGGTGGCACAGGAATCCTCATCTCTCCCAAGTGGACATTCTCAATTTTTCCCCTGACCCATCTGTGTGTCTACTCATTTGAATTCAATGCTGTCACAGTCACTAGCCCATTTAAGCTTAATATCCTTGTCATCTATCGCCCTCCAGGTTCCCTTGGATAGTTCATCAATGAGCTTGATGCCTTGATAAGTTCCTTTCCTGAGGATGGCTCACCCCTCACAGTTCTGGGGGATTTCAACCTCCCTACGTCTACATTTGACTCATTTCTCTCTGCCTCCTTCTTTCCACTCCTCTCCTATTTTGACCTCACCCTCTCACCGTCCCCCCCCCTACTCACAAGGCAGGCAATACGCTTGACCTCATCTTTACTAGATGCTGTTCTTCTACTAATCTCACTGCAACTCCCCTCCAAGTCTGCGACCACTACTTTGTATCCTTTTCTCTCTCCCTCTCCTCCAACACTACTCACTCTGCCCCTACACAGATGGTAATGCGCCGTCGCAACCTTCGCTCTCTCTCTCCCGCTACTCTCTCCTCTTCCATCCTATCATCTCTTCCCTCTGCTCAATCCTTCTCCCTCCAATCTCCTGATTCTGCCTCCTCAACCCTCCTCTCCTCCCTTTCTGCATCCTTTGACTCTCTATGTCCCCTATCCTCCCGGCCGGCTCGGTCCTCCCCCTCCAGCTCCGTGGCTTGATGACTCATTGCGAGCTCACAGAACAGAGCTCCGGGCAGCTGAGCGGAAATGGAAGAAAACTAGACTCCCCTGCAGACCTGGCATCTTTTCACTCCCTCCTCTCTACATTTTCTTCATCTGTTTCTGCTGCTAAGGCCACTTTCTACCACTCTAAATTCCAAGCATCCGCCTCTAACCCCTAGGAAGCTCTTTTGCCACATTCTCCTCCCTGCTGAATCCCCCCTCCTCCTCTCTCTGTGGATGACTTCGTCAACCATTTTGAAAAGAAGGTTGACGACATCCGATCCTCGTTTGTTAAGTCAAATGACACTGCTGGTCCTGCTCACACTGCCCTACCCTATGCTTTGACTTCTTTCTCCCCTCTCTCTCCAGATAAAATCTTGCGACTTGTGACGGCAGGCCGCCCAACAACCTGCCCGCTTGACCCTATCCCCTCCTCTCTTCTCCAGACCATCTCCGGTGACCTTCTCCCTTACCTCACCTCGCTGATCAACTCATCCCTTGACCGCTGGCTATGTCCCTTCCGTCTTCAAGAGAGCGAGAGTTGCACCCCTTCTCAAAAAACCAACACTCGATCCCTCTGATGTCAACAACTACAGCCCAGTATCCCTTCTTTCTTTTCTCTCCAAAACTATTGAGCGTGCCGTCTTTAGCCAACTCTCTTGCTATCTCTCTCAGAATGACCTTCTTGATCCAAACCAGTCAGGTTTCAAGACTGGTCATTCAACTGAGACTGCTCTTCTCTGTGTCACAGAGGCTCTCCGCACTGCTAAAGCTAACTCTCTCTCCTCTGCTCTTGTCCTTCTAGACCTGTCTGCTGCCTTTGATACTGTGAACCATCAGATCCTCCTCTCCACCCTCTCCGAGCTGGGCATCTCCGGCGCAGCTCACTCTTGGATTGCGTCCTTACCTGACCGGTGCTCCTACCAAGTTGGAATGGCGGAAGCTGTCTCCGCACCACGTGCTCTCACCACTGGTGTCCCCCAGGGCTCAGTTCTAGGCCCTCTCCTATTCTCGCTATACACCAAGTCACTTGGCTCTGTCATATCCTCACATGGCCTCTCCTATCATTGCTACGCTGACAACACACAACTAATCTTCTCCTTTCCCTCTTCTGATAACCAGGTGGCGAATCGCATCTCTGCATGTCTGGCAGACATATCAGTATGGATGACGGATCACCACCTCAAGCTGAACCCTGGCAAGACGGAGCTGCTCTTCCTCCCGTGGAAGGACTGCCCGTTCCATGATCTCACCATCACGGTTGACAACTCCGTTGTGTCCTCCTCCCAGAGTGCGAAGAGCCTTGGCGTGACCCTGGACAACACCCTGTCGTTCTCCGCTAACATCAAGGCGGTGACCCGATCCTGTAGGTTCATGCTCTACAACATTCGGAGAGTACGACCCTGCCTTACACAGGAAGTGGCACAGGTCCTAATCCAGGCACTTGTCATCTCCCCGTCTGGATTACTGCAACTTCGCTGTTGGCTGGGCTCCCTGCCTGTGCCATTAAACCCCTACAACTCATCCAGAATGCCGCAGCCCGTCTGGTGTTCAACCTTCCCAAGTTCTCTCACGTCACCCCGCTCCTCCGCACACTCCACTGGCTTCCAGTTGAAGCTCGCATCTGCTACAAGACCATGGTGCCTGCCTACGGAGCTGTGAGGGGAACGGCACCTCCGTACCTTCAGGCTCTGATCAGTCCCTACACCCAAACGAGGGCACTGCGTTCATCCACCTCTAGCCTGCTGGCTCCCCTATCTCTGCGGAAGCATAGTTCCCTCTCAGCCCAGTCAAAACTGTTCGCTGCTCTGGCACCCCAATGGTGGAACAAGCTCCCTCACGACGCCAGGACAGCGGAGTCACTCACCACCTTCCGGAGACATTTGAAACCCCACCTCTTTAAGTAATACCTGGGATAGGATAAAGTAATCCTTCACCCCCCCTTTACTCCAAACCCCCCAAAAAAAAAAACATTGTAAAGTGGTTATCCCACTGGCTATAAGGTGAATGCACCTATTTGTAAGTCGCTCTGGATAAGAGCGTCTGCTAAATGACGTAAATGTAAATGTAAATGTGTTCTTTGGATGCAACTCAGCATTCTTTGTCCTCCAAACACGACGAGTTGAGTTTTTACCAAAAAGTTCTATTTTGGTTTCATCTGACCATATGACATTCTCCCAATCCTCTTCTGGATCATCCAAATGCACTCTAGCAAACTTCAGACGGGCCTGGACATGTACTGGCTTAAGCAGGGGGACACGTCTGGCACTGCAGGATTTGAGTCCCTGGCGGCGTAGTGTGTTACTGATGGTAGGCTTTGTTACTTTGGTCCCAGCTCTCTGCAGGTCATTCACTAGGTCCCCCGTGTGGTTCTGGGATTTTTGCTCACCGTTCTTGTGATCATTTTGACCCTACAGGGTGAGATCTTGCGTGGAGCCCCAGATCGAGGGAGATTATCAGTGGTCTTGTATGTCTTCCATTTCCTAATAATTGCTCCCACAGTTAATTTCTTCAAACCAAGCTGCGTACCTATTGCAGATTCAGTCTTCCCAGCCTGGTGCAGGTCTACAATTTTGTTTCTGGTGTCCTTTGACAGCTCTTTGGTCTTGGCCATAGTGGAGTTTGGAGTGTGACTGTTTGAGGTTGTGGACAGGTGTCTTTTATACTGATAACAAGTTCAAACAGGTGCCATTAATACAGGTAACGAGTGGAGGACAGAGGAGCCTCTTAAAGAAGAAGTTACAGGTCTGTGAGAGCCAGAAATCTTGCTTGTTTGTATGGACCTGATAGCTTTATTAACTCTATATACTGGGGATGGACCTGATAGCTTTATTAACTCTTTATCCTGGGTATGGACCTGATAGCTTTATTAACTCTATATACTGGGTATGGACCTGATAGTTTTATTAACTCTATATACTGGGTATGGACTTGATAGTTTTATTAACTCTATATACTGGGTATGGACCTGATAGCTTTATTAACTCTATATACTGGGGATGGACCTGATAGCTTTATTAACTCTATATACTGGGTATGGACCTGATAGCTTTATTAACTCTATATACTGGGTATGGACCTGATAGCTTTATTAACTCTATATATTGGGGATGGACCTGATAGCTTTATTAACTCTATATACTGGGTATGGACCTGATAGTTTTATTATCTCTATATACTGGGTATGGACCTGATAGCTTTATTAACTCTATATATTGGGGATGGACCTGATAGCTTTATTAACTCTATATACTGGGGATGAAGCTGATAGCTTTATTAACTCTATATACTGGGTATGGACCTGATAGCTTTATTAACTCTATATATTGGGGATGGACCTGATAGCTTTATTAACTCTATATACTGGGGATGGACCTGATAGCTTTAGTAACTCTATATACTGGGTATGGACCTGATAGATTTATTAACTCTATATACTGGGTATGGACCTGATAGCTTTATTAACTCTATATATTGGGGATGGACCTGATAGCTTTATTAACTCTATATACTGGGGATGGACCTGATAGCTTTATTAACTCTATATACTGGGTATGGAACTGATAGCTTTATTAACTCTATATACTGGGGATGGACCTGATAGCTTTATTAACTCTATATACTGGGGATGGACCTGATAGCTTTATTAACTCTATATACTGGGTATGGACCTGATAGCTTTATTAACTCTATATACTGGGGATGGACCTGATAGCTTTATTAACTCTATATACTGGGGATGGACCTGATAGCTTTATTAACTCTATATATTGGGGATGGACCTGATAGCTTTATTAACTTTATATACTGGGGATGGACCTGATAGCTTTATTAACTCTATATACTGGGTATGGACCTGATAGCTTTATTAACTCTATATACTGGGGATGGACCTGATAGCTTTATTAACTCTATATACTGGGGATGGACCTGATAGCTTTATTAACTCTATATACTGGGGATGGACATGATAGCTTTATTAACTCTATATACTGGGTATGGACCTGATAGCTTTATTAACTCTATTTACTGGGTATGGACCTGATAGTTTTATTAACTCTATATATTGGGTATGGACCTGATAGTTTTATTAACTCTATATACTGGGTATGGACCTGATAGTTTTATTAACTCTATATACTGGGGATGGACCTGATAGCTTTATTAACTCTATATACTGGGTATGGACCTGATAGCTTTATTAACTCTATATACTGGGGATGGACCTGATAGCTTTATTAACTCTATATACTGGGTATGGACCTGATAGCTTTATTAAATCTATATATTGGGGATGGACCTGATAGCTTTATTAACTCTATATATTGGGGATGGACCTGATAGCTTTATTAACTATATATACTGGGGATGGACCTGATATCTTTATTCTCTCTCTCAGGGTAATAAGGGCGGTGTATCCGTGCGGTTCTCCCTTTATGGTCACATGATGTGTTTTGTGAACTGCCACCTGACGGCTCATATGGGCAACGCTCTGCAGCGCGTTGATGAGTTTGAGTACATTCTGGAGACTCAGGACTTTGACCTGGACAACACACCCACCGTCCGAGACCACAAGTCAGTACCACACACACAGTCACACACACACGCACGAGCGCACACACACACACACACACACACACACAAACACACTTATCTCTCTCTCTCCCAGGGTGGTTTTCTGGTTTGGTGATCTGAACTTCCGAATCGCTGACCATGGAATGCACTTCCTCCGATCCTCCATCAACAGCGGACGCTTCAACCTTCTGTGGGAGAGGGACCAGGTAACACACAGACATGTGCCTCCCAAGTGGCGCAGTGGTCTACGGCACTGCATCGCAGTGCTAGCTGTGCCACTAGAGATCCTTGTTCGAATCCAGGCTCTGTCGTAGTCGGCCGCGACCGGGAGACCCATGGGGCGGCGCGCACAATTGGCCCAGCGTCGTCCAGGGTAGGGGAGGGAATGGCCGGCAGGGGATGTAGCTCAGTTGGTAGAGCATGGCGTTTGCAACGCCAGGGTTGTGGGTTCGATTCCCAGGGGGGGCCAGTATGAAAAATATAAATAATGTATGCACTCACTAACTGTAAGTCGCTCTGGATAAGAGCGTCTGCTAAATGACGTAAATGTAAAAAATTATACACACACATGATACAAGCACACACCATCTCTCTCTAACTCTGTTTGTTATCCTGTAGCTGTTAACGATGAAGAAAAAGGAACCGTTCCTGCAGGAGTTTGAGGAGGGACCTCTGAAGTTTAAACCTACATACAAGTTCGACCGCAACTCTGACACCTACGATACCAGGTAACACACTACACAGTCAAATACACTCCTGTACAGCACACACTTCATAAGCCAACTTGCTGTCTGACCAATGAGAGAGAGAGAGAGAGAGAGAGACCAAGAGGACACCAGATAAGACAGAAGAAAGTACACCAGCCAGGACAGACTGACCCTAGACCCCGGCACATAGACTATTGCAGCATAGACGCTGAGGACTGTGACGTCGGGGGACACTGTGACCCCTGGACAGGGCCAACCAGGCAGGATACAACCCCTCCCACTTTGCCAAAGACAATAAGGAGGCCTGCGTCTTGTGACCGTAGCGTACGTGTAGGTATGTACGGCAGGACCAAATCAGAGAGATAGGTAGGAGCAAGCCCATGTAATGTTTTGTAGGTTAGCAGTAAAACCTTGAAATCAGCCCTAGCCTTAACAGGAAGCCAGTGTAGAGAGGCTAGCACTGGAGTAATATGATCATTTTGGGGGGTTCTAGTCAAGATTCTAGCAGCCATGTTTAGCACTAACTGAAGTTTATTTAGTGCTTTATCCGGGTAGCCGGAGAGTAGAGCGTTGCAGTAGTCTAATCTAAAAGAGATAAAAGCATGAATTAGCTTTTATGCGTCATTTATGGACAAACGTTTCTGATTTTTGCAGTTACAGAGACAAAAGCTGCTCTTGAAAAATGTTTGATACGCTTTTCGAAAAAGAGGTCCTTCACAGTTTAGTTTCAGACGACTGTACAACCATTGAGATTCATTGACAGATCTGATAGCAGATCCCTTTGTTTATAGGGTCCTAAAACTAGTATCTCTGTTTTGTCCAAGTTAAAAGTACAGTATAAAAATTGCCAGCATCCACTTCCTCATGTCTGAAACCAAGGCTTCCAGGGTAGGCAATTTTGGTGGCTTCACCATGCTTCTTTGAAATGTACAGCTGTGTGTCGTCTGCATAGCAGTGAAAGTTGACAATTTTGTTTCCGTATGACATCACCAAGAGTTTATTAGGTACACCCATTTAGTACCGGGTCGGAACCCCCTTTGCCTTCTGAGCATGGAAACGTTGCTCAATTGGAACCCGGTGTGGTCGTCTGCTGCAATAGCCAAGGTGACAAGGTGACCTCCGTGACAAGGTGACCTCCGTGACAAGGACCGACGAGTTGTGAGTTACGAGATGCACACCACTGTTGTGCTGCGCCGTTATTTGCCTGTTTGTCGCCCGCCTGTTAGCTTGCATGATTCTTGCCATTCTCCTTTGACCTCTCATCAACGAGCTGTTTTCTCCCAGAGGACTGCCCGCTGACTGGATGTGTTTTGTTTGTCTCACCATTCTCGGTAAACCCTAGACACTGTCGTGCGTGAAAAGCCCAGGAGGCCGGCAGTTTCTAAGATACAGGCGCGCGCCTGGCACCGACGATCATACCATGCTCAAAGTTGCTTAGGTCACTTGTTTTGCCCATTCTACCATTCAATCGGAACAGTAACTGAATGCCTCGATGCCTGTCTGCCTGCTTTATATAGCAAGTCATGGCTATTTGTGAACAGGGTGGTGTACCTATTAAACTGGCCACTGAGTGTTTAGTGAAAACAATAGTGTTCCTAGAACGGAACCTTGAGGAACAGCGAAACGTACCATTAATTTGTCGGAGGATAAACCATCCACAGAGACAAATCTTTCCAACAGATGAGATCTAAACCAAGCAAGAACTTGACGTGTAGTCCAATTAGGGTTTACAATCTCTCCAAAGAATATGGTGATCGATGGTGTCGAAAGTGTCACTAAGGTCTAGGACAGGGTTCTTCAATTCCGGTCCTGGAGGGCCAAAACACCTCAGTTTTTCATCCTCTCCTTCTAATCAGGGGCTAATTTAGACCTGGGACACCAGGTGAGTGCAATTAACTACCAGGTAGATATAAAAAACAGAAGTGTTTCGGCCTTCCAGAATTGAAGAACCCTGGTCTAGGAGTATGAGGACAGACGCAGAGCCTTGGTCTGACGCCATTAAAAGGTCATTTGCCACCTTCACGAGTGCAGTCTCAGTGCTATGATGGGGTCTAAAACCAGACTGGAGCATTTTGTATACATTATTTTGTCTTCAGGAAGGCAGTGAGTTGCTGCACAACAGCTTTTTTTGATGATAGGAATGGGAGATTCGATATAGGTCGATAGTTTTAATTTTCCAGGACAAGGTTTGGCTTTTTCATGAGAGGCTTTATTACTGCCACTTTTAGTGAGTTTGGTACACATCCGGAGGATAGGGAGCCATTTATTATGTTTAACATAGGAGGGCCAAGCACAGGAAGTAGCTCTTTCAGTAGTTTAGTTGGAATAGGGTCTAGTAGGCAGCTGGAAGTTTTAGAGGCCATCACAATTTCTTATGAATGTGTCGAGAGATACAGGATTTAAAAACTTGAGTATCTCCATTGATCCGAGGTCTTGGCAGTTCTGTGCAGACTCAGGACAACTGAGTTTTTGGAGAAATACGCAGATTCAAAGAGGAGTCCGTAATTTGTTTTCTAATGTTCATGATCTTTTCATCGAAAAAGTTCATGAATTCATCACTGCTGAAGTGAAGGCCAACTTCACTTGAGGAATGTTGCTTTTTAGTTAGGTTTGCGAGAGTATAAAAAAATAACATTTTGAATTATTTTTATTCTCCTCAATCAGGTTGGAAAGTGGGCTGATCGAGCAGCAGTGAGGGCTCTTCGATATTGCACGGTAGTGTCTTTCCAAGCTAGTCGGAAGACTTTTAATTTGGCGCCATTTCCGTTCCAATTTTCTGTACGCTTGCTTCAGGTCACGTGTATTTTCTGTATACCAGGGAGCTAGTTTCTTGAGGCAATTTCTTTTAGTTTTTTGCTGTGCGACCGCATCTAGGGTATTAAGCAGGGTTAAGTTTAGGTCCTCGATTAGGTGAATTGCTGATTTTTGTACTCCGATGTCATTGGGAATCTTTATGTTGTCTGAGAATGTATAGTGCGACTTTTGATCATCCGTGGTTGGTTTGTAAGCAAATTAGTTGTTGCGATTACAAATGTAATAAGATGGTGGTCTGATTTTGAGGAAAAACATTTAGATCCACAATATGTATTCCACGGGACAAAACTAGATCCAGGTTGTGATTGTGTCAATGCGCAGGTCCTGAGACATGTTGATTCGATGATGGCTCCGAAAGCCTTTTGGAGTGGGTCTGTGGACATCTTCATGTGAATATTGATGTCACCCAAGAAATGTAATATCTGCCAAGACTACGAGGTCCGATAGGAATTCAGGGAACTCAGTGAGGAACTCTGTATACAGCTAGAGGAGTTAGAGCCCTGTCTATGTTGGTAGATAAGATGAGAGCACCCCTCCAGCTAGGATGGAGTCCATCACTCCTCAGCAGGCCAGGCTTGGTCCTGTAGCACCCCTCCAGCTAGGATGGAGTCCATCACTCCTCAGCAGGCCAGGCTTGGTCCTGTAGCACCCCTCCATCTAGGATGGAGTCCATCACTCCTCAGCAGGCCAGGCTTGTTCCTGTAGCACCCCTCCATCTAGGATGGAGTCCATCACTCCTCAGCAGGCCAGGCTTGGTCCTGTAGCACCCCTCCAGCTAGGATGGAGTCCGTCACTCCTCAGCAGGTCAGGCTTGGTCCTGTAGCACCCCTCCATCTAGGATGGAGTCCATCACTCCTCAGCAGGCCAGGCTTGGTCCTGCAACACCCTCCAGCTAGGATGGAGTCCATCACTCCTCAGCAGGCCAGGCTTGGTCCTGTAGCACCCCTCCAGCTAGGATGGAGTCCATCACTCCTCAGCAGGCCAGGCTTGGTCCTGTAGCACCCCTCCAGCTAGGATGGAGTCCATCACTCCTCAGCAGGCCAGGCTTGGTCCTGTAGCACCCCTCCAGCTAGGATGGAGTCCATCACTCCTCAGCAGGCCAGGCTTGGTCCTGTAGCACCCCTCCATCTAGGATGGAGTCCATCACTCCTCAGCAGGCCAGGCTTGGTCCTGTAGCACCCCTCCAGCTAGGATGGAGTCCGTCACTCCTCAGCAGGCCAGGCTTGGTCCTGTTTGTGGGTGAGTCCCAGAAAGAGGGCCAATTATCTACAAATCCTATATTTTGGGAGGAACAGGAAACAGTTTTCAACCAGTGATTGAGTTGTGAGACTCTGCTGTAGAGCTCATCACTCCCCCTAACTGGGAGGGGCCAGAGACAATTACTGCTGTAGAGCTCATCACTCCTCCCCCTAACTGGGAGGGGCCAGAGACAATTACTGCTGTAGAGCTCATCACTCCCCCTAACTGGGAGGGGCCAGAGACAATTACTGCTGTAGAGCTCATCACTCCTCCCCCTAACTGGGAGGGGCCAGAGACAATTACTGCTGTAGAGCTCATCACTCCTCCCCCTAACTGGGAGGGGCCAGAGACAATTACTGCTATAGAGCTCATCACTCCTCCCCCTAACTGGGAGGGGCCAGAGACAATTACTGCTGTAGAGCTCATCACTCCCCCTAACTGGGAGGGGCCAGAGACAATTACTGCTGTAGAGCTCATCACTCCTCCCCCTAACTGGGAGGGGCCAGAGACAATTACTGCTGTAGAGCTCATCACTCCTCCTAACTGGGAGGGGCCAGAGACAATTACTCTGCCGACACTGTACTTGATTTCTAGCTAGATGGTATCCTAGCTAGATGGTATCCTAGCTAGATGGTATCCTAGCTAGATGGTATCCTAGCTGGATGGTATCCTAGCTGGATGGTATCCTAGCTAGATGGTATCCTAGCTAGATGGTATCCTAGCTAGATGGTATCCTAGCTAGATTACACGCTGAAGTTATGTAGATTATTTGGATGGTATCCTAGCTAGATTACACGCTGAAGTTATGTAGATTATTTGGATGGTATCCTAGCTAGATTACACGCTGAAGTTATGTAGATTATTTGGATGGTATCCTAGCTAGATTACACGCTGAAGTTATGTAGATTATTTGGATGGTATCCTAGCTAGATTACACGCTGAAGTTATGTAGATTATTTGGATGGTATCCTAGCTAGATTACACGCTGAAGTTATGTAGATTATTTGGATGGTATCCTAGCTAGATTACACGCTGAAGTTATGTAGATTATTTGGATGGTATCCTAGCTAGATTACACGCTGAAGTTATGTAGATTATTTGGATGGTATCCTAGCTAGATTACACACTGAAGTTATGTAGATTATTTGGATGGTATCCTAGCTAGATTACACGCTGAAGTTATGTAGATTATTTGGATGGTATCCTAGCTAGATTACACGCTGAAGTTATGTTGTGCTTGGAGGCCTCTGACTGCTTCATCCTAACATCATTGGTGCCGACGTGGATAACAATATCCCTATACACTCTACGCTCGCCAGTTTTACCCTTAGCCAGCACCATCTTCAGATTAGCCTTTACGTCGGTAGCCAAGCCCCCTGGTAAACAGTGTATGATCCCTGGATGATTCTTCTTCAGTCTGATATTGTGGGTAATGGAGTCGCCAATGACTAGGGTTTTCAATTTGTCAGGGCTAATGGTGAGAGGCCTCGGTGGCTCAGACCCATTAACGGGTGGAAGAGAGACCTGAGAAGGCTCAGACCCCGTAACGGGTGGAGGAGAGACCTGAGAAGGCTCAGACCCATTAACGGGTGGAGGAGAGACCTGAGAAGGCTCAGACCCCGTAACGGGTGGAGGAGAGACCTGAGAAGGCTCAGACCCCGTAACGGGTGGAGGAGAGACCAGAGAAGGCTCAGACCCCGTAACGGGTGGAGGAGAGACCTGAGAAGGCTCAGACCCCGTAACAGGTGGAGGAGAGACCTGAGAAGGCTCAGACCCCGTAACGGGTGGAGGAGAGACCTGAGAAGGCTCAGACCCCGTAACGGGTGGAGGAGAGACCTGAGAAGGCTCAGACCCCGTAACGGGTGGAGGAGAGACCTGAGAAGGCTCAGACCCCGTAACGGGTGGAGGAGAGACCTGAGAAGGCTCAGACCCCGTAATGGGTGGAGGAGAGACCTGAGAAGGCTCAGGCTCAGACTCCGACTCGTTTTTTAGTGGTTGAAGGTTGAAGGTTTCTATCGGCTGTATGAGTGACCCCGGTTGACAATGCCGACAGCATTTCTTTCCAGCAGCCTGTACTTACTGGTGGCACAGATGCTGTTTCATTCTTTCCTACACTTACATTGCTCTTGCCTAACGACTGCATCTGAAGCTGTGCTTGCAACACGGCTATCCTCACCATAAGGCGATAGTTCTCCATTATAGTATGAGTACAGCGACTGCAATGAGAAGGCATAATGTTTCCCGTGTGTATCAAGAATGGTCCACCACACAAAAGGCATCCAGCCAACTTCACACAACTGTGGGAAGCATTGGAGTCAACCTGGGCCAGCATCTCTTTGGAACGCTTTCAGCACCATGTAGAGTCCTTGCCAGGACGAATTGAGGCTGTTCTGAGGGCAAAAGGTGACGCAACTCAATATTAGGAAGGTGTTCCTAATGTTTTGTACAGTCAGTCTAGAATGCTGAACTCGATAGGAGAAGTTTGGGTTGAGTCACGACACTGACCTTCAACAAGTTTGTTCAAACCTAAACATGCATGCTTACAGAATATTTAATTCAATCTTCTCATTGGCAGAATTGACATCTTTCAGTTGCCTGGTCTGATTGAGCTGATCTGCCCGGCTCTCCCACACAGTTCCCAGGCGGTCATTTCAGTCACTCATCAATCTTTTGAACTGTTGCGAAGCCAGAACTCTTGACTTGTAAACTAACCTCAATTAACAACAAAGTTTACGCTCTCCTACTTTCATATCGGCTATTGTTGCTATGTGCGCTGTTATTCATTAATCTGTGTTTCCACGCTCACGCACCAAAGACCGCAAATGTTATTACAAACGAATGCTATAACAAACGAATGCTATAAGAAACGAATGCTATAAGAAAGGAATGCTATAACAAACAAATGCTATAACAAACGAATGCTATAACAAACGAATGCTATAAGAAACTAATGCTATAACAAACGAATGCTATAACAAACGAATGCTATAAGAAACTAATGCTATAACAAACGAATGCTATAACAAACGAATGCTATAACAAACGAATGCTATAACAAACGAATGCTATAACAAACGAATGCTATAACAAACGAATGCTATAACAAACGAGTGCTCTAAGAAACTAATGCTATTAGAAACGAATGCTATAACAAACGAATGCTATAACAAACGAATGCTATAACAAACGAATGCTATAACAAACGAATGCTATAACAAACGAATGCTATAACAAACGAATGCTATAACAAATGAATGCTATAACAAACGAATGCTATAAGAAACGAATGCTATAACAAACGAATGCTATAACAAACGAATGCTATAACAAATGAATGCTATAACAAACGAATGCTATAAGAAACGAATGCTATAACAAATGAATGCTATAACAAATGAATGCTATAACAAACAAATGCTATAACAAACGAATTCTATAACAAACGAGTGCTATAAGAAACGAATGCTATTAGAAACGAATGCTATAACAAACGAATGCTATAACAAACGAATGCTATAACAAACGAGTGCTATAACAAACGAATGCTATAAGAAACGAATGCTATAACAAATGAGTGCTATAACAAACGAATGCTATAACAAACGAATGCTATAACAAACGAATGCTATAAGAAACGAATGCTATAACAAATGAATGCTATAACAAACGAATGCTATAACAAACGAATGCTATAACAAACGAATGCTATAACAAACGAATGCTATAACAAACGAATGCTATAACAAACGAGTGCTATAACAAACGAATGCTATAACAAACGAATGCTATAACAAACGAGTGCTATAACAAACGAATGCTATAAGAAACGAATGCTATAACAAACGAGTGCTATAACAAACGAGTGCTATAACAAACGAATGCTATAACAAACGAATGCTATAAGAAACGAATGCTATAACAAACGAATGCTATAACAAACGAATGCTATAACAAACGAATGCTATAACAAACGAATGCTATAACAAACGAGTGCTATAACAAACGAGTGCTATAACAAACGAATGCTATAACAAACGAGTGCTATAAGAAACTAATGCTATTAGAAACGAATTCTATAACAAACGAATGCTATAACAAACGAATGCTATAACAAATGAATGCTATAACAAACGAATGCTATAACAAACGAATGCTATAAGAAACGAGTGCTATAAGAAATGGATGCTATAACAAACGAATGCTATAACAAACGAATGCTATAAGAAACGAATGCTATAACAAACGAGTGCTATAACAAACGAATGCTATAACAAACGAATGCTATAACAAACAAATGCTATAAGAAACGAGTGCTATAACAAACGAATGCTATAACAAACAAATGCAATTACAAACTAATGCTGTAACAAACGAATGCTATAACAAACGAATGCTATAACAAACGAACGCTATAACAAACGAGTGCTATAACAAACGAATGCTATAACAAACGAGTGCTATAACAAACGAGTGCTATAAGAAACGAATGCTTGTCGTGAAATCTACTTCCTGGACGATGTGAATCTACTTCCTGGACGTCGTGATTGGAGGAAACATTGTTTAACCTGTAGCCAAGGCTTTATATCCTGTATGGTTAATTGTGGTTAGCGTTTGGTTACAACCTGCCACAATATCGATGTTGCAAGCTAAGGTATAGGATATTAGGCCTAGCTGGACCAGGCTATCTGAGCCTAGCTGGACCAGGCTATCTGAGCCTAGCTGGACCAGGCTATCTGAGCCTAGCTGGACCAGGCTATCTGAGCCTAGCTGGACCAGGCTATCTGAGCCTAGCTGGACCAGGCTATCTGAGCCTAGCTGGACCAGGCTATCTGAGCCTAGCTGGACCAGGCTATCTGAATGTCCACATGATGGTAGTTAGAGGTAGAGGTAGCTGGATGGATGGAAGATGGTATCCTACATATTCATTATTTAATAGAAGCAAATACACAGACTATTTTGAGAGAGAGACAGTATAAAGAGGAGGATGTGTATTAAACCCTCCCAACTCTCTGAGTCACCTGATCTCATAGTGACATCACTTCCTGTGTTCTTTGATTGGCCAGTGGTAAGAAGAGGAAGCCAGCATGGACCGACCGCATTCTGTGGCGCATCAAACCCAAAACCCCGCCCCCTGAGGATGACGAGGAGGAGAAGGCGTCGACCTCCACCCAACACTCGGATGACGGACAGGAGGAGTATCCAATCAAAGTGCTACAGGACACCTACACCTGCGACCCCAGCTACGGGGTCAGCGACCACAAACCTGTCATAGGAATCTTTAACCTGGAGGTAGGAACACACAACACACAGACACACACACACACACAAAGAGATACACACAGAGACACACATAACCCCTGTCCTCTCCCTGTAGATGAGGAAGCGTAGTGACAGGGCACTTGTCAGTGTGTGTCCAGAGGGCCAGTGGAGCGCTGACCAGGAAGCTGAGCTGTCCTACACCATCCTGGAAGACTTCATGTCCTCTACCTGGGACTGGATAGGACTCTACAAGGTGAGGGGGGAGGAAAGAGGTGTAGTGGGAGACAATGAGGAGTAAGAGAGAGAGTGGTGGGGGAGAGAGAGAGAGGGGTGGGGGAGAGAGAGAGAGGGAGGTGGGGCGAGAGAGAGAGAGGTGGGGGAGAGAGAGAGGGTGGGGAGAGAGAGAGGGGTGGGGGGAGAGAGAGAGGGGTGGGGGAGAGAGAGAGTGGTGGGGGAGAGAGAGAGGGAGGTGGGGAGAGAGAGAGGGGTGGGGGGAGAGAGAGAGGGTGGGGGAGAGAGAGAGTGGTGGGGGAGAGAGAGAGAGGTGGGGGAGAGAGAGGGAGGTGGGGGAGAGAGAGAGAGGTGGGGGAGAAAGAGGGAGGTGGGGGAGAGAGAGTGTGGTGGGGGAGAGAGAGGTGGGGAGAGAGAGAGAGGTGGGGGAGAGAGAGAGAGGTGGGGGGAGAGAGAGAGTGGTGGGGAGAGAGAGAGGGAGGTGGGGGAAGAGAGGTGGGGGAGAAAGAGGGAGGTGGGGGAGAGAGAGTGTGGTGGGGAGAGAGAGGGGGGAGAGAGAGAGAGAGGTGGGGAGAGAGAGAGAGAGGTGGGGGAGAGAGAGAGTGGTGGGGGAGAGAGAGAGTGGTGGGGAGAGAGAGAGGGGTGGGGGAGAGAGAGAGAGGTGGGGAGAAAGAGGAGGTGGGGAGAGAGAGAGAGGGAGAGAGAGAGTGGTGGGGGAGAAAGAGAGGTGGGGGAGAGAGAGGGGTGGGGGAGAGAGAGAGGGGTGGGGGAGAGAGAGAGAGGTGGGGGAGAAAGAGGGAGGTGGGGGGAGAGAGAGAGAGGTGGGGGAGAAAGAGGGAGGTGGGGGGAGAGAGATAGTGTGGTGGGGGAGAGAGAGGTGGGGAGAGAGAGAGAGAGAGAGGTGGGGGAGAGAGAGAGAGAGGTGGGGAGAGAGAGAGGGTGGGAGAGAGAGAGAGGGGGGAGAGAGAGGTGGGGGAGAGAGAGAGAGAGGTGGGGGAGAGAGAGAGAGAGGTGGGGGAGAGAGAGAGAGAGGGAGAGAGAGAGGTGGGGGAGAGAGAGAGAGGTGGGGGAGAGAGAGAGAGTTGGGGGAGAGAGAGAGGTGGGGGAGAGAGAGAGAGAGAGAGAGGTGGGGAGAGAGAGAGAGGTGGGAGAGAGAGAGAGAGAGGTGGGGGAGAGAGAGTGGTGGGGGAGAGAGAGAGAGTTGGGGGAGAGAGAGAGGTGGGGGAGAGAGAGAGAGAGAGAGAGGTGGGGGAGAGAGAGAGGTGGGGGAGAGAGAGAGAGAGGTGGGGGAGAGAGAGAGAGGTGGGGGAGATAGAGAGAGTGGTGGGGGAGAGAGAGAGAGTGGTGGGGAGAGAGAGAGAGAGGTGGGGGAGAGAGAGAGTGTGTGGGAGAGAGAGAGAGTTGGGGGAGAGAGAGGTGGGGAGAGAGAGAGAGAGAGAGAGAGGTGGGGGGAGAGAGAGAGAGAGAGAGAGGTGGGGGAGAGAGAGTGGTGGGGGAGAGAGAGAGAGAGAGAGAGGTGGGGGAGAGAGAGAGGTGGGGGAGAGAGAGAGGTGGGGGAGAGAGAGAGAGGTGGGGGAGAGAGAGAGAGTGGGGAGAGAGAGAGAGGGTGGGGGGAGAGAGAGAGAGGGAGAGAGAGAGAGTGGGAGAGAGAGTGGGGGAGAGAGAGAGAGAGAGGTGGGGGAGAGAGAGAGAGTGGTGAGATAGAGAGAGTGGAGGGGAGAGAGAGTGGTGGGGGAGAGAGAGAGAGAGAGAGAGAGAGAGGTGGGGGAGAGAGAGAGATGAGAGAGAGAGAGAGGGTGGGAGAGAGAGAGAGTGGGGGGAGAGAGAGAGAGGTGGGGAGAGAGAGAGAGAGGTGGGGGGAGAGAGAGAGAGAGAGGTGAGGAGAGAGAGGGTAGAGAGAGAGAGAGTGGTGGAGAGAGAGAGAGAGGTGGGGGAGAGAGAGAGAGAGGTGGGGGGGGAGAGAGAGAGAGTGGTGGGGGAGAGAGAGAGAGAGGTGGGGGAGAGAGAGAGAGAGGTGGGGGAGAGAGAGAGATGGTGGGGAGAGAGAGAGAGAGGGGAGAGAGAGAGAGAGGTGGGGGAGAGAGAGAGAGGTGGAGAGAGAGAGAGAGGTGGGGGAGAGAGAGAGAGAGAGGTGGGGGAGAGAGAGAGAGGGTGGGGAGAGAGAGAGAGAGGTGGGGAGAGAGAGAGAGAGTGGGGGAAGAGAGAGAGAGGTGGGGAAGAGAGAGAGAGAGGTGGGGAGAGAGAGAGAGTGGTGGGGAGAGAGAGAGAGAGGTGGGGGGAGAGAGAGAGAGAGAGTGGGGAGAGAGAGAGAGAGGTGGGGGAGAGAGAGAGAGAGTGGGAGAGAGAGAGTGGTGGGGGGAGAGAGAGAGGGAGAGAGAGAGTGGTGGGGGAGAGAGAGAGAGGTGGGGGAGAGAGAGAGGTGGGGAGAGAGAGAGAGTGGGGGAGAGAGAGAGAGGTGGGGGAGAGAGAGAGAGGTGGGGAGAGAGAGAGTGGTGGGGAGAGAGAGAGAGAGGTGAGAGAGAGAGTGAGTGGGGAGAGAGAGAGAGAGGTGGGGGAGAGAGAGAGAGGGGGAGAGAGGGTGTGGGGAGAGAGAGAGAGGTGGGGGAGAGAGAGAGAGAGAGGTGGGGAGAGAGAGAGAGGTGGGAGAGAGAGAGAGAGAGGTGGGGGAGAGAGAGTGGTGGGGAGAGAGAGAGAGAGAGAGGTGGGGGAGAGAGAGGGTGGGGGAGAGAGAGAGAGAGGTGGGGGAGAGAGAGGTGGGGAGAGAGAGTGAGAGAGAGAGAGAGTGGGGGAGAGAGAGAGAGAGGTGGGGAGAGAGGAGAAGAGAGAGAGAGAGGTGGGGGAGAGAGAGAGAGAGAGAGAGAGAGGTGGGGGAGAGAGAGAGAGAGAGGGAGAGAGAGAGGTGGGGAGAGAGAGAGAGAGAGGTGGGGGAGAGAGAGAGGTGGGGGGAGAGAGAGAGAGAGAGAGGTGGGGGGAGAGAGAGAGGTGGGGGGAGAGAGAGAGAGAGGTGGGGAGAGAGAGAGTGGTGGAGAGAGAGAGAGAGGTGGGGGAGAGAGAGAGAGAGAGAGAGAGAGAGAGAGAGGTGGGGGAGAGAGAGAGAGAGAGAGGGTGGGGAGAGAGGAGAGAGAGGTGGGGGGAGAGAGAGAGATGGGGGAGAGAGAGGAGTGGGGGAGAGAGAGAGAGAGAGAGGTGGGGGAGAGAGAGAGAGAGGTGGGGAGAGAGAGAGAGAGTGGGAGAGAGAGAGAGTGGTGGGGGGAGAGAGAGAGAGAGGTTGGGGGAGAGAGAGAGAGATGAGAGAGAGAGGTGGGGAGAGAGAGAGAGGTGGGGGAGAGAGAGAGAGAGAGTGGTGGGGGAGGGAGGAAGAGAGAGAGAGAGTGGTGGGGGAGAGAGAGAGAGAGAGAGAGAGAGAGAGAGAGAGAGAGGTGGGGGAGAGAGAGAGAGAGAGAGAGAGAGAGAGAGGTGGGGAGAGAGAGAGAGAGGTGGGGGAGAGAGAGGTGGGGGAGAGAGAGAGTGGGGAGAGAGAGAGAGGTGGGGGAGAGAGAGAGAGAGAGAGAGAGGGAGAGAGAGAGAGGTGGGGAGAGAGAGAGAGTGGGAGAGAGAGAGAGGTGGGGGAGAGAGAGAGGTGAGGAGAGAGAGTGGTGGGGGAGAGAGAGAGTGGGGAGAGAGAGAGAGGTGGGGGAGAGAGAGAGGTGAGAGAGAGAGGAGAGAGAGAGAGAGAGAGAGAGAGTGGTGGGAGAGAGAGAGAGAGAGAGAGGTGGGGAGAGAGAGAGGTGGGGAGAGAGAGAGAGAGAGTGGGGAGAGAGAGAGGTGGAGAGAGAGAGAGAGGGAGAGAGAGAGGTGGGGGAGAGAGAGAGAGTGAGTGGGAGAGAGAGAGGTGGGGGGAGAGAGAGAGAGAGAGAGAGAGAGAGAGAGAGAGGTGGGGGAGAGAGAGAGAGAGAGAGGGAGAGAGAGAGAGGTGGGAGAGAGAGAGAGAGAGAGAGGGGAGAGAGAGAGAGAGAGAGAGAGAGAGGTGGGAGAGAGAGAGGTGGGGAGAGAGAGAGAGAGAGGGGGAGAGAGAGAGGTGGGGGAGAGAGAGAGAGAGAGAGAGAGAGAGAGAGTGGGGAGAGAGAGAGAGAGAGAGAGAGGGGAGAGAGAGAGGTGGGAGAGAGAGAGAGAGGTGGGGGAGAGAGAGAGAGAGAGAGAGAGAGAGAGAGAGGTGGGGGAGAGAGAGAGGGAGAGAGAGAGAGAGAGAGGTGGGGAGAGAGAGAGGTGGGGGAGAGAGAGAGAGAGAGAGTGGGGAGAGAGAGAGGTGGGAGAGAGAGAGAGAGAGAGGTGGGGGAGGAGAGTGGGAGAGAGAGAGAGAGGTGGGGGAGAGAGAGAGAGAGGAGAGGTGGGGGAGAGAGAGAGGGGAGAGAGAGAGAGGTGGGGGAGGAGAGAGAGAGAGAGAGAGAGAGGTGGGGGAGAGAGAGAGAGAGAGAGAGAGAGAGAGAGGTGGGGGAGAGAGAGAGAGTGGGAGAGAGAGAGAGGTGGGGGAGAGAGAGTGGGGAGAGAGAGAGAGAGGTGGGGGAGAGAGAGAGAGAGAGAGAGGTGGGGGAGAGAGAGAGAGAGGAGGGGGAGAGAGAGAGGTGGGGGGAGAGAGAGAGAGAGAGAGAGGTGGGGGAGAGAGAGAGAGAGAGAGAGGGAGAGAGAGAGAGAGAGAGAGAGAGAGAGAGAGAGAGAGGTGGGGAGAGAGAGAGAGAGAGAGGTGGGGGAGAGAGAGAGAGGAGGAAGAGAGAGAGAGGTGGGGAGAGAGAGAGAGAGGTGGGGAGAGAGAGAGAGAGAGAGAGAGAGAGAGAGAGAGGTGGGGGGAGAGAGAGAGATGGGGGAGAGAGAGAGGTGGGGAGAGAGAGAGAGAGAGAGGTGGGGAGAGAGAGAGAGAGAGAGGTGGGGGAGAGAGAGAGAGGTGGGGGAGAGAGAGAGAGAGAGGTGGGGGAGAGAGAGAGAGAGGTGGGGGAGAGAGAGAGAGAGGTGGGGGAAGAGTAGAGAGAGAGAGAGAGGTGGGGAGAGAGAGTAGAGAGAGAGAGAGGTGGGGAGAGAGAGAGAGAGGTGGGGGGAGAGAGAGGTGGGGGAGAAGAGAGAGAGGTGGGGGAGAGAGAGAGAGAGGTGGGGGAGAGAGAGAGTGGGGGGAGAGAGAGATGGGGAAGAGAGAGAGGTGGGGAGAGAGAGAGAGAGGTGGGGGAGATAGAGAGAGTGGTGGGGGAGAGAGAGAGAGAGAGGTGGGAGAGAGAGAGAGTGGTGGGGGAGAGAGAGCGAGGTGGGGGAGAGTGAGAGAGACAGAGAGAGAGAGAGAGAGGTGGGGAAGTGAGAGAGAGTTGGTTGGGGAGAGAGAGATTTTTTATAAAACTTTTATTTTATACTCAAGTGTTAACACAAATAATGGCACACTGCCTTTTCAGAAATTAAACAACTAATGTCATTCCTAAATAAAAAATTAAAACATACATATAAATTAAATAAAAATACAAAAAAGCATATACAGTGAGGGAAAAAAGTATTTGATCCCCTGCTGATTTTGTACGTTTTCCCACTGACAAAGTAATGATCAGTCTATAATTTTAATGGTAGGTTTATTTGAACAGTGAGAGACAGAATAACAACAACAAAATCCAGAAAAACACATGTAAAAACTGTTATAAATTGATTTGCATTTTAATGAGGGAAATAAGTATTTGACCCCCTCTCAATCAGAAAGATTTCTGGCTCCCAGGTGTCTTTTATACAGGTAACGAGCTGAGAATAGGAGCACACTCTTAAAGTCAGTGCTTCTAATCTCAGCTTGTTACCTGTATAAAAGATACCTGTCCACAGAAGCAATCAATCAATCAGATTCCAAACTCTCCACCATGGCCAAGACCAAAGAGCTCTCCAAGGATGTCAGGGACAAGATTGTAGACCTACACAAGGCTGGAATGGGCTACAAGACCATCGCCAAGCAGCTTGGTGAGAAGGTGACAACAGTTGGTGTGATTATTCGCAAATGGAAGAAATACAAAATAACTGTCAATCTCTCTCGGCCTGGGGCTCCATGCAAGATCTCACCTCGTGGAGTTGCAATGATCATGAGAACGGTGAGGAATCAGCCCAGAACTACACGGGAGGATCTTGTCAATGATCTCAAGGCAGCTGGGACCATAGTCACCAAGAAAACAATTGATAAAACACTACGCCGTGAAAGACTGAAATCCTGCAGCACCCGCAAGGACCCCCTGCTGAATCAAATCAAATCAAATCAAATTTTATTGGTCACATGCTCCGAATACAACAGGTGCAGACATTACAGTGAAATGCTTACTTACAGCCCTTAACCAACAGTGCATTTATTTTAAACAAAAAAAGTAAGAATAAAACAACAACAAAAAAAGTGTTGAGAAAAAAAGAGCAGAAGTAAAATAAAGTGACAGTAGGGAGGCTATATATACAGTAAAATAAAGTGACAGTAGGGAGGCTATATATACAGGGGGGTACCGTTGCAGAGTCAATGTGCGGGGGCACCGGCTAGTTGAGGTAGTTGAGGTGATATGTACATGTGGGTAGAGTTAAAGTGACTATGCATAAATACTTAACAGAGTAGCAGCAGCGTAAAAAGGATGGGGTGGGGGGCAGTGCAAATAGTCCGGGTAGCCATGATTAGCTGTTCAGGAGTCTTATGGCTTGGGGGTAGAAGCTGTTGAGAAGTCTTTTGGACCTAGACTTGGCACTCCGGTACCGCTTGCCGTGCGGTAGCAGAGAGAACAGTCTATGACTAGGGTGGCTGGAGTCTTTGACAATTTTGAGGGCCTTCCTCTGACACCGCCTGGTATAGAGGTCCTGGATGGCAGGGAGCTTTGCCCCAGTGATGTACTGGGCCGTACGCACTACCCTCTGTAGTGCCTTGAGGTCAGAGGCCAAGCAGTTGCCATACCAGGCGGTGATGCAACCAGTCAGGATGCTCTCGATGGTGCAGCTGTAAAAAAATTTGAGGATCTGAGGACCCATGCCAAATCTTTTTAGTCTCCTGAGGGGGAATAGGCTTTGTCGTGCCCTCTTCACGACTGTCTTGGTGTGTTTGGACCATGATAGTTCGTTGGTGATGTGGACACCAAGGAACTTGAAGCTCTCAAACTGTTCCACTACAGCCCCGTCGATGAGAATGGGGGCGTGCTCAGTCTCTTTTTTTTTCCTGTAGTCCACAATCATCTCCTTTGTCTTGGTCACGTTGAGGGAGAGGTTGTTGTCCTGGCACCACACGGCCAGATCTCTGACCTCCTCCCTATAGGCTGTCTCATCGTTGTCGGTGATCAGGCCTACCACTGTTGTGTCGTCGGCAAACTTAATGATGGTGTTGGAGTCGTGCCTGGCCATGCAGTCAAGAAAGCACATATACAGGCCCGTCTGAAGTTTGCCAATGAACATCTGAATGATTCAGAGGAGAACTGGGTGAAAGTGTTGTGGTCAGATGAGACCAAAATCGAGCTCTTTGGCATCAACTCAACTTGCCGTGTTTGGAGGAGGAGGAATGCTGCCTATGACCCCAAGAACACCATCCCCACTGTCAAACATGGAGGTGGAAACATTATGCTTTGGGGGTGTTTTTCTGCTAAGGGGACAGGACAACTTCACCGCATCAAAGGGACGATGGACAGGGCCATTTACCGTCAAATCTTGGGTGAGAACCTCTTTCCCTCAGCCAGGGCATTGAAAATGGTAGTGGATGGGTATTCCAGCATGACAATGACCCAAAACACACGGCCAAGGCAACAAAGGAGTGGCTCAAGAAGAAGCACATTAAGGTCCTGGAGTGGCCTAGCCAGTCTCCAGACCTTAATCCCATAGAAAATCTGTGGAGGGAGCTGAAGGTTCGAGTTGCCAAACTTCAGCCTTAAACCTTAATGACTTGGAGAAGATCTGCAAAGAGGAGTGGGACAAAATCCCTCCTGAGATGTGTGCAAACCTGGGGGCCAACTACAAGAAACGTCTGAACTCTGTGATTGCCAACAAGGGTTTTGCCACCAAGTACTAAGTCATGTTTTGCAGAGGGGTCAAATACTTATTTCCATCATTAAAATGCAAATCAATGTATAAAATTTTTGACATGCGCTTTTCTGGATTTTGTTGTTGTTATTCTGTCTCTCACTGTTCAAATAAACCTACTATTAAAATTATAGACTGATCATGTCTTTGTCAGTGGGCAAACGTACAAAATCAGCAGGGGATCAAATACTTTTTTCCCTCACTGTATATACATTCAACTCATTTCATCAACAAAAAATAGTTTCCCCTCCTCCACAAAATAAACCGCTCCTTCGTAAGCCCACTTCTCCTCAAACAAT
This sequence comes from Coregonus clupeaformis, assembly GCF_020615455.1. NCBI lineage: Eukaryota > Metazoa > Chordata > Actinopteri > Salmoniformes > Salmonidae > Coregonus > Coregonus clupeaformis. The sequence goes on along the minus strand of NC_059218.1, from coordinate 48,991,390 downwards.
GCGAAATATTTTACAGCCGAGAAGAACTCAAAATTCACTTTTATTCTCGCTTTCACTGATCCTTTAAAAACACATATTACTTCCTGCCCATATCCCGTGTCTATCTAATGTTTCCTACTCAGAAAAATTGACATCTTGGCTTGTCCCAAAATAAAATGTAACAGTTAACATTTTATTTTCTGTTGCTTACTATATTGAACCCCCCAAAATAAAAACAGTGTTATTGAAAATCTGCCCTACAGCTTTAAACAAAGACTCCAGTATTTCCAAGAGAGGTTTTATCCTCTCACACTCCATAAAACAGTGAAAAATGGTTTCTCTTATATTACAAAAATGACATCCATCTCCAACATCTGAGTTAATAACAGATACAAAAGCATTAACTGCAATGATGCCATGCAAAACCCTCCATTGCATATCCCCAGTACCCTTTTGTAACGGAGGCTTGTACAGTGCTCTCCATGCTGGCTTTACCTTGTCATCAATGCCCAATTTTACCCTCCATGGAGTGTCTTTTCTATTTTTAAATGTATCTTTATTCAACACCTTGACACACCCCCTATATAAGTATTTCCCATTCACCTCATCCAAACCCACCTCTTCCAACCCTCTCAAATCCAGTAATAAAGCCTTTCTTTCTGACTCTGGGATATTGGGTGTAATCCCTAGTCTTGGAAATGAGACGTTTTCATCTTGTACCTTCTTCTTGTGACTATTCAGCATACCCCACTCTTCTGCTGACAGAGCCTTCCTGCAGCTTCCCAGCAGTTGTCCGACAATCCTTTCCGACCTCACCCCCAAATGTTCAGCCACCCATCTTCCATCCATTAAGGCGGACCCAGCCATGGCCATTAACTGTTTTAAGGTGATGATTTTGCCCTTCACCAGAATCTTGGAGAAATGTGGAACAGCTGCAGTTGTACAATCCAGTCTTGCCCCATACACCAGAGGTTCCTCCAACAGCCAATGCAACTCTGCTGAAGTGCGTCTGGACACCTTCATTATGCTCCACACCCTAAGAAGGCCTCTGTAAAACGGAGATACTCCCTCCCTAGAAATCTGGCTACTATCAACCAAAAATAAAGCCTCCTTTAAACCTAATCTCCCAACCTGCTGTAATACAAGACCTGCCACCCCTCTCCAAACCACATTTTCCGGTCCATAAAGCAACCTTTGAATAAACTGAAACCGGAAAGCAGCAGCCCTACTAGCAATATGTACAAGACCTTGTCCCCCCTCCTCTTTTGACAAATACAAAAAACACTTTGTGGAACCCGATGATATTTATCCCAAAAGAAATCTACAATAATTGCCTGTATCTTAGCCAGTAGGCCAGATGGTGGCTCTAAAACTGAAAACCGATGCCACAGTGCAGAGGCAATCACATTGTTAACTATAATAGTGCGGCCCCTATATGACATACGAGATAACAACCAACGCAATCTCCTCATCCTCCCTTCCACCATTTCAACCACCTCAATCCAATTTTTTTCCATTGTCCCCTCATCTCCTAGGTACACCCCAAGATACTTAAAACCTCCCTTACACCATTCCAGCCCCCCTGGCAAAGCCATGATCCCTCCAGACCATTCTCCAATCTGTAAAGCACAACTTTTTTCCCAATTTACCTTTGCAGAGTATATTCCCCTAAAACGATCAACCATTAGACTCAAACTATCCACCTCCGCTTGATTTTTCACTAAAATAACTACATCATCAGCATAGGCTGAGAGACGAATAGGAGGAATATCCTCTGAAAGGTACACCCCTTCAATGCGACTTCTAATGCTAATTAGTAGTGGCTCTATAGCAATGGCATATAACATTCCTGACAAAGAACACCCCTGCCTAATACCTCTACACACTTTAAAAGGAGCACTCAAGCCACCGTTAACTTTCAGTACACTTTCAATGTCCCCATATATCACCCTGATCATGGCAATAAACCCAGAGCTGAAACCAAACGCCTCAAAAGTGTGCCCTAAGTATTAATGTTCAACTCGGTCAAATGCCTTTTCCTGATCAGTTGAAATTAGACCAGCATCCAACCCAATAGCCCTAGAGACGTCCAAAAAATCCTGAATCAGAGAAATGTTATCCCCTATCTGCCTGCAGGGAACACAGTAGGACTGGTCCGTATGATTTGCCCCATCACCTCCCTCAGTCTGTTGGACAAAGCCTTTGACAGGATCTTATAATCAGTGCACAATAAAGCCACTGGCCTCCAGTTCTTCACCTCCCTAGGGTCACCCCTTTTTGGGCAGTAGGGTGAGGACAGCCCTTCTGCAGCTTATCGGTAGTAACCCTCCGGTCAAACTATCATTAACTACTGCTAGCCAATCCTCTCCCAACATAGCCCAAAAATACTTAAAAAAGTCAACGGGAAGCCCATCAATGCCTGGTGCCCTTCCATTTTCCATGCCTTTTAATGCAGTGTATAGCTCCTGCAAAGACAATGGTTGCTCTAGCTCAACCTGAGCTTCTGCAGCCACCTGTGGGAGCCCATCAAGGAACTGCTGTGGCACTGTTTTATCCTCTTTGTACTCACACTTGTAGAGCTCAGCATAGAACTCTACTGCCCTCTTTCTAATTTCACTAGGGCTAGTGAGCTCCTGTCCAACAGCTGATTTGAGACAATGAATATAATAATAATAATATGCCATTTAGCAGACGCTTTTATCCAAAGCGACTTACAGTCATGCGTGCATACATTTTTGTGTATGGGTGGTCCCAGGGATCGAACCCACTATCTTGGCGTTACAAGCGCCGTGCTCTACCAGCTGAGCTACAGAGGACCACGAATAATTATTCTTTGTCCATTCTTTTTCTCTAAACCAAAGAAAAATGTGGATGAGGCATCCATTTCAGAGATTCCCTGAAACGTACTTAATAATAATAATATGCCATTTAGCAGACGCTTTTATCCAAAGCAACTTACAGTCATGTGTGCATACATTTTTACGAATGGGTGCCCCCTATGCTCTGATACCCAGCAGGTCTGCCAATGCAGCTTTTTTCCTCTTGAGGGCCTGAGTATGGCCTCGATCTCCTGTGGTCTCAACCAACGTCAGGAGTTCCACTACTTCAGACTCTAGGGCGTTCATTGATCTGGTGATGTCTTTGGTGACATTCCTCGTGTATTGATTACAGAATTGTTGAATCTGGATTTTCCCTATATCCCACCACTGTTGAAGGGATACAAAACTGGCCTTTTGAGACCTCCACCTCTCCCAGAAAAAACTAAAACATTTCCTGAAGTGAGCATCACTCAATAAAGTAATATTAAAATACCAGTATGCGCTTTTGGGTTTTACAGCGTTAATGGACACCACCTCTACTATTAAACAATGATCAGAAAATCCCACTGGGGTTATCACACTTGATTTACATACCTGAGATTGATGCTCAAAACCATACAACCTATCTAACCTGGCCATAGAGATGGTGTTCTCTCTCACATGCGCCCAGGTGTACTGTCTCGTGCCTCCATGTTGACTCCGCCAAATATCACACAGTTCATGTGTTACAATGAGGCGTTTTAAAAGTCCTTGAGGCTATATGAGGTTCTTTGTGATTTCTATCTAAATCACTGACTGTGCAGTTAAAATCCCCAGCAATAAATACATAATCTTCAGTATTACATTTCTCAATGGTATTTGATAATGTCTCTAAAAAACATACCCTCTCAACTGCCACCACTGGGGCATATACATTTATCAGACACATAGTGATGTTTTCATACCTCGCTCTAACTTTTAATAACCTCCCCTCAACTACCTCTTCAACCTCATATGACAAAGGTAAAAACCCTTTTGAGAACAAGATGGCCACACCTCCACTTTATGAGTTTTTATGACTACACACCACTGCCCCCCCCACTCCTGTTGCCACATAACTTCATTTTCAATATTACTCTGCATTTCTTGTAGAAAAATTATGTCACTTCCCTTTCCCCTAGTTAACTCATACACTACGGCTCTTTTTTTAACGTCTCTCGCCCCATTTACGGTTAAAGAAGAAATCTTAAAACTTCTCATGGATGAAAAACAAATACAGAGGAAGACACAGAAACCACATCTCTTTCTAGAGTTAAGGCTGTGACTGAACTCTTTCATTTCCTTTAGAATTTATAATATAATATAATATAATATGCCATTTAGCAGACGCTTTTATCCAAAGCGACTTACAGTCGTGCGTGCATACATTTTTGTGTATGGGTGGTCCCGGGGATCGAACCCACTACCTTGGCGTTACAAGCGCCATGCTCTACCAGCTGAGCTACAGAGGACCACGTATCACTCTCGCGACCACTTTCTAGCTATTTCAGGGCTTGTCAAACCTCCCCCTGTTATTTTTTACATCAGAAACTTTGCTGATTCAATAAACAATTCACTTTCAGGAAAAAAATATGTTACATTATAATCCTGCATATATTTCTTCCCTTTTGTCAACTTCAGAAATTGACGTACCTTCTCAATCCCATACCTCCCTTCCACCCCATTTCTCTCGCTATTTTGTTGTGGCGCATCAGATGACTCACTCTCGCTATCCTCCCCAGAAGAAAACTCCACCATCTCTACAACCAGTTTATCTTCAACTGATTTATCAATCTCTACCTTCCTCTTAGAATTAGACCCTTCACCACCCAATCAATTCTTCCTCTTACTCCTCGGTACTTTGAAAACAGCTGCTTCCTTTTCCATTATTTCTTATTTCAATCTCCTCTTGACCACCAATTTCATTTTCCAGTGGTGTGAGGTATGCATGTGTGTGTGTGTGTGTGTGTGTGTGTGTGTGTGTGTGTGTGTGTGTGTGTGTGTGTGTGTGTGTGTGTAGGTATGCACGTGTGTGTGTGTGTGTGTGTGTGTGTGTGTGTGTGTGTGTGTGTGTGTGTGTGTGTGTGTGTGAGGTATGCACGTGTGTGTGTGTGTGTGTGTGTGTGTGTGTGTGTGTGTGTGTGTGTGAGGTATGCATGTGTGTGTGTGTTTGTGTGTGTGTGTGTGAGGTATGCACGTGTGTGTGTGTGTGTGTGTGTGTGTGTGTGTGTGTGTGTGTGTGTGTGTGTGTGAGGTATGCATGTGTGTGTGTGTGTGTGTGTGTGTGTGTGTGTGTGTGTGTGTGTGTGTGTGTGTGTGTGTGTGTGTGTGTGAGGTATGCATGTGTGTGTGTGTGTGTGTGTGTGTGTGTGTGTGTGTGTGTGTGTGTGTGTGTGTGTGTGTGTGTGTGTGAGGTATGCATGTGTGTGTGTGTGTGTGTGTGTGTGTGTGTGTGTGTGTGTGTGTGTGTGTGTGTGTGTGTGTGTGTGTAGGTATGCATGTGTGTGTGTGTGTGTGTGTGTGTGTGTGTGTGTGTGTGTGTGTGAGGTATGCATGTGTGTGTGTGTGTGTGTGTGTGTGTGTGTGTGTGTGCTTGTTATCAACTGTAACCATAGTTACAACCCTGTGAACACATCCTTGTCTGCCCCCTGCTGGTTGAATAATGACAGACAGTCTCAACTAGGGACTAAGGGCCTTTACAGTGTAGTGGTCGATAGTCAATGTCTTTAACCTGCTTCCACCTTTAAGGAGTATTAAGGATTAATGTCTAAAACCCTCGACTCTTTAACCTGCTTCCACCTTTAAGGAGTATTAAGGATGATTTATCCTGGCTAGGATCCTATACATACTTTACCCAATCATTTTTACAGTGGATTCCACTGTACTCCAGAAACTCAAAGGCCTGAATAAAACAACAAATCATGGTTTAGGACAACAAAACCAAGTTTATGAAACATCCCAAACAGGTATCACAAATCACACAAGCATAATATGATAAGCAACATTAAGATACCTTCTAACACCCCGTTACGCTGCCAACCACAATGTGTTTTCTATTACAATTTTATGAGAAGCACCATTTTTAAGAACAAGAAAAAATGAACAATCCAATAGTTTTTGTCAAGGTGATCGGAAAGATTAAAAACTCTAACAGCTACTTACATCTATCAATAAGGTCATCTTAAGGATTCCTTCTAAACGTTACTTTAACTTAATAAATGAAAATAAAATTAGAAAAACTAAAAAGCAACAGCAAAAACATGAACTGTGTGTGTGTGTGTGTGTGTGTGTGTGCGGTAGTGTGTGTGTGTGTGTGTGTGTGTGTGTGTGTATGTGTGTGTGTGGTATGAACTGTGTGTGTGTGTGTGTGTGTGTGTTTGTGTGAGGAATGGTGTGTCTGTGGTATGAACTGTTTGTGTGTGTCTCCCTCTGCAGGTGGGTTTTAAGACTGCGTCAGACTACGCTACCTTCGTCTGGGTCAAAGATGAACTAGCAGAGGTCAACGAGGTCATGCAGGTACAGAATAGTGTGTGTTGTTGAGGTGTGTGCAATATTGTATGATGGACCTCTGTAGCTCAATTGATAGAGCATGGCGCTTGTAACGCCAGGGTAGTGGGGTTTGATCCCCGGGACCACCCATACGTAAAAATGTATGCGCACATGACTGTAAGTCACTTTGGATAAAAGCGTCTGCTAAATGGCATATTATTATTATTATTATGATGTCCCAGTATCCTGTATTAACATGTTTCCTGTATTAACGTGTGTGGGTCTTTGTGTGTGTGTGTGTGTGTGGGTCTTTGTGTGTGTGTGTGTGTGTGTGTGTGTGTGTGGGGGGTCTTTGTGTGTGTGTGGGGGTCTTTGTGTGTGTGTGTGTGTGTGTGGGTCTTTGTGTGTGTGTGTGTGTGGGTCTTTTGTGTGTGTGTGTGTGTGTGTGTGTGGGGGGGGGTCTTTGTGTGTGTGTGTGTGTGTGGGGGGGGTCTTTGTGTGTGTGTGTGTGTGTGTGGGGGTCTTTGTGTGTGTGTGTGTGTGTGTGTGTGTGTGTGTGTGTGTGTGTGTGTGTGTGTGTGTGTGTGTGTGTGTGTAGGTGTGTGTGAATAAGGATGAGGTCCCACTAGTAGGAGGACAGTATGTTCTGGGATACTACAGTTACAACATGGGGAGCGTCGTAGGATTCAGCCGCAACTTCCAGGTGAGTGGATGGTCCCTCAGGCTATGGCAATCAGATACATATATAATACACCATATAGCCTACACTGCCTTGCAAAAGTATTCATCCCCCTTGGCGTGTTTCCTATTTCGTTGCATTACAACCTGTAATTTAAATTGATTTTTATTTGGAGTTCATGTAATGGACATACACAAAATAGTCCAAATTGGTGAAGTGAAATTAAAAAAATAACTTAATAAATAACGGAAAAGTGGTGCGTGCATATGTATTCACCCCCTTTGCTATGAAGCCCCTAAATAAGATCTGGTGCAACCTTTTACCTTCAGAAGTCACATAATTAGTTAAATAAAGTCCACCTGTGTGCAATCTAAGTGTCACATGATCTGTCACATGATCTCAGTAAATATACACCTGTTCTGAAAGGCCCCAGAGTCTGCAACACCACTAAGCAAGGGGCACCACCAAGCAAGCGGCACCATGAAGACCAAGGAGCTCTCCAAACAGGTCAGGGACAAAGTTGTGGAGAAGTACAGATCAGGGTTGGGTTACAAAAAAATATCAGAAACTTTGAACATCCCACGGAGCACCATTAAATCCATTATTAAAAAATTTAAAGAATGTGGCACCACAACAAACCTGCCAAGAGAGGGCCGCCCACCAAAACTCACGGACCAGGCAAGGAGGGCATTAATCAGAGAGGCAACAAAGAGACCAAAGATAACCCTGAAGGAGCTGCAAAGCTCCACAGCGGAGATTGGAGTATCTGTCCATACGACCACTTTAAGCCGTACACTCCACAGAGCTGGGCTTTACGGAGGAGTGGCCAGAAAAAAGCCATTGCTTAAAGAAAAAAATAAGCACGCATGTTTGGTGTTCGCCAAAAGGCATGTGGGAGACTCCCCAAACATATGGAAGAAGGTACTCTGGTCAGATGAGACTAAAATTGAGCTTTTTGGCCATCAAGGAAAACGCTATGTCTGGCGCAAACCCAACACCTCTCATCACCCTGAGAACACCATCCCCACAGTGAAGCATGGTGGTGGCAGCATCATGCTGTGGGGATGTTTTTCATCGGCAGGGACTGGGAAACTGGTCAGAATTGAAGGAATGATGGATGGCGTTAAATACAGGGAAATTCTTGAGGGAAACCTGTTTCAGTCTTCCAGAGATTTGAGACTGGGACGGAGGTTCACCTTCCAGCAGGACAAATGACCCTAAGCATACTGCTAAAGCAACACTCAAGTGGTTTAAGGGGAAACATTTACATGTATTGGAATGGCCTAGTCAAAGCCCAGACCTCAATCCAATTGAGAATCTGTTGTATGACTTAAAGATTGCTGTACACCAGCGGAACCCATCCAACTTGAAGGAGCTGGAGCAGTTTTGCCTTGAAGAATAAAAAAAAAAAATCCCAGTGGCTAGATGTGCCAAGCTTATAGAGACATACCCCTAGAGACTTGCAGCTCTAATTGTTGCAAAAGGTGTCTCTACAAAGTATTGACTTTTTGGGGGTGAATAGTTATGCACGCTCAAGTTTTCTTGTTTGTTTCACAATAAAACATATTTTGCATCTTCAAAGTGGTAGGCATGTCGTGTAAATGAAATGATACAACCCCCCCCCAAAAAATCCAGTTTAATTCCAGGTTGTAAGGCAACAAAATAGGAAAAAGGCCAAGGGGGGTGAATACTTTCGCAAGTCACTGTATATATGTGCGGTTTATCCCTCACCTAGAATAATTCCCAGCTTTGTGATTTGTATTTATTTATGTGAGCGTTATGTGTAAACAGAAGTTGGGAATTGATTGAGCTATTTTCTTGAAAAAAATATTATCTTATTTGTGAGTATTTCTCACGGTCTCTACCTCCCCTGTCGTTCAGTGACCACATAGACGTTCCTCTTTGGGTAGCCATGTCTTTATGTGTCTCCCTTTTTCTACAGAAAATTGGTGGTCGCTGAGCCTGTATTTGGTCAGGATCTGTCTCTGTTTTGTATCTCTGACAGAGTAGAGATATTCTGCCAGTTTGTATTCTCTATTCAGGGCCAAATAGCAATTTAGTTTATTCTGTGTTTTTGTTTCATTTTCCCAATTTGTCAAATAGGAGATTTACATTACTGTAACAATTTGATTGATTTCCTTGTGTGTTTAGATATTAGGGTAGTTTAGTGTTTTTAACAGCTGACATAGGGGACTCTTTTCGGGGTTCAGCTCTTCCAGTGATTTGAATTGTAAGGATGTTTTGGGGCCTAATTTCAAATGGTGCCAAAATGTTAGTGTCCTTTTCTATTATTTACAATTAAAGGGAATATTCTGAGTTTTGCTCTGCATCCATTATTTGGTACTTTCTTTTGGATATTTAGGATCATTCTGCAGATGATATATTTATTATTATATTTTATATATATTCTGTATGAAGGTTTTCTATTGTTTTTTTCTCCCAATGCCTATAATTGTAATTGGACCCCAATTTTTGAGAATATTATTTTTATGGAGTAAAATGCTTTGCAGGCTTTTTCTTTTAGTGCATTCACTGCCAGATCAAATCCACCAGAGGCTGTTCCAGAGATTTGACTGTTTTTTTTGTCCCAGGTAGTTGGATATGTTCAACCACGGTATTTCCTCATTTGAAGGAGTGTCTGCTGCTCTGATTTGAAAATCATGACTTTGGTTTTCTGAACGTTGTTGATTGTCCAGTTGTTGCCAAACAATGTTAAGTTGTTCCTGTTAGTGACAGAAGGACAAGATCACCTGGGTAGAGCAGGAACCTGAATCTTAATCTTTGGGGTTTGCAGTACAGGACAACAATCGGTCTCTCTCTCATGACTCTCATCCAGCCATGTCTCTCTCTCTCTCTCTGTCTGTCTCTCTCTCTCTCTCTCTCTCTCTCTCTCTCTCTCTCTCTCTCTCTCTCTCGCTCTCGCTCTCTCTCTGTCTCTGTCTCTGTCTCTCTCGCTCTCTTTCTCTTTCTCTCTCGCTCTCTTTCTCGCTCTCTCTCTCTCTCTCTCTCTCTCTCTCTGTCTCTGTCTCTGTCTCTCTCTCTCTCTCTCGCAATTTTTTTCCAATTTCAATTTAAGGGCTTTATTGGCATGGGAAATGTGTGTTAACATTGCCAAAGCAAGTGAAGTAGATAGTAAACAAAAGTGAAATCAACAATAAATATTAACAGTAAACATTACACTCAGAAGTTCCAAAAGAATAAAGACATTTCAAATGTCATATTATGTCTATATACAGTGTTATAATGATGTGCAAATAGTTAAAGTACAAAAGGGAAAATAAATCAACATAAATATAGGTTGTATTTACATTGGTGTTTGTTCTTCACTGGTTGCCCTTTTCTTGTGGCAACAGGTCACAAATCTTGCTGCTGTGATGACACATTGTGGTATTTCACCGAATAGATATGGGAGTTTATCAAAATTGGGTTTGTTTTCAAATTCTTTGTGGGTCTGTGTAATCTGAGGGAAATATGTGTCTCTAATATGGTCATATATTTGGCAGGAGGTTAGGAAGTGCAGCTCAGTTTCCACCTCATTTTGTGGGCAGTGTGCACATAGCCTGTCTTCTCTTGAGAGCCAGGTCTGCCTACGGCGGCCTTTCTCAATAGCAAGGCTATGCTCACTGAGTCAGTACATAGTCAAAGCTTTCCTTAAGTTTGGGTCAGTCACAGTGGTCAGGTATTCTGCCACTGTGTACTCTCTGTTTAGGGCCAAATAGCATTCTAGTTTGCTCTGTTTTTTGTTAATTATTTCTCTCTATCTCTCCCTCTCTCGCTCTCTCGCTCTCTCTCTCTCTCTCTCTCTCTCTCACTCTCTCGCTCTCTCTCTCTCTCTCACTCGCTCTCTCTCTCTCTGTCTTTATCCCCTCTCGCTAACCCCCCCCCCCGTCTAGATCGTGGAGTCTAAGAGGGCGGTTATGGAGGGGCTGGTTCCACAGGATGTCAACGGGTTGAACAAATAAACCCCACATCATCATCATAACACCTCATTGACACACACATACATACACACCTCCTTGGCCCTGACCCCAAAACCACACAGTCGCTGGAAATCACACTGCTGTGCCGCCACGCACGCACGCATGCACACACACACACGTGGAGATGACAATCTTCATTCCAAGTATCAAAAAAAAAATGCTACAATGTGCCCCAATGAACATGAGCCAGAGGGGTATACTAAAAAGCAAGATCAATGAGTTAGCAGCTAACTTTGATAAACAATTAGAAATAACTATTGATTTTCTGGTTCATTAAGAAAGCTAAACTGTGATAGACGATCCGAGTCAATAAGACCATGCCCATTTCAAGCTTATTTTTCTAAAAAATAAAAATATATTTAGGCAAGGTAGCTGGCTAACTGTTTCATCCTGCTTTGTAGTATACCTGGGGTGAAGAGAGAGAGAGACAGAACAGGTGGAAGGATACCTGGGGTGAAGAGAGAGAGAGACAGAACAGGTGGTAGTATCCCTGGGGTGAAGAGAGAGAGAGACAGAACAGGTGGAAGGATACCTGGGGTGAAGAGAGAGAGAGACAGAACAGGTGGAAGGATACCTGGGGTGAAGAGAGAGAGAGACAGAACAGGTGGAAGGATACCTGGGGTGAAGAGAGAGAGAGACAGAACAGGTGGAAGGATACCTGAGGTGAAGAGAGAGAGAGACAGAACAGGTGGAAGGATACCTGGGGTGAAGAGAGAGAGACAGAACAGGTGGAAGGATACCTGGGGTGAAGAGAGAGAGAGACAGAACAGGTGGAAGGATACCTGGGGTGAAGAGAGAGAGAGACAGAACAGATGGAAGGATACCTGGGATAGTTTTACTCTCATCATCAATATACATGAGTTCATAAAGCTATATTGAGACATTCTAAATGAATAGTATATTTGAATGTGATGTATTGAATTCTGTCTGTAATGTTGCTCTCTATAATCTCCAGGATGCTGTTTGTCTGTGTGTCTAAAGAATGAAACACAAATCGCACAACTTATGTTCAAACATACAGTACCAGTCAAAGGTTTGGACACCTACTCATTCCAGGGTTTTTCTTTATTTTTACTATTTTCTACATTGTAGAATAATAGTGAAGACATCAAAACTATGAAATAGCACATATGGAATCATGTAGTAACCAAAAAAGTGTTAAACAAACCAAAATATATTTTATATTTGAGATTCTTCAAAGTAGCCACCCTTTGCCTTGATGACAGCTTTGCACACTCTTGGCATTCTCTCAACCAGCTTCATGAGGAATGCATTTCAATTAACAGACGTGCCTTTTTAAAAAGTTAATTTGTGGAATTTCTTTCCTTCTTAATGCGTTTGAGCCAATCAGTTGTGTTGTGACAAGGTAGGGGGGGTATACAGAAGATAGCCCTATTTGGTAAAAGACCAAGTCCATATTATGGCAAGAACCACTCAAATAAGCAAAGAGAAATGACAGTCCATCATTACTTTAACACATGAAGGTCAATCAATGCGGAAAATCTCAAGAACTTTGAAAGTTTCTTCAAGTGCAGTCGCAAAAACCATCAAGCGCTATGATGAAACTGGCTCTCATGAGGACCGCCACAGGAAAGGAAGACCCAGAGTTACCTCTGCTGCAGAGGATAAGTTTATTAGAGTTACCAGCCTCAGAAATTGCAGCCCAAATAAATGCTTCACAGAGTTCAAGTAACAGACACATCTCAACATCAACTGTTCAGAGGAGACTGAGTGAGTCAGGCCTTCAGGCCGAATTGCTGCAAAGAAACCACTACTAAAAGACACCAATAAGAAGAAGTGACTTGCTTGGGCCAAGAAACACGAGCAATGGACATTTGACCGGTGGAAATCTGTCCTTTGGTCTGATGAGTCCAAATGTCAGATTTTTTTTCTCCAACCGCTATATCTTTGCGAGACGCAGAGTAGGTGAACGGATGTAGGTGAACGGATGATCTCCGCATGTGTGGTTCCCACTTTGAAGCATGGAGGAGGAGGTGTGATGGTGTGGGGGTGCTTTGCTGGTGACACTGTCTGTGATTTATTTAGAATTCAAGGCACACTTAACCAGCATGGCTACCACAGCATTCTGCAGTGATACGCCATCCCATCTGGTTTGCGCTTAGAGGGACTATCATTTGTTTTTCAACAGGACAATGACCCAACACATCTCCAGGCTGTGTAAGGGCTATTTGACCAAGAAGTAGAGCGATGAGTTGGACGGCAGAGTGAAGGAAAAGCAGCCAACAAGTGCTCAGCATATGTGGGAACTCCTTCAAGACAGCATTCCAAGTGAAGCTGGTTGAGAGAATGCCAAGAGTGTGCAAAGCTGTCATCAAGGCAAAGGGTGGCTATTTGAAGAATCTAACAAATATTTTCATTTGTCTAACACCTTTTTGGTTACTACATGATTCCATATGTGTTATTTCATAGTTTTGATGTCTTCACTATTATTCTACAATGTAGAAAATAGTAAAAATAAAGAAAAACCCTTGAATGAGTAGGTGTGTCCAAACTTTTTGACCGGTACTGTATGTTCAAAATGTTAATGGCATTGTATAATTGTTTTGTTTGTGTGTTTATGTTGATGTGTTTGTGTGTGAGTGCGTATGTATGCCACAATATTTGTCTGATTGATACTAGCCGACGTAGTATTGTACCTCTGGACTATCTATTGATGTTATTATCATCATATAGAGAATAGTTATACTCTACACATCATCTGTTTATGTTTACTGTGTGTTATTTACAACAACATACCGACCAATCATCTACCTTTGCTGTGTGTTTTTTCGACCAATCATCTACCTTTGCTGTGTGTTTTTTCGACCAATCATCTACCTTTGTTATAACTGTACCTTAAATGTCCTTAAATCATTTATGAATATCTATATATGTCTAAATACAGTATGTACAGTGAGGGGGAAAAAGTATTTGATCCCCTGTTGATTTTGTACGTTTGCCCACTGACAAAGAAATGATCAGTCTATAATTTTAATGGTAGGTTTATTTGAACAGTGAGAGACAGAATAACAACAACAAAATCCAGAAAAATGCATGTCAAAAATGTTATAAATTGATTTGCATTTTAATGAGGGAAATAAGTATTTGACCCCTCTGCAAAACATGACTTAGTACTTGGTGGCAAAACCCTTGTTGGCAATCACAGAGGTCAGATGTTTCTTGTAGTTGGCCACCAGGTTTGCACACATCTCAGGAGGGATTTTGTCCCACTCCTCTTTGCAGATCTTCTCCAAGTCCATCGTCGGCCGCAATCATCTATCTTTGTTATAAATGTTAAATCATTTATGAATATCTATATATGTCTAAATACATTATGTACTGTATGTCATTTATCTCTACATGAATTTGTCTCTGAAAGATTCCTTTAGTATGTTGTTGATTTGGGATTAAACTACCTTCTACTACTCATGAAAATAAAACAATGGCTGGATTTTCTTAGTGATGTAACAATTGTATTTACATGCACATTTTATATTGTAGGAAATCTTATTAAAACTGTCAAAAACAATTCTGGACTGTGAACTGTGTTTACATTTTGAGGCAATTGGTAGATGGATTTGTAAACCAGATCAGTTAAAAACTGATGGGTTGGTAAACTAGATCAGTTACAAACTGATGGGTTGGTAAACTAGATCAGTTACAAACTGATGGGTTGGTAAACTAGATCAGTTACAAACGGATGGGTTGGTAAACTAGATCAGTTACAAACTGATGGGTTGGTAAACTAGATCAGTTACAAACTGATGGGTTGGTAAACTAGATCAGTTACAAACTGATGGGTTGGTAAACTAGATCAGTTACAAACTGATGGGTTGGTAAACTAGATCAGTTACAAACGGATGGGTTGGTAAACTAGATCAGTTACAAACTGATGGGTTGGTAAACTAGATCAGTTACAAACTGATGGGTTGGTAAACTAGATCAGTTAAAAACTGATGGGTTGGTAAACTAGATCAGTTACAAACTGATGGGTTGGTAAACTAGATCAGTTACAAACTGATGGGTTGGTAAACTAGATCAGTTACAAACTGATGGGTTGGTAAACTAGATCAGTTACAAACTGATGGGTTGGTAAACTAGATCAGTTACAAACTGATGGGTTGGTAAACTAGATCAGTTACAAACTGATGGGTTGGTAAACTAGATCAGTTACAAACTGATGGGTTGGTAAACTAGATCAGTTACAAACTGATGGGTTGGTAAACTAGATCAGTTACAAACTGATGGGTTGGTAAACTAGATCAGTTACAAACTGATGGGTTGGTAAACTAGATCAGTTACAAACTGATGGGTTGGTAAACTAGAAAGGCCTAATAGATTCATACAAATCTATTTACTAAACACTTCACTTCATAACACTGATGACATTGTTCACTACATCTCATAGCACTTTTAAAACGATGACATTGCTAGGAAACACTGTCACCACCGATAAATCTACAATAATCGAGAATTTCAACAAGCATTTTGCTACGGCTGGCCATGCTTTCCACCTGGCTACCAGCTCTGCACCCTCCGCTGCAACTTGCCCATGCCCCCCCTGCTTCTCCTTCACACAAATTCAGACTGCTGATGTTTTGAAAGAGCTGAAAAATCTGGACCCCTACAAATCAGCTGGGCTAGACAATCTGGACCCTTTCTTTCTAAAATTTGCCGTCGAAATTGTCGCAACCCCTATTACTAGCCTGTTCAACCTCTCTTTCGTAACGTCTGAGATCCCCAGAGATTGGAAAGCTGCCGCAGTCATCCCCCTCTTCAAAGGGGGTGACACTCTAGATCCAAACCTTTATAGACCTATATCCATCCTGCCCTGCCTTTCGAAAGTATTTGAAAGCCAAGTTAACAAACAGATCACCGACCATTTCGAATCCCACCGTACCTTCTCCGCTATGCAATCTGGTTTCCGAGCTGGTCATGGGTGCACCTCAGCCACGCTCAAGGTCCTAAACGATACTATAACCGTGATCGATAAAAGACAGTACTGTACAGCCGTCTTCATCATCAATCACTGCATTCTTATTGGCAGACTAAATAGCCTTGGTTTCTCAAATGACTGCCTCGCCTGGTTCACCAACTACTTTTCAGATAGAGTTCAATGTGACAAATTGGAGGGCCTGTTGTCTGGACCTCTGACAGTCTCTATGGGGGTGCCACAGGGTTCAATTCTCAGGCCGACTCTATTCTCTGTGTATATCAATGATGTCGCTCTTGCTGCTGGTGACTCTCAGATCCACCTCTACGCAGACGACACCATTTTGTATACATCTGGTCCTTCATTGGACACTGTGTTAACAAACCTCCAAATGAGCTTCAATGCCATACAGCACTCCTTCCGTAGCCTCCAACTGCTCTTAAACACTAGTAAAACTAAATGCATGCTCTTCAATCGAACGCTGCTTGCATCCGCCCACCCGACTAGAATCACTACTCTCGACGGGTCTGACTTAGAATATGTGGACAACTACAAATACCTAGGTGTTTGGTTAGACCGTAAACTCTCCTTCCAGACTCACATTAAGCATCTCCAATCAAAAGTTAGATCTAGAATCGGCTTCCTATTTCGCAACAAAGCCTCCTTGCACTCATGCTGCCAAACATGCCCTCGTAAAACTGACTATCCTACCGATCCTTGACTTCGGTGATGTCATTTACAAAATAGCCTCCAACACTCTACTCAGCAAATTGGATGTAGTCAATCACAGTGCCATCCGTTTTGTCACCAAAGCCCCATATACTACCCACCATTGTGACCTGTACGCTCTCGTTGGCTGGCCCTCACTACATATTCGTCGCCAAACCCACTGGCTCCAGGTCATCTATAAATCACTGCCAGGCAAATCCCTGCCTTATCTTAGCTCATTGGTCACCATAGCAACACCCACCCGTAGTCTGCGCTCCAGCAGGTATATCTCACTGGTCATCCCCAAAGCCAACACCTCCTTTGGCCGCCATTCCTTCCAGTTCTCTGCTGCCAATGACTGGAACGAACTGCAAAAATCTCTGAAGCTGGAGACTCTTATCTCCCTCACTAACTTTAAGCATCAGTTGTCAGAGCAGCTTACCGATCACTGCACCTGTACACAGCCCATCTGTAATTAACCCACCCAACTACCTCATCCCCATATTGTTATTTATTTTGCTCATTTGCACCCCAGTATCTTTATTTGCACATCATCTTCTGCACATCTATCATTCCAGTGTTAATACTACATTTTAATTATTTTGCACTATGGCCTATTTATTGCCTTACCTCCATAACTTACTACATTTGCACACACTATTGACTGTACGTTTTGTTTACCCCATATGTAACTCTGTGTTGTTGTTGTTTTTATCGCACTGCTTTGCTTTATCTTGGCCAGGTCGCAGTTGTAAATGAGAACTTGTTCTCAACTTGCTTACCTGGTTAAATAAAGGTGAAATAAAATGTTAAAAATAACACTTTTACAATGATAACATTTTTCACTAGGTATCATAATACTTTTACACTAATGACATTGTTCACTAGGTCTCATAATGCTAATGATATTGTTCACTATGTCTCATAACACTAATGACATTGTTCACTATGTCTCATAACACTGATGACATTGTTCACTATGTCTCATAACACTGATGACATTGTTCACTATGTCTCATAACACTGATGACGTTGTTCGTGAGTCTAATAATACTGATGACATTGATCACTAGGTTTCATAACACTTTTACAATGATGACATTGTTCACTAGGTTTCATAACACTTTTACAATGATGACATTGTTCACTGGGTCTCATAACACTGATGACATTGTTCACTAGGTCTCAAAACACTGAAGACATTGTTCCCTAGGTCTCATAACACGTTTACAATGATTACATTTTTCACTAGGTCTCATAACACTTTTACAATGATGACATTGTTCAGTAGGTCTCATAACACTAATGACATTGTTCGCTAGGTCTAATAATACTGATGACATTGTTATCTAGGTCTCATAATAGATTTACAATGATGACATTGTTCACTCAGTTTCATAACACTTTTACAATGATGACATTGTTCACTATGTCTCAAATCAAATCAAATTGTATTTGCCACATGCGCCGAATACAACCGGTGTAGACATTACAGTGAAATGCTTACTTACAAGCCCTTAACCAACAAAGTGATTTTTAAAGATTTTTTTTTTTAAGTGTAAAAAAAAAAAGAAAAAAAAACTTAAGTAAGTAAATTACAGTAGGGGACACCGGCTAGTCGAGGTAATTGAGGTAATACGTACATGTGGGTAGAGTTAAAGTGACTATGCATAAATCATTAACAGAGTAGCAGCAGCGTAAAAGAGGGGGGTGGGGGTGGGGGTGGGGGAGGGGGGGGCAGTGCAAAAAGTCTGGGTAGCCATGATTAGCTGTTCAGGAGTCTTATGGCTTGGGGGTAGAAGCTGTTGAGAAGCCTTTTGGACCTAGACTTGGCACTCCGGTACCGCTTGCCGTGGGGTAGCAGAGAGAACAGTCTATGACTAGGGTGGCTGGAGTCTTTGACAATTTGTAGGGCTTTCCTCTGACACCACCTGGTATAGAGGTCCTGGATGGCAGGAAGCTTGGCCCCAGTGATGTAATGGGCCGTACGCACTACCCTCTGTAGTGCCTTGCGGTCGGTGGTCGAGCAGTTGCCATACCAGGCAGTGATGCAACCAGTCAGGATGCTCTCGATGGTGCAGCTGTAGAACTTTTTGAGGATCTGAGGACCCATACCAAATCTTTTCAGTCTCTTGAGGGGGAATAGGCTTTGTCGTGCCCTCTTCATGACTGTCTTGGTTTGTTTGGACAATGATAGTTCGTTGGTAATGTGGACACCAAGGAACTTGAAGCTCTCAACCTGTTCCACTACAGCCCCGTCGATGAGAATGGGGGCGTGCTCAGTCCTCTTTTTGTCTTGATCACGTTGAGGGAGAGGTTGTTATCCTGGCGCCACACGGCCAGGTCTCGGACCTCCTCCCTATAGGCTGTCTCATCGTTGTCGGCAACTGTTGTGTCGTCAGCAAACTTAATGATGGTGTTGGAGTCTTGCCTGGCCAAGCAGTCATGGGTGAACAGGGAGTACAGGAGGGGACTGAGCACGCACCCCTGAGGGTCCCCTGTGTTGAGGATCAGCGTGGCAGATGTGTTGTTACCTACCCTTACCACCTGGGGGCGGCCCGTCAGGAAGTCCAGGATCCAGTTGCAGAGGGAGGTGTTTAGTCCCAGGATCCTTAGCTTAGTGATGAGCTTTGAGGGCACTATGGTGTTGAACGCTGAGCTGTAGTCAATGAACAGCATTCTCACGTAGGTGTTCCTCTTGTCCAGGTGGGAAAGGGCAGTGTGGAGTGCAATAGAGATTGCATCATCTGTGGATCTGTTGGGGCGGTATGCAAATTGGAGTGGGTCTAGGGTTTCTGGGATAAGGGTTTTGATGTGAGCCATGACCAGCCTTTCAAAGCACTTCATGGCTACAGACGTGAGAGCTAAGGGTCGGTAGTCATTTAGGCAGGTTATCTTAGTGTCCTTGGGCACAGGGACTATGGTGGTCTGCTTGAAACATGTTGGTATTACAGACTCAGTCAGAGACATGTTGAAAATGTCAATGAAGACACTTGCCAGTTGGTCAGCACATGCTCGGAGTACACGTATGGTAATCCGTCTGGCCCTGCGGCCTTGTGAATGTTGAATTGCTAAAAAATCTTACTCACATCGGCTACGGAGAGCGTGATCACATAGTCATCCAGAACAGCTGGTGCTCTCATGCATGCTTCGGTGTTGCTTGCCTCGAAGTGAGCATAGAAGTGATTTAGCTCGTCTGGTAGGCTTGTGTCACTGGGCAGCTCGCGGCTGTGCTTCCTTTTGTAGTCTGTAATAGTTTTCAAGCCCTGCCGCATCCGACGAGTGTCAAAAAAATATCAGAGCTGGTGTAGTATGATTCAATCTTAGTCCGGTATTGACTCTTTGCCTGTTTGATGGTTCGTCAGAGGGCATAGTGGGATTTCTTATAGGCGTCCGGCTTAGAGTCCCACTCCTTGAAAGCGGCAGCTCTACCCTTTAGCTCAGTGCGGATGTTACCTGTAATCTATGGCTTCTGGTTGGGGTATGTACGTACGGTCACTGTGGGGACGACGTCATCGATGCACTTATTGATGAAGCCAGTGACTGATGTGGTGTACTCCTCAATGCTATCTGAAGAATCCCGGAACATATTCCAGTCTGTGCTAACAAAACAGTCCTGTAGCTTAGCATCTGCATTATCTGACCACTTTTTTATTAACCGAGTCACTGGTGCTTCCTGCTTCAGTTTTTGCTTATAAGCAGGAATCAAGAGGATAGAATTATGGTCAGATTTTCCAAATGGAGGGCGAGGGAGAGCTTTGTATGCGTGTCTGTGTGTGGAGTGAAGGTGGTCTAGAGTTTTTTTCCCCCTCTGGTTGCACATTTAACATGCTGGTAGAAATGAGGTAGAACGAATTTAAGTTTCCCTGCATTAAAGTCCCCGGCCACTAGGAGCACTGCCTCTGGATGAGCGTTTTCCTGTTGACTTATGGCCTTATACAGCTCATTGAGTGCGGTCTTAGTGCCAGCAACGGTTTGTGGTGGTAAATAGACAGCTACAAAAAATATAGATGAAAACTCTCTTGGTAAATAGTGTGGTCTACAGCTTATCATGAGATACTCTACCTCAGGCGAGCAAAACATCGAGACTTCCTTAGTATTAGATTTTATGCACCAAGTGTTGTTTACAAATATACACAGACCGCCACCCCTTGTCTTACCGGAGTCAGCCGTTCTATCCTGCCGATGTAGCGTATATCCCGTCAGCTGTGTGTTGTCCATGTCGTCGTTCAGCCACGACTCGGTGAAACATAAGATATTACAGTTTTTAATGTCCCGTTGGTAGGATAACCGTAATCTTAGGTTGTCCAATTTGTTCTCAAATGATTGAACATTGGCTAATAGGATTGATGGAAGAGGCAGTTTACTCGCTTGCCGTCGGATCCTTTCAAGGCACTTCGATTTACGTCCACGATATCTCTGTCTCTTTCTCATGCGAATGACAGGGATTTGGGCCTTGTCGGGTGTCTGTAGGATATCCTTCGCGTCCAGCTCATTGAAGAAAAAATCTTCGTCCAATACGAGGTGAGTAATCGCTGTCCTGATATCCAGAACTTCTTTTTGGTCATAAGAAACTGTGGCAGAAACATTATGGACAGAATAAATTACAAATAATACGAAAAAACACACATAATAGTACAATTGGTTAGAGGGCGCCACCTATCATAACACTAATGACATTGCTCACTAGGTCTAATAATACTGATGACATTGTTCACTAGGTCTCATAACACTAATGACATTGTTCACTAGGTCTAATAATACTGATGACATTGTTCACTAGGTCTCATAACACTGATGACATTGTTATCTAGGTCTCATAACACTTATATAATGATTACATTTTTCACTAGGTATCATAATACTTTTACACTGATTACATTGAAAGTATTCACCCCCTTGGCATTTTTCCTATTTTGTTGCCTTAAAACCTGGAATTAAAATGGATTTTTTGGGGGTTTGTATCATTTGATTTACACATCATGCCAACCACTTTGAAGATGCAAAATATTTTTTCTTGTGAAACAAACAAGAAATAAGACAAATAAGCTTAGAGCTGCAAGTCTCTTGGGGTATGTCTCTATGAGCTTGGCACATCTAGCCACTGGGATTTCTGCCCATTCTTCAAGGCAAAACTGCTCCAGCTCCTTCAAGTTGGATGGGTTCCGCTGGTGTACAGCAATCTTTAAGTCATATCAGTTGGTAGAACATGGCGCTTGCAACACCAGGGTTATGGGTTCGTTTCCCACGGGGGGCCAGTATGAAAACATGTATGCACTCACTAACTGTAAGTCGCTCTGGATAAGAGCGTCTGCTAAATGACTAAAATGTAAATACCACAGATTCTCAAATGGATTGAGGTCTGGGCTTTGACTAGGCCATTCCAAGACATTTAAATGTTTCCCCTTAAACCACTCGAGTGTTGCTTTAGCAGTATGCTTAGGGTCATTTGTCCTGCTGGAAGGTGAACCACCGTCCCAGTCTCAAATCTCTGGAAGACTGAAACAGGTTTCCCTCAAGAATTTCCCTGTATTTAGCGCTTTCCATCATTCCTTCAATTCTGACCAGTTTCCCAGTCCCTGCCAATGAAAAACATCCCCACAGCATGATGATGCCACCACCATGCTTCACTGTGGGGATGGTGTTCTCGGGGGTGATGAGAGGTGTTGGGTTTGGCCAGACATAGCGTTTTTCTTGATGGCCAGAAAGCTCAATTTTTGTCTCATCTGACCAGAGTACCTTCTTCAATATGTTTGGGGAGTCTCCCACATGCCTTTTGGCGAACACCAAACATGCATGCTTATTTTTTTCTTTAAGCAATGGCTTTTTTCTGGCCACTCTTCCGTAAAGCCCAGCTCTGTGGAGAGTACGGCTTAAAGTGGTCGTATGGACAGATACTCCAATCTCCGCTGTGGAGCTTTGCAGCTCCTTCAGGGTTATCTTTGGTCTCTTTGTTGCCTCTCTGATGAATGCCTTCCTTGCCTGGTCCGTGAGTTTTGGTGGGTGGCCCTCTCTTGGCAGGTTTGTTGTGGTGCCATATTCTTTGCATTTTTTAATAATGGATTTAATGGTGCTCCGTGGGATGTTCAAAGTTTATGATATTTATTTGTAACACAACCCTGATCTGTACTTCTCCACAACTTTGTCCCTGACCTGTTTGGAGAGCTCCTTGGTCTTCATGGTGCCGCTTGCTTGGTGGTGCCCCTTGCTTAGTGGTGTTGAAGACTCTGGGGCCTTTTAGAACAGGTGTATATATACTGAGATCATGTGACAGATCATGTGACACTTAGACACACACAGGTGGACTTTATTTAACTAATTATGTGTAATTAAGTAATTTTTTTCATTTCAATTCACCAATTTGGACTATTTTGTGTATGTCCATTACATGAAATCCAAATAAAAATCTATTTAAATTACAGGTTGTAATGCATCAAAATCAGAAAAAAGGCAAGGGGGATGTATACTTTTGCAAGGCACTGTACGTCTCATAACCCTTTTACAATGATGACATTGTTCACTAGGTCTCATAACACTAATGACATTGTTCACTAGGTCTCATAACACTGATGATATTGTTCCCTAGTTCTAATAGTACTGATTACATTGTTATCTAGGTCTCATAATAGATGTACAATGATGACATTCTTCACTAGGTTTCATAACACTTTTACAATGATGACATTGTTCACTAGGTCACATAACACTATTGACATTGTTCACTAGGTCTTATAACACTGATGATATTGTTCACTAGGTTTAATGATACTTTTACACTGATGACATTGTTCACTAAGTCTCATAATACTTATATAATTAAGACATCTTACACTAGGTCTCATGACACTAATGAGATTGTTCACTAGGTCTCATTACGCTAATGTTATTATTCACTAGGTCTCATAATACTTTTACACTGATGACATTGTTCACTGCGTATCATAATACTGGTACCATTGTTAACTAGCCTAGCTCTCATTATATTTTTACAATGATGACATTGTTTAGACATTCATTAGTACTCATCACTCTTAAAGCTCTCATAAATTGATGCCATTGTTCATTAGGTCTCACCGTACTGATGATATTGCTCACTAGGTCTCATAAAACTTTTACACTGATGAAATTGTTAACTACGTTTCATAACACTGATGATATTGTTCACTAGGCTAATAATACTTTTCCTTCTCATTTCTGAAACATTGTTCAATCTCACATATTACATTGATGACATTGACTAGGCTCATAACACTGATGATATTGTTCACTAGGCTAATAATACTTTTACACTGATGACATTGTTCACAAGTTCTCATTATACTGAAGACATTGTTCAATTGGTCTCACAATAATTTTACATTGATGACATTGTTTACTAGGTCTCATAACGCTGATGACATTGTTCACTAGTTCTCATAATAGTTTACACTGATGATATTGTTCACAAGTTCTCATTATACTGAAGACATTGTTCAATTGGTCTCACAATAATTTTACATTGATGACATTGTTTACTAGGTCTCATAACAAAGATGACATTGTTCACTAGGTCTCATAATACTTCTACACTGATGACATTGTTCACTGCGTATCATAATACTGGTAACATTGTTCTCTCGTCTCATTTTACTTTAACACTGATTACATTGTTCTCTAGTTCTCATAACACTGATGACTTTGTTCACAAGTTCTCATTATACTGAAGACATTGTTCAATTGGTCTCACAATAATTTTACACTGATGACATTGTTCACTAGGTCTCATAATACTTTTCAACTAATGACATTGTTCACTGGGTCTCATAATACTGATTACATTGTTCACTAGCTCTCATAACACTTTTACATTGTTCACTAGGTCTTATAACCTTTACATTTTAGTCATTTAGCAGACGCTCTTATCCAGAGCGACTTACAGTTAGTGAGTGCATACATTTTCTATACTGGTATATGGTATATTATATAGGGTATGTGGTGTGTTATATAGGGTATATGGTGTGTTATATAGGGTATATGGTGTGTTATATAGGGTATATGGTGTGATATATAGGGTATATGGTGTGTTATATAGGGTATATGGTGTGTTATATAGGGTATGTGGTGTGTTATATAGGGTATATGGTGTGTTATATTATATGGATAGGGTATATGGTGTGTTATATAGGTATATTTGTTATATAGTTGTATATATGGTATATGGTGTGTTATATAGGGTATATGGTGTGTTATATAGTATATGGTGTGTTATATAGGGTATATGGTGTGTTATATATGGTATATGGTGTGTTATATAGGGTATATGGTGTGTTATATAGGGTATATGGTGTGTTATTCAACTCTTCTGTTCAACTCTTAATGATCGGCTATGAAAAGCCAACTGAGAGACCTGAGCCCCTAGGACCATACGTCGGGACTACCGGCCGTGGTGACTCCTTGCTGTCCCCAGTCCGCCTGGCCTTGCTGCTATTCCAGTTTCAACTGTTCTGCCTGCGGTTATGGAACCCCTACCTGTCCCAGACCTGCTGTTTTCAACTCTTAATGATCGGCTATGAAAAGCCAACTGAGATTTATTCCTGATTATTATTTGACCATGCTTGTCACTTATGAACATTTTTGAACATCTTGGCATGGTTCTGTTATAATCTTCACCCGGCACAGCCAGAAGAGGACTGGCCACCCCTCATAGCCTGGTTCCTCTCTAGGTTTCTTCCTAGGTTTTCGCCTTTCTAGGGAGTTTTTCCTAGCCACCGTGCTTCTACACCTGCATTACTAGCTGTTTGGGGTTTTAGGCTGGGTTTCTGTACAGCACTTCGAGATATTAGCTGATGTAAGAAGGGCTATATAAAATAAAATTGATTGATTGATTGTTATATATGGTATATGGTGTGTTATATATGGTATATTGTGTGTTAAATAGGGTATATGGTGTGTTATATAGGGTATATGGTGTGTTAAATAGGGTATATGGTGTGTTATATAGGGTATATGGTGTGTTATATAGGGTATATGGTGTGTTATATAGGGTATATAGTATGTTATATAGGGTATATGGTGTGTTATATAGGGTATATGGTGTGTTATATAGGGTATATGGTGTGTTATATAGGGTATATGGTGTGTTATATAGGGTATATGGTGTGTTATATAGGGTATATGGTGTGTTATATAGGGTATATAGGGTATATGTGTGTTATATGGGGTATATGGTGTGTTATATAGGGTATATGGTGTGTTATATAGGGTATATGGTGTGTTATATAGGGTATATGGTGTGTTATATAGGGTATATGGTGTGTTATATAGGGTATATGGTGTGTTATATAGGGTATATGGTGTGTAATATAGGGTATATGGTGTGTTATATAGGGTATATGGTGTGTTAAATAGGGTATATGGTGTGTTATATAGGGTATATGGTGTGTTATATAGGGTATGTGGTGTGTTATATAGGGTATATGGTGTGTTATATAGGGTATATGGTGTGTTATATAGGGTATATGGTGTGTTATATAGGGTATATGGTGTGTTATATAGGGTATATGGTGTGTTATATATGGTATATGGTGTGTTATATAGGGTATATGGTGTGTTATATAGGGTATATGGTGTGTTATTCAACTCTTCTGTTCAACTCTTAATGATCGGCTATGAAAAGCCAACTGAGAGACCTGAGCACCTAGGACCATACGTCAGGACTACCGGCCGTGGTGACTCCTTGCTGTCCCCAGTCCGCCTGGCCTTGCTGCTATTCCAGTTTCAACTGTTCTGCCTGCGGTTATGGAACCCCTACCTGTCCCAGACCTGCTGTTTTCAACTCTTAATGATCGGCTATGAAAAGCCAACTGAGATTTATTCCTGATTATTATTTGACCATGCTTGTCACTTATGAACATTTTTGAACATCTTGGCATGGTTCTGTTATAATCTTCACCCGGCACAGCCAGAAGAGGACTGGCCACCCTCATAGCCTGGTTCCTCTCTAGGTTTCTTCCTAGGTTTTCGCCTTTCTAGGGAGTTTTTCCTAGCCACCGTGCTTCTACACCTGCATTACTAGCTGTTTGGGGTTTTAGGCTGGGTTTCTGTACAGCACTTCGAGATATTAGCTGATGTAAGAAGGGCTATATAAAATAAAATTGATTGATTGATTGTTATATATGGTATATGGTGTGTTATATATGGTATATTGTGTGTTAAATAGGGTATATGGTGTGTTATATAGGGTATATGGTGTGTTAAATAGGGTATATGGTGTGTTATATAGGGTATATGGTGTGTTATATAGGGTATATGGTGTGTTATATAGGGTATATAGTATGTTATATAGGGTATATGGTGTGTTATATAGGGTATATGGTGTGTTATATAGGGTATATGGTGTGTTATATAGGGTATATGGTGTGTTATATAGGGTATATGGTGTGTTATATAGGGTATATGGTGTGTTATATAGGGTATATAGGGTATATGTGTGTTATATGGGTATATGGTGTGTTATATAGGGTATATGGTGTGTTATATAGGGTATATGGTGTGTTATATAGGGTATATGGTGTGTTATATAGGGTATATGGTGTGTTATATAGGGTATATGGTGTGTTATATAGGGTATATGGTGTGTAATATAGGTATATGGTGTGTTATATAGGGTATATGGTGTGTTAAATAGGTATATGGTGTGTTATATAGGGTATATGGTGTGTTATATATGGTGTGTTATATAGGGTATATGGTGTGTTATATAGGGTATATGGTGTGTTATATAGGGTATATGGTGTGTTATATAGGGTATATGGTGTGTTATATAGGGTATATGGTGTGTTATATAGGGTATATGGTGTGTTATATAGGGTATATGGTGTGTTATATGGGGTATATGGTGTGTTATATGGGGTATATGGTGTGTTATATAGGGTATATGGTGTGTTATATAGGGTATATGGTGTGTTATATAGGGTATATGGTGTGTTATATAGGGTATATGGTGTGTTATATAGGGTATATGGTGTGTTATATAGGGTATATGGTGTGTTATATAGGGTATATGGTGTGTAATATAGGGTATATGGTGTGTTATAAAGGGTATATGGTGTGTTATATAGGGTATATGGTGTGTTATATAGGGTATATGGTGTGTTATATAGGGTATATGGTGTATTATATAGGGTATATGGTGTGTTTATGGTGTGTTATATAGGGTATATGGTGTATTATATAGGATATATGGTGTGTTATATAGGGTATATGGTGTGATATATAGGGTATATGGTGTGTTAAATAGGGTATATGGTGTGTTATATAGGGTATATGGTGTGTTATATAGGGTATATGGTGTGTTATATAGGGTATATGGTGTGTTATATAGGGTATATGGTGTGTTATATAGGGTATATGGTGTGTCATATAGGGTATATGGTGTGTTATATATGGTATATGGTGATATATATAGGGTATATGGTGTGTTATATAGGGTATATGGTGTGTTATATATGGTATATGGTGTGTTATATAGGGTATATGGTGTGTTAAATAGGGTATATGGTGTGTTATATAGGGTATATGGTGTGTTAAATAGGGTATATGGTGTGTTATATAGGGTATATGGTGTGTTATATAGGGTATATGGTGTGTAATATAGGGTATATGGTGTGTTATATAGGGTATATGGTGTGTTATATAGGGTATATGGCGTGTTATATAGGGTATATGGTGTGTTATATAGGGTATATGGCGTGTTATATAGGGTATATGGTATGTATTTATATAGGGTATATGGTGTGTTATATAGGGTATATGTGTGTTATAGGTATATGGTTTATATAGTGTGTATATAGGGTATATGGTGTGTTATATAGGTGTGTTATATAGGGTATATGTGTTATATAGGGTATATGGTGTGGTTATATAGGGTATATGGTGTGTTATATAGGGTATATGGTGTGTTATATAGGGTATATGGTGTGTTATATAGGGTATATGGTGTGTTATATAGGGTATATAGGTGTGTTATATAGGGTATATGGTGTGTTATATAGGGTATATGGTGTGTTATATAGGGTATATGGTGTGTTATATAGGGTATATGGTGTGTTATATAGGGTATATGGTGTGTTATATAGGGTATATGGTGTGTTATATAGGTATATGGTGTGTTATATAGGGTATATGTGTGTTATATAGGGTATATGGTGTGTTATATAGGGTATATGGTGTGTTATATAGGGTATATGGTGTGTTATATAGGGTATATGGTGTGTTATATAGGGTATATGGTGTGTTATATAGGGTATATGGTGTGTTATATAGGGTATATGGTGTGTTATATAGGGTATATGGTGTGTTATATAGGGTATATGGTGTGTTATATAGGGTATATGGTGTGTTATATAGGGTATATGGTGTGTTATATAGGGTATATGGTGTGTTATATAGGGTATATGGTGTGTTATATGAGGGTATATGGTGTGTTATATAGGGTATATGGTGTGTTATATAGGGTATATGGTGTGTTATATAGGGTATATGGTGTGTTATATAGGTATATGGTGTGTTATATAGGGTATATGGTGTGTTATATAGGGTATATGGTGTGTTATATAGGGTATATGGTGTGTTATATAGGGTATATGGTGTGTTATATAGGGTATATGGTGTATATATAGGGTATATGGTGTGTTATATAGGGTATATGGTGTGTTATATAGGGTATATGGTGTGTTATATAGGGTATATGGTGTGTTATATAGGGTATATGGTGTGTTATATAGGGTATATGGTGTGTTATATAGGGTATATGGTGTGTTATATAGGGTATATGGTGTGTTATATAGGGTATATGGTGTGTTATATAGGGTATATGGTGTGTTATATAGGGTATATGGTGTGTTATATAGGGTATATGGTGTGTTATATATGGTATATGGTGTGTTATATAGGGTATATGGTGTGTTATATAGGGTATATGGTGTGTTATATAGGGTATATGGTGTGTTATATAGGGTATATGGTGTGTTATATAGGGTATATGGTGTGTTATATAGGGTATATGGTAGTTATATAGGGTATATGGTGTGTTATATAGGGTATATGGTGTGTTATATAGGGTATATGGTGTGTTATATAGGGTATATGGTGTGTTATATAGGGTATATGGTGTGTTATATATGTGTTATATAGGGTATATGGTGTGTTATATAGGATATATGGTGTGTTATATAGGGTATATGGTGTGTTATATAGGGTATATAGTATGTTATATAGGGTATATGGTGTGTTATATAGGGTATATTGTGTGTATATAGGGTATATGGTGTGTTATATAGGGTATATGGTGTGTTATATAGGGTATATGGTGTGTTATATAGGGTATATGGTGTGTTATATAGGGTATATGGTGTGTTATATGGGGTATATGGTGTGTTATATAGGGTATATGGTGTGTTATATAGGGTATATGGTGTGTTATATAGGGTATATGGTGTGTTATATAGGATATATGGTGTGTTATATAGGGTATATGGTGTGTTAAATAGGGTATATGGTGTGTTATATAGGGTATATGGTGTGTTATATATGGTGTGTTATATAGGGTATAAGGTGTGTTATATAGGGTATATGGTGTGTTATATAGGTATGGTGTGGTATATAGGGTATATGGTGTGTTATATAGGGTATATGGTGTGTTATATAGGGTATATGGTGTGTAATATAGGGTATATGGTGTGTTATATGGGGTATATGGTGTGTTATATGAGGTATATGGTGTGTTATATAGGGTATATGGTGTGTTATATAGGGTATATGGTGTGTTATATAGGGTATATGGTGTGTTATATAGGGTATATGGTGTGTTATATAGGGTATATGGTGTGTTATATAGGGTATATGGTGTGTAATATAGGGTATATGGTGTGTTATAAAGGGTATATGGTGTGTTATATAGGGTATATGGTGTGTTATATAGTTGGTGTTTATATGGTGTATTATATAGGGTATATGGTGTGTTTATGGTGTGTTATATAGGGTATATGGTGTATTATATAGGGTATATGGTGTGTTATATAGGGTATATGGTGTGATATATAGGGTATATGGTGTGTTAAATAGGGTATATGGTGTGTTATATAGGGTATATGGTGTGTTATATAGGGTATATGGTGTGTTATATAGGGTATATGGTGTGTTATATAGGGTATATGGTGTGTTATATAGGGTATATGGTGTGTTATATATGGTATATGGAGATATATATAGGGTATATGGTGTGTTATATAGGGTATATGGTGTGTTATATATGGTATATGGTGTGTTATATAGGGTATATGGTGTGTTAAATAGGGTATATGGTGTGTTATATAGGGTATATGGTGTGTTAAATAGGGTATATGGTGTGTTATATAGGGTATATGGTGTGTTATATAGGGTATAAGGTGTGTTATATAGGGTATATGGTGTGTTATATAGGGTATATGGTGTGTTATATAGGGTATATGGCGTGTTATATAGGGTATATGGTGTGTTATATAGGGTATATGGCGTGTTATATAGGGTATATGGTGTGTTATATAGGGTATATGGTGTGTTATATAGGGTATATGGTGTGTTATATAGGGTATATGGTGTGTTATATAGGGTATATGGTGTGTTATATAGGGTATATGGTGTGTTATATATGGTGTGTTATATAGGGTATATGGTGTGTTATATAGGGTATATGGTGTGTTATATAGGGTATATGGTGTGTTATATAGGGTATATGGTGTGTTATATAGGGTATATGGTGTGTTATATAGGGTATATGGTGTGTTATATAGGGTATATGGTGTGTTATATAGGGTATATGGTGTGTTATATAGGGTATATGGTGTGTTATATAGGGTATATGGTGTGTTATATAGGGTATATGGTGTGTTATATAGGGTATATGGTGTGTTATATATGGTATATGGGTGTTATATAGGGTATATGGTGTGTTAAATAGGGTATATGGTGTGTTATATAGGGTATATGGTGTGTTATATAGGGTATATGGTGTGTTATATAGGGTATATGGTGTGTTATATAGGGTATATGGTGTGTTATATAGGGTATATGGTGTGTTATATAGGGTATATGGTGTGTTATATAGGGTATATGGCGTGTTATATAGGGTATATGGTGTGTTATATAGGGTATATGGTGTGTTATATAGGGTATATGGTGTGTTATATAGGGTATATGGTGTGTTATATAGGGTATATGGTGTGTTATATAGGGTATATGGTGTGTTATATATGGTGTGTTATATAGGGTATATGGTGTGTTATATAGGGTATATGGTGTGTTATATAGGGTATATGGTGTGTTATATAGGGTATATGGTGTGTTATATAGGGTATATGGTGTGTTATATGTGTGTTATATAGGGTATATGGTGTGTTATATAGGGTATATGGTGTGTTATATAGGGTATATGGTGTGTTATATAGGGTATATGGTGTTATATAGGGTATATGGTGTGTTATATAGGGTATATGGTGTGTTATATAGGGTATATGGTGTGTTATATAGGATATGGTGTTATATAGGGTATATGTTGTTATATAGGGTATATGGTGTTATATAGGTATATGGTGGTATATAGGGTATATGGTGGTGTATATAGGGTATATGGTGTGTTATATAGGGTATATGGTGTGTTATATAGGGTATATGGTGTGTTATATAGGGTATATGGTGTGTTATATAGGGTATATGGTGTGTTATATAGGGTATATGGTGTGTTATATAGGGTATATGGTGTGTTATATAGGGTATATGGTGTGTTATATAGGGTATATGGTGTGTTATATAGGGTATACGGTGTGTTATATAGGGTATATGGTGTATTATATAGGGTATATGGTGTGTTATATAGGGTATATGGTGTGTTATATAGGGTATATGGTGTGTTAAATAGGGTATATGGTGTGTTATATAGGGTATATGGTGTGTTATATAGGGTATATGGTGTGTTATATAGGGTATATGGTGTGTTATAGGGTATATGGTGTGTTATATAGGGTATATGGTGTATATATAGGTATATGGTGTGTTATATAGGGTATATGGTGTGTTATATAGGGTATATGGTGTGTTATATAGGTATATGGTGTGTTATATAGGGTATATGGTGTGTTATATAGGGTATATGGTGTGTTATATAGGGTATATGTGTTATAGGGTATATGGTGTTATATAGGGTATATGGTGTGTTATATAGGGTATATGGTGTATATAGGTAGGTGTGTTATATAGGGTATATGGTGTGTTATATAGGGTATATGGTGTGTTATATTATATGGTGTGTTATATAGGGTATATGGTGTGTTATATAGGGTATATGGTGTGTTATATAGGGTATATGGTGTGTTATATAGGGTATATGGTGTGTTATATAGGGTATATGGTGTGTTATATAGGGTATATGGTGTGTTATATATGGTGTGTGTTATATAGGGTATATGGTGTGTTATATAGGGTATATGGTGTGTTATATAGGGTATATGGTGTGTTATATAGGGTATATAGTGTGTTATATAGGGTATATGGTGTGTTATATAGGGTATATGGTGTGTTATATAGGGTATATGGTGTGTTATATAGGGTATATGGTGTGTTATATAGGGTATATGGTGTGTTATATAGGGTATATGGTGTGTTATATAGGGTATATAGGGTGTGTGTATATAGGGTATATGGTGTGTTATATAGGGTATATGGTGTGTTATATAGGGTATATGGTGTGTTATATAGGGTATATGGTGTGTTATATAGGAGTATATGGTGTGTTATATAGGGTATATGGTGTGTTATATAGGGTATATGGTGTGTTATATAGGGTATATGGTGTGTTATATAGGGTATATGGTGTGTTATATAGGGTATATGGTGTGTTATATAGGGTATATGGTGTGTTATAGGGTATATGGTGTGTTATATAGGGTATATGGTGTGTTATATAGGGTATATGGTGTGTTATATAGGGTATATGGTGTGTTATATAGGGTATATGGTGTGTTATATAGGGTATATGGTGTGTTATATAGGGTATATGGTGTGTTATATAGGGTATATGGTGTGTTATATAGGGTATATGGTGTGTTATATAGGGTATATGGTGTGTTATATAGGGTATATGGTGTGTTATATAGGGTATATGGTGTGTTATATAGGGTATATGGTGTGTTATATAGGGTATATGGTGTGTTATATAGGGTATATGGTGTGTTATATAGGGTATATGGTGTGTTATATAGGGTATATGGTGTGTTATATAGGGTATATGGTGTGTATATAGGGTATATGGTGTGTTATATAGGTATATGGTGTGTTATATAGGGTATATGGTGTGTTATATAGGGTATATGGTGTGTTATATAGGGTATATGGTGTGTTATATAGGGTATATGGTGTGTTATATAGGGTATATGGTGTGTTATATAGGGTATATGGTGTGTTATATAGGGTATATGGTGTGTTATATAGGGTTATGGTGTGTTATATAGGGTATATGGTGTGTTATATAGGGTATATGGTGTGTTATATAGGGTATATGGTGTGTTATATAGGTATATGGTGTGTTATATAGGGTATATGGTGTGTTATATAGGGTATATGGTGTGTTATATAGGGTATATGGTGTGTTATATAGGGTATATGGTGTGTTATATAGGGTATATGGTGTGTTATATAGGGTATATGGTGTGTTATATAGGGTATATGGTGTGTTATATAGGGTATATGGTGTGTTATATAGGGTATATGGTGTGTTATATAGGGTATATGGTGTGTTATATAGGGTATATGGTGTGTTATATAGGGTATATGGTGTGTTATATAGGGTATATGGTGTGTTATATGGGTATATGGTGTGTTATATAGGGTATATGGGTATATGTGTGTTATATGGGGTATATGGTGTGTTATATAGGGTATATGGTGTGTTATATATGGTGTGTTATATAGGGTATATGGTGTGTTATATAGGGTATATGGTGTGTTATATAGGGTATATTGTGTGTTATATAGGGTATATGGTGTGTAATATAGGGTATATGGTGTGTTATATAGGGTATATGGTGTGTTATATATGGTGTGTTATATAGGGTATATGGTGTGTTATATAGGGTATGTGGTGTGTTATATAGGGTATATGGTGTGTTATATAGGGTATATGGTGTGTTATATAGGGTATATGGTGTGTTATATAGGGTATATGGTGTGTTAAATAGGGTATATGGTGTGTTATATAGGGTATATGGTGTGTTATATAGGGTATATGGTGTGTTATATAGGGTATATGGTGTGTTATATAGGGTATATGGTGTGTTATTTAGGGTACAGTGAGGGAAAAAAGTATTTGATCCCCTGCTGATTTTGTAAGTTTGCCCACTGACAAAGAAATGATCAGTCTACAATTTTAATGGTAGGTTTATTTGAACAGTGAGAGCCAGAATAACAACAAAAAAATCCAGAAAAACGCATCTCAAAAATGTTATAAATTGATTTGCATTTTAATGAGGGAAATAAGTATTTGACCCTTCTGCAAAACATGACTTAGTACTTGCTGGCAAAACCCTTGTAGGCAATCACAGAGGTCAGACGTTTCTTGTAGTTTGCCACCAGGTTTGTACACAATTCAGGAGGGATTTTGTCCCACTCCTCTTTGCAGATCTTCTCCAAGTCATTAAGATTTCGAGCCTGGCGTTTGTCAACTCAAACCTTCAGCTCGCTCCACAGATTTTCTATGGGATTAAGGTCTGGAGACTGGCTAGGCCACTCCAGGACCTTTAATGTGCTTCTTCTTGAGCCACTCCTTTGTTGCCTTGGCCGTGTGTTTTGGGTCATTGTCATGCTGGAATACCCATTCACGACCCATTTCCAATGCCCTGGCTGAGGGAAGGAGGTTCTCACCCAAGATTTGATGGTACATGGCCCCGTCCATCGTCCCTTTGATACGGTGAAGTTGTCCTGTCCCTTTAGCAGAAAAACACCCCCCAAAGCATAATGTTTCCACCTCCATGTTTGACGGTTGGGATGGTGTTCTTGGGGTCATAGGCAGCTTTCCTCCTCCTCCAAACACGGCGAGTTGAGTTGATGTCAAAGAGCTCCATTTTGGTCTCATCTGACCACAACACTTTCACCCAGTTCTCCTCTGAATCATTCAGATGTTCATTGGCAAACTTCAGACGGGCATGTATATGTGCTTTCTTGAGCAGGGGGGACCTTGCGGGCGCTGCAGGATTTCAGTCCTTCATGGCGTAGTGTGTTACCAATTGTTTTCTTGGTGACTATGGTCCCAGCTGCCTTGAGATCATTGACAAGATCCTCCCATGTAGTTCTGGGCTGATTCCTCACCGTTCTCATGATCATTGCAACTCCACGAGGTGAGATCTTGCATGGAGCCCCAGGCCAAGGGAGATTGACAGTGCTTTTGTGTTTCTTCCATTTGCGAGTAATCGCACCAACTGTTGTCACCTTCTCACCAAGCTGCTTGGCGATGGTCTTGTAGCCCATTCCAGCCTTGTGTAGGTCTACAATCTTGTCCCTGACATCCTTGGAGAGCTCTTTGGTCTTGGCCATGGTGGAGAGTTTGGAATCTGATTGATTGATTGCTTCTGTGGACAGGTGTCTTTTATACAGGTAACAAACTGAGATTAGGAGCACTCCCTTTAAGAGTGTGCTCCTAATCTCAGCTCGTTACCTGTATAAAAGAAACCTTTCCACAGAAATCTTTCTGATTGAGAGGGGGTCAAATATTTATTTCCCTCATTAAAATGCATATCAATTTATAACATTTTTGACATTAGATTTTCTGAATTTTTTTGTTGTTATTCTGTCTCTCACTGTTCAAATAAACCTAACATTAAAATTATAGACTGATCATTTCTTTGTCAGTGGGCAAACGTACAAAATCAGCAGGGGATCAAATACTTTTTTTCCTCACTGTATATGGTGTGTTATATAGGGTATATGGTGTGTTATATAGTGTATATGGTGTGTTATATAGGGTATATGGTGTGTTATATAGGGTATATGGTGTGTTATATAGGGTATATGGTGTGTTATATAGGGTATATGGTGTGTTATATAGGGTATATGGTGTGTTATATATGGTATATGGTGTGTTATATAGGGTATATGGTGTGTTATATAGGGTATATGGTGTGTTATATAGGGTATATGGTGTGTTATATAGGGTATATTTTGTGTTATATAGGGTATATGGTGTGTTATATAGGGTATATGGTGTGTTATATAGGGTATATGGTGTGTTATATAGGGTATATGGTGTTATATAGGTATGTGGTGTGTTATATAGGGTATATGGTGTGTTAAATAGGGTATATGGTGTGTTATATAGGGTATATGGTGTGTTATATAGGGTATATGGTGTGTTATATATGGTGTGTTATATAGGGTATATGGTGTGTTATATAGGATATATGGTGTGTTATATAGGGTATATGGTGTGTTATATAGGGTATATAGTATGTTATATAGGGTATATGGTGTGTTATATAGGGTATATTGTGTGTTATATAGGGTATATGGTGTGTTATATAGGGTATATGGTGTGTTATATAGGGTATATGGTGTGTTATATAGGGTATATGGTGTGTTATATAGGGTATATAGGGTATATGTGTGTTATATGGGGTATATGGTGTGTTATATAGGGTATATGGTGTGTTATATAGGGTATATGGTGTGTTATATAGGGTATATGGTGTGTTATATAGGATATATGGTGTGTTATATAGGGTATATGGTGTGTTAAATAGGGTATATGGTGTGTTATATAGGGTATATGGTGTGTTATATATGGTGTGTTATATAGGGTATATGGTGTGTTATATAGGGTATATGGTGTGTTATATAGGGTATATGGTGTGTTATATAGGGTATATGGTGTGTTATATAGGGTATATGGTGTGTTATATAGGGTATATGGTGTGTAATATAGGGTATATGGTGTGTTATATGGGGTATATGGTGTGTTATATGAGGTATATGGTGTGTTATATAGGGTATATGGTGTGTTATATAGGGTATATGGTGTGTTATATAGGGTATATGGTGTGTTATATAGGGTATATGGTGTGTTATATATGGTGTGTTATATAGGGTATATGGTGTGTTATATAGGGTATATGGTGTGTTATATAGGGTATATGGTGTGTTATATAGGGTATATGGTGTGTTATATAGGGTATATGGTGTGTTATATAGGGTATATGGTGTGTTATATAGGGTATATGGTATGTTATATAGGGTATATGGTGTGTTATATAGGGTATATGGTGTGTTATATAGGGTATATGGTGTGTTATATAGGGTATATGGTGTGTTATATAGGGTATATGGTGTGTTATATATGGTATATGGTGTGTTATATAGGGTATATGGTGTGTTAAATAGGGTATATGGTGTGTTATATAGGGTATATGGTGTGTTAAATAGGGTATATGGTGTGTTATATAGGGTATATGGTGTGTTATATAGGGTATATGGTGTGTTATATAGGGTATATGGTGTGTTATATAGGGTATATGGTGTGTTATATAGGGTATATGGCGTGTTATTTAGGGTATATGGTGTGTTATATAGGGTATATGGCGTGTTATATAGGGTATATGGTGTGTTATATAGGGTATATGGTGTGTTATATAGGGTATATGGTGTGTTATATAGGGTATATGGTGTGTTATATATGGTGTGTTATATAGGGTATATGGTGTGTTATATAGGGTATATGGTGTGTTATATAGGGTATATGGTGTGTTATATAGGGTATATGGTGTGTTATATATGGTGTGTTATATAGGGTATATGGTGTGTTATATAGGGTATATGGTGTCTTATATAGGGTATATGGTGTGTTATATAGGGTATATGGTATGTTATATAGGGTATATGGTGTGTTATATAGGGTATATGGTGTGTTATATAGGGTATATGGTGTGTTATATAGGGTATATGGTGTGTTATATAGGGTATATGGTGTGTTATATAGGGTATATAGGGTATATGTGTGTTATATGGGGTATATGGTGTGTTATATAGGGTATATGGTGTGTTATATAGGGTATATGGTGTGTTATATAGGGTATATGGTGTGTTATATAGGGTATATGGTGTGTTATATAGGGTATATTGTGTGTTATATAGGGTATATGGTGTGTAATATAGGGTATATGGTGTGTTATATAGGGTATATGGTGTGTTATATATGGTGTGTTATATAGGGTATATGGTGTGTTATATAGGGTATGTGGTGTGTTATATAGGGTATATGGTGTGTTATATAGGGTATATGGTGTGTTATATAGGGTATATGGTGTGTTATATAGGGTATATGGTGTGTTATATAGGGTATATGGTGTGTTATATAGGGTATATGGTGTGTTATATAGGGTATATGGTGTGTTATATAGGGTATATGGTGTGTTATATAGGGTATATGGTGTGTTATTTAGGGTACAGTGAGGGAAAAAAGTATTTGATCCCCTGCTGATTTTGTAAGTTTGCCCACTGACAAAGAAATGATCAGTCTACAATTTTAATGGTAGGTTTATTTGAACAGTGAGAGCCAGAATAACAACAAAAAATCCAGAAAAACGCATCTCAAAAATGTTATAAATTGATTTGCATTTTAATGAGGGAAATAAGTATTTGACCCTTCTGCAAAACATGACTTAGTACTTGCTGGCAAAACCCTTGTAGGCAATCACAGAGGTCAGACGTTTCTTGTAGTTTGCCACCAGGTTTGTACACAATTCAGGAGGGATTTTGTCCCACTCCTCTTTGCAGATCTTCTCCAAGTCATTAAGATTTCGAGCCTGACGTTTGTCAACTCAAACCTTCAGCTCGCTCCACAGATTTTCTATGGGATTAAGGTCTGGAGACTGGCTAGGCCACTCCAGGACCTTTAATGTGCTTCTTCTTGAGCCACTCCTTTGTTGCCTTGGCCGTGTGTTTTGGGTCATTGTCATGCTGGAATACCCATTCACGACCCATTTCCAATGCCCTGGCTGAGGGAAGGAGGTTCTCACCCAAGATTTGATGGTACATGGCCCCGTCCATCGTCCCTTTGATACGGTGAAGTTGTCCTGTCCCTTTAGCAGAAAACACCCCCAAAGCATAATGTTTCCACCTCCATGTTTGACGGTTGGGATGGTGTTCTTGGGGTCATAGGCAGCTTTCCTCCTCCTCCAAACACGGCGAGTTGAGTTGATGTCAAAGAGCTCCATTTTGGTCTCATCTGACCACAACACTTTCACCCAGTTCTCCTCTGAATCATTCAGATGTTCATTGGCAAACTTCAGACGGGCATGTATATGTGCTTTCTTGAGCAGGGGGACCTTGCGGGCGCTGCAGGATTTCAGTCCTTCATGGCGTAGTGTGTTACCAATTGTTTTCTTGGTGACTATGGTCCCAGCTGCCTTGAGATCATTGACAAGATCCTCCCATGTAGTTCTGGGCTGATTCCTCACCGTTCTCATGATCATTGCAACTCCACGAGGTGAGATCTTGCATGGAGCCCCAGGCCAAGGGAGATTGACAGTGCTTTTGTGTTTCTTCCATTTGCGAGTAATCGCACCAACTGTTGTCACCTTCTCACCAAGCTGCTTGGCGATGGTCTTGTAGCCCATTCCAGCCTTGTGTAGGTCTACAATCTTGTCCCTGACATCCTTGGAGAGCTCTTTGGTCTTGGCCATGGTGGAGAGTTTGGAATCTGATTGATTGATTGCTTCTGTGGACAGGTGTCTTTTATACAGGTAACAAACTGAGATTAGGAGCACTCCCTTTAAGAGTGTGCTCCTAATCTCAGCTCGTTACCTGTATAAAAGAAACCTTTCCACAGAAATCTTTCTGATTGAGAGGGGGTCAAATATTTATTTCCCCTCATTAAAATGCATATCAATTTATAACATTTTTGACATTAGATTTTCTGAATTTTTTTGTTGTTATTCTGTCTCTCACTGTTCAAATAAACCTAACATTAAAATTATAGACTGATCATTTCTTTGTCAGTGGGCAAACGTACAAAATCAGCAGGGGATCAAATACTTTTTTTCTCACTGTATATGGTGTGTTATATAGGGTATATGGTGTGTTATATAGTGTATATGGTGTGTTATATAGGGTATATGGTGTGTTATATAGGGTATATGGTGTGTTATATAGGGTATATGGTGTGTTATATAGGGTATATGGTGTGTTATATAGGGTATATGGTGTGTTATATATGGTATATGGTGTGTTATATAGGGTATATGGTGTGTTATATAGGGTATATGGTGTGTTATATAGGGTATATGGTGTGTTATATAGGGTATATGGTGTGTTATATAGGGTATATGGTGTGTTATATAGGGTATATGGTGTGTTATATAGGGTATATGGTGTGTTATATAGGGTATATGGTGTTATATAGGGTATGTGGTGTGTTATATAGGGTATATGGTGTGTTATATAGGGTATATGGTGTGTTATATAGGGTATATGGTGTGTTATATAGGGTATATGGTGTTAAAAAGGGTATATGGTGTGTTATATAGGGTATATGTGTAACGATCCCTGCAGTCTGAGTTGGTTTTCTGTCTGGGTATTAGTTTTTCTGCTCGGGATCTCCAGTTTCCCGAGGTTCTGGAACGCCTCCTGCCTGGTTGCCGGGCAACGTTGCTAGGCGGGAGCTCTCTTGATTTCCGCACCTGCATCCCATCAGCAATCTGCACACCTGGTCCTGATCATCACCCTTCTTAGGCTCTGTCCTAACATCCATTCCCTGCCGGATCGTTAGCCATGAACAGTATGTTTGTCCGTGTATCAGCCTTGGAACTTCTAGCGTTAGTTTTGTTGTTTTGCACCTTTTTGACTTGCTGTATACTTACCTCCGTTTTGTTCTATCTGCAGTCACTCACCCGAACCTTCACCCAACCTCTGCCTGATGGTCGGCGGCTGCCGAGCCATTACTGGACCTACCACTGCACCCTCAACAACCCATCCACGCCACCCGCTCTGTTCCCTGGATTATTCAGCCTCACTGCGTGGATCTACTAAATAAACACTCACCTTTGTTTCAATTTACCTTGTCCTGGTCTGCTTCTGGGTTCTGGCTTAGTAAACCGTGACAGAACGATCCGGCCAGTAATGAACCCAGCGGACCTGGACTCTGTTCGCCATGCCATTACCCATCAGGAGAAGATGTTGGGCCATCATAGCACGGAGCTACAGGAGATCGCGTTGGCAGTTCGGAACCTTTCTACCGGTCTGACGGAGGTCCAGAACCAGCGCAAGTTTCCGGTGGAGGATCCACTACCGGTTTCACCCATCTCGCCTGCCGCTTCTGGAGCTGTGTCCTTCCGTGAGCCCAAGGTTCCGACGCCGGATAAATATGAGGGGGAGCTGGGAAGATGCCGTTCTTTCCTTATGCAGTGTGGGTTAGTGTTCGATCTACAGCCCTACTCTTATGCCACAGACAAGGCTAGGATAGCCTTTGTGATTGAGTTGCTGCGTGGTCGAGCGCTGGAGTGGGCTTCAGCCGTTTGGGAACGACAAGACCCCTGCATGGCTTCATACCAGGGGTTCACGGCCGAGATGAGGAAGCTCTTCGACCATTCCGTCCGAGGGAGGGACGCAGCTAGGCGCCTGTTTTCGCTTCACCAAGGAACTCGCAGCGTGGCCGACTTCGTGATCGAGTTCAAGACGTTGGCTGTGGAGAGTGGGTGGAATGAGGAGTCTCTGCAAGCGGCCTTTTACCAGGGTCTGTCGGAGCAGCTCAAGGATGAGTTGATCTCCTATCCGGAGCCTAGTGACCTGGACAGCTTGGTAGCCTTGTCTATTCGGGTGGATAATCGAGTCCGAGAGCGAAGGAGGGAGAAGCAATGGGTTCCGTCCAATCGATCAGCTTCTCAGGTTCCAGTCGGGTCGGGGATTGGACCAGAATACGTCGATCATCGTCCACCACACAGGATTAGTGGAGAGGTCCTGTCTCCCGATTCTGAACCAATGCAAGTAGGGCGGCACGGGTTAACCAAGGAGGAACGCCAACTCAGACGTAGGACTAACTGTTGCCTCTACTGTGGTGGTTCGGGACATTACCTCGCCACCTGTTCCCGGCGGTCGTCAAACTGCGCGGCTCGCTAAAGTTGGGAGGACTTTTAGC
The DNA here is from genome assembly GCF_020615455.1 of Coregonus clupeaformis. NCBI lineage: Eukaryota > Metazoa > Chordata > Actinopteri > Salmoniformes > Salmonidae > Coregonus > Coregonus clupeaformis. The sequence goes on along the minus strand of NC_059218.1, from coordinate 48,948,597 downwards.
GAGCCAGTTTCGACCTCTCAATACCTCTGTCAGACCCCGTTTCCCGGCTACCCTTATGAACAGGAATCAGAGCTTAGCGATTAACGCTTTTATCGATTCAGGTGCCGATGGAAGCTTTCTTGATGCCGAGTTGGTGGAACAGCTGGGGCTTTCCAAGGAGCAATTGCCGGAAGCCATTGAAGCGACCACTCTGAACGGCAGTAGTCTGGCACGTATCACGATGAGGACTGAACCGGTTAAGATGCTGTTGTCGGGAATCATTCGGAGATGATTTCATTCTTCATTCTGCCGTCTTCCCATGTTCCTCTGGTCCTTGGATACCCCTGGCTGAAGGAACACAATCCCACGTTCGATTGGGTGACGGGCAAGGTAACGAGTTGGAGCCTTGATTGTCATGCTAACTGTCTCAAGACTGCCTGTCCCCATTCGGTTCCCAGTCAGGTGATTGAGGCTAAACCCCCAGATTTGTCCCTGGTTCCCGAGACATATCACGATTTGGGGGAAGTGTTCAGTAAGCAGAAGGCTCTGTCACTCCCTCCCCACCGACCATATGATTGTGCCATCAACCTGTTCCCTGGAGCTGTCTACCCCAAGGGAAGGTTATACAGTATCTCCCGACCTGAACGTGAGGCTTTGGAGACCTACATCAAGGAGTCCCTAGCTGCTGGTCTCGTTCGTCCCTCGTCATCACCCCTGGGGGCAGGATTCTTCTTTGTGGGTAAGAAGGATGGCTCTCTTCGACCGTGTATTGATTATCGGGGGTTGAATGACATCACGGTCAAGAACAAGTATCCCCTGCCCTTGATGAGTTCTGCCTTCGACTCCTTACAGGGTGCTACGGTGTTCACCAAGCTAGACCCTACGCAATGCGTATCACATGGTCCGGATCAGAGAGGGGGACGAGTGGTTGACGGGTTTCAATACACCGATGGGTCACTTCGAGTATCAGGTGATGCCGTTTGGACTGACCAATGCTCCAGCGGTATTCCAGAGTATGGTGAACGACGTCCTGAGAGATATGATCGGTCTCTTTGTGTTTGTTTACCTGGATGACATTCTGATCTTCTCGAAGGAACCTTCCGACCACGTCCAGCATGTCCGGCAGGTTCTGCAGCGATTGTTGGAGAATCGCCTGTTCGTGAAGGCCGAGAAGTGCGAGTTTCACGCCCACACGACATCCTTTCTCGGGTACATCATCTCCAGGGGAGAGATTAGGATGGACCAGGAGAAGGTTAGAGCGGTTCTGGAATGGGCCCAGCCCGGTACGAGATTGCAGCTCCAGAGATTTTTGGGGTTTGCGAATTTCTACCGCAGATTCATCCGGGATTACAGCCGTGTGGCCGCTCCGTTAACTGCCTTGACTTCCAGTATCAGGATCTTCAAGTGGAATCCGGAGGCGGATCGAGCGTTTCTGGATTTGAAGAGGCGATTCACCAACGCACCGATTCTCTCTCAACCGGACACGGCCCGTCAGTTCGTCGTTGAAGTGGACGCGTCTGATGTGGGAGTTGGCGCCATCCTGTCGCAGCGATGCTCCACGGACAGTAAACTCCATCCCTGCGCCTACTACTCCGTCGCCTTTCGCCTGCGGAGAGGAATTACGATGTGGGTAACCGGGAGCTTCTCGCGGTGAAACTTGCCTTGGAGGAGTGGCGCCACTGGTTGGAGGGGGCGGAGCAACCGTTTATTGTCTGGACTGACCACAAGAATCTTGCTTACGTGCAATCGGCTAGACGTCTCAACTCCCGTCCAGGCCAGGTGGGCGCTGTTTTTTCGGACGATTCAATTTTTCCCTGACGTTCCGACCTGGATCTAAGAACGGCAAGGCGGACGCCTTGTCCCGGATGTTCTCCAAGACGGAGGAGAGTGGGTCCAAGACCGAGACAATTCTCCCCCGGAACTGCGTCGTGGGAGCTGTTAGGTGGAAGATTGAGGAGGAGGTGATGGCGGCCCTTCGGACGCAGCCCGGTCCCGGTAACGGTCCACCCGGGTCGGTTGTTTGTGCCTGAGTCGGTTCGTCCTGCTGTCCTCAAATGGTCCCACGCCAGCAAGATGGCTTGTCACCCTGGCGTGGCTCGGACGATGGCGTTTCTTCGCAGACGTTTTTGGTGGCCTGCCATGGCCGAGGATACTCGGGGGTTATGTTGCTGCCTGTCCAGTGTGTGCGCAGAATAAGAGTACCAATCGGCCCAGCTCTGGACTACTTCACCCCCTTCCTATTCCCCGGCGACCATGGTCGCATCTGGCCCTGGACTTTGTCACTGGGTTGCCCGCTTCTGAGGGAAACACGGTCGTTCTGACTATCGTGGACAGATTCAGCAAGTTCGCCCACTTTGTGCCTATTGCCAAGCTTCCCTCTGCCTCGGAGACGTCCGAGATCCTGGTTAGGGGAGGTTTTCAGGGTCCACGGTTTGCCCAGTGATATCGCTTTCCGACCGTGGCCCTCAGTTTACCTCTGCTGTCTGGAAGTCCTTCTGTTTGGCCATTGGAGCTACAGTCAGCCTCACATCTGGTTTTCACCCCCAATCTAATGGTCAGGCGGAGAGAGCCAACCAGAAGATGGAATCCACGCTACGCTGCCTTGTCTCCTCCAACCCCACCTCCTGGGTCTCTCAGTTGCCTTGGGTTGAGTATGCCCACAATACTCTCCCCCTACATCTGCCACTGGGATGTCTCCCCTTCCAGTGCCTGTATGGCTACCAACCTCCCTTGTTCCCTTCTCAGGAGAAGGAGCTCTCAGTGCCCTCTGTTCAGGCCCATATTCGCTCGTTGCCACCGGACCTGGCATCGGGCCAGAAAGGCACTCCTTAGAGTTTCGGACCGGTATCAGCTCCAGGCGAATCGTCGCCGGATCCCCGCTCCCACCTATACCATCGGAGATAGGGTCTGGTTGGCCACACGGGATCTTCCTTTACGGACTGAGTCTAGGAAGTTGTTACCGAAGTTCATTGGTCCGTTTGTGGTGGAGAAGGTGATCAATCCGGTGGCAGTTCGACTCAAACTACCGAGGACGCTCAGAGTCCATCCCACCTTTCATGTCTCCTGCCTCAAGCCTGTTCTCCTCAGTCCTCTGTTGCCTCCTCCGCCTCCTCCTCCTCCTCCTCGGATGATCGGAGGTGGTCCTGCCTACACGGTGCGACGCATCATGGATTCCAGACGGCGGGGCCGGGGTTTCCAGTATCTCGTGGACTGGGAGGGGTATGGTCCTGAAGAGAGGAGTTGGATTCCGCGGCGACAGATCCTAGATGCTGACCTCATTCGTGACTTCTACCGCCTCCATCCTGGCGCTCCGGGAGTCCGCCCGGTGGCGTTCGGCCGGAGGGGGGTACTGTAACGATCCCTGCAGTCTGAGTTGGTTTTCTGTCTGGGTATTAGTTTTTCTGCTCGGGATCTCCAGTTTCCCGAGGGTTCTGGAACGCTCCCTGCCTGGTTGCCGGGCAACGTTGCTAGGCGGGAGCTCTCTTGATTTCCGCACCTGCATCCCATCAGCAATCTGCACACCTGGTCCTGATCATCACCCTTCTTAGGCTCTGTCCTAACATCCATTCCCTGCCGGATCGTTAGCCATGAACAGTATGTTTGTCCGTGTATCAGCCTTGGAACTTCTAGCGTTAGTTTTGTTGTTTTGCACCTTTTTGACTTGCTGTATACTTACCTCCGTTTTGTTCTATCTGCAGTCACTCACCCGGAACTTCACCCAACCTCTGCCTGATGGTCGGGCGGCTGCCGAGCCATTACTGGACCTACCACTGCACCCTCAACAACCCATCCACGCCACCCGCTCTGTTCCCTGGATTATTCAGCCTCACTCGTGGATCTACTAAATAAACACTCACCTTTGTTTCAATTTACCTTGTCCTGGTCTGCTTCTGGGTTCTGGCTTAGTAAACCGTGACAATATGGTGTGTTATATAGGGTTTATGGTGTTATATAGGGTATATGGTGTGTTATATAGGGTATATGGTGTGTTATATAGGGTATATGGTGTGTTATATAGGGTATATGGTGTGTTATATAGGGTATATGGTGTGTTATATAGGGTATATGGTGTGTTATATAGGGTATATGGTGTGTTATATAGGGTATATGGTGTGTTATATAGGGTATATGGTGTTATATGGGGTATATGGCAGGGCATTATAAACAATAGACAGCAGCTGTTGTCACTCAAACCCTTTTCCATTAGCTGATTGGTTGGCTCTCATCCCTGACAGCATTAATCAAGGCTCTGTTCTCAGACAGCATCAATTAAGGCTCTGGTCCCTGACAGCATCAATCAAAGCTATGGTCACTGACAATATCTATCAAGGCTTTGGTCACTGACTGCATTAATCAAGGCTCTGGTCCCTGACATCATCAAACAAGGCTCTGGTCCTTGACAGCATCAATCAAGGCTATTGCCACTGACAGCATCAATCAACGCTCTGTTCTCAGACAGCATCAATCAAGGCTCTGGTCCTTGACAGCATTAGTCAAGGCTATGGTCACTGACAGCATCGATAAAGGCTCTGGTCCTTGACAGCATCAATCAAGGTGGGTTCAATCACGACTTAATCATTATCTTCAATGCCAGCCGCCAAATTATACAGCTCAAAGATTGTGTGTGTGTGTGTGTGTGTGTGTGTGGGGGTGTGTGTGTGTGTGTGTGTGTGTGTGTGTGAGGCCCTCTGCAGTTAAGTGTACAGATGTATGACTCATCCCCCAATCATGTGACTCATCAATCACTGCAGTTCCTTTCGCTCTCCCAAATGATCTCTCTTTCTCTCTCTCTCTTCCTCCCTCTCTCTTTCTCTCTCTCTCTTCCTCCCTCTCTCTTTCTCTCTCTCTTCCTCTTTCTCTCTCTCTCTTCCTCCCTGTCTTTATTTATTTCTCTCTTCCTCTTTCTCATTCTGCTTTTCTCTGTCCCTCTACCTTGCTTTCTTATCTCCTTCTCCCATTATTCTCTCCCTTTCCTCCCCTCTCTCTTCCTCCCCTTTCTCTTCCTCCCCTCTGTCTTCCTCCCCTCTCTCTTCCTCCCTCTCTCTTCCTCCCCTCTCTATTCATCCCTCTCTCTTCCTCCCTCTCTCTTCCTCCCTCTCTCTTCCTCCCTCTCTCTTCCTCCCTCTCTCTTCCTCCCTCTCTCTTCCTCCCTCTCTCTTCCTCCCTCTCTCTTCCTCCCCTCTCTCTTCCTCCCTCTCTCTTCCTCCCTCTCTCTTCCTCCCTCTCTCTTCCTCCCCTCTCTCTTCCTCCCTCTCTCTTCCTCCCCTTTCTCTTCCTCCCTCTCTCTTCCTCCCTCTGTCTTCCTTCCCTCTCTCTTCCTCCTCTCTCTTCCTCCCTCTCTCTTCCTCCCCCTTTCTCTTCCTCCCTCTCTCTTCCTCCCTCTGTCTTCCTCCCCCTCTCTCTTCCTCCCTCTCTCTTCCTCCCTCTGTCTTCCTCCCCTCTCTCTTCCTCCCTCTCTCTTCATCCCTCTCTCTTCCTCCCCTTTCTCTTCCTCCCTCTCTCTTCCTCCCTCTCTCTTCCTCCCCTCTCTCTTCCTCCCCTCTCTCCCCTCCCTCTGTCTTCCTCCCCTCTCTCTTCCTCCCTCTCTCTTCCTCCCTCTCTCTTCCTCCCCTTTCTCGTCCTCCCTCTCTCTTCCTCCCTCTCTCTTCCTCCCCTCTCTCTTCCTCCCCTCTCTCTTCCTCCCTCTGTCTTCCTCCCCTCTCTCTTCCTCCCTCTCTCTTCCTCCCTCTCTCTTCCTCCACTTTCTCTTCCTCCCTCTCTCTTCCTCCCCTCTCTCTTCCTCCCTCTCTCTTCCTCCCTCTCTCTTCCTCCCTCTCTCTTTCTCTCTCTCTTCCTCTTTCTCTCTCTCTCTTCCTCCCTGTCTTTATTTATTTCTCTCTTCCTCTTTCTCATTCTGCTTTTCTCTGTCCCTCTACCTTGCTTTCTTATCTCCTTCTCCCATTATTCTCTCCCTTTCCTCCCCTCTCTCTTCCTCCCCTTTCTCTTCCTCCCCTCTGTCTTCCTCCCCTCTCTCTTCCTCCCTCTCTCTTCCTCCCCTCTCTATTCATCCCTCTCTCTTCCTCCCTCTCTCTTCCTCCCTCTCTCTTCCTCCCTCTCTCTTCCTCCCCTCTCTCTTCCTCCCTCTCTCTTCCTCCCTCTCTCTTCCTCCCTCTCTCTTCCTCCCCTCTCTCTTCCTCCCTCTCTCTTCCTCCCTCTCTCTTCCTCCCTCTCTCTTCCTCCCCTCTCTCTTCCTCCCTCTCTCTTCCTCCCCTTTCTCTTCCTCCCTCTCTCTTCCTCCCTCTGTCTTCCTTCCCTCTCTCTTCCTCCCTCTCTCTTCCTCCCTCTCTCTTCCTCCCCTTTCTCTTCCTCCCTCTCTCTTCCTCCCTCTGTCTTCCTCCCCTCTCTCTTCCTCCCTCTCTCTTCCTCCCTCTGTCTTCCTCCCCTCTCTCTTCCTCCCTCTCTCTTCATCCCTCTCTCTTCCTCCCCTTTCTCTTCCTCCCTCTCTCTTCCTCCCTCTCTCTTCCTCCCTCTCTCTTCCTCCCCTCTCTCCCTCCCTCTGTCTTCCTTCCCCTCTCTCTTCCTCCCTCTCTCTTCCTCCCTCTCTCTTCCTCCCCTCTCTCTCGTCCTCCCTCTCTCTTCCTCCCTCTCTCTTCCTCCCTCTCTCTTCCTCCCCTCTCTCTTCCTCCCTCTGTCTTCCTCCCCTCTCTCTTCCTCCCTCTCTCTTCCTCCCTCTCTCTTCCTCCACTTTCTCTTCCTCCCTCTCTCTTCCTCCCCTCTCTCTTCCTCCCTCTCTCTTCCTCCCTCTCTCTTCCTCCCCTCTCTCTTCCTCCCTCTCTCTTCCTCCCTCTCTCTTCCTCCCCTTTCTCTTCCTCCCTCTCTCTTCCTCCCCTCTCTCTTCCTCCCTCTCTCTACCTCCCTCTCTCTTCCTCCCTCTCTCTTCCTCCCCTCTCTCTTCCTCCCTCTCTCTTCCTTCCTCTCTCTTCCTCCCTCTCTCTTCCTCCCTCTCTTTCCCTTTCTCCCCCTTCGTTCATATTGTCTCTCTCTTTTCTCTTTGTTTTCTAGCAGTCAGATTCATGTGTTCTTTCTGAGGGTAGATTCTGCCTTTACACAGGCAGCCCTGTTCTGGAAGCCAGAAGAAGATTCTCCATACACTTTCCTCTTATACAACATACATACAGCACTGTAAGGCATACAGATCCCCTGTTCTCAGCTCCATTCCCAGAGGTCTGCAGCACGGCTGGTTGTCATTCTTCGTCTCTAATCAGGGACTGATTCAGACCTGATACACCAGGGCTGTGTTTACACAGTCAGCCCTTTTCTGATCTCTCATCCACTCATTTGTCTTTTGACCAAAGAGGAAAGTGTACTCTACTGTGTATAGAACTTTAGTTTGTAATATAGAACTCTACTGTGTAATATAGAACTCTACTGTGTAATATAGAACTCTACTGTGTAATATAGAACTCTACTGTGTAATATAGAACTCTACTGTTTAATATAGAACTCTACTGTTTAATATAGAACTCTACTGTGTAATATAGAACTCTACTGTGTAATATAGAACTCTACTGTGTAATATAGAACTCTACTGTGTAATATAGAACTCTACTGTGTAATATAGAACTCTACTGTGTAATATAGAACTCTACTGTTTAATATAGAACTCTACTGTGTAATATAGAACTCTACTGTGTAATATAGAACTCTACTGTTTAATATAGAACTCTACTGTGTAATATAGAACTCTACTGTTTAATATAGAACTCTACTGTGTAATATAGAACTCTACTGTGTAATATAGAACTCTACTGTGTAATATAGAACCCTACTGTGTAATATAGAACTCTACTGTGTAATATAGAACTCTACTGTGTAATATAGAACTCTACTGTGTAATATAGAACTCTACTGTTTAATATATAACTCTACTGTGTAATATAGAACTATACTGTGTAATATAGAACTCTACTGTGTAATATAGAACTCTACTGTGTAATATAGAACTCTACTGTTTAATATAGAACTCTACTGTTTAATATAGAACTCTACTGTGTAATATAGAACTCTACTGTGTAATATAGAACTCTACTGTGTAATATAGAACTCTACTGTGTAATATAGAACTCTACTGTGTAATATAGAACTCTACTGTTTAATATAGAACTATACTGTTTAACATAGAACTATACTGTGAAATATAGAACTCTACTGTGTAATATAGAACTCTACTGTGTAATATAGAACTCTACTGTGTAATATAGAACTCTACTGTGTAATATAGAACTCTACTGTGTAATATAGAACTCTACTGTGTAATATAGAACTCTACTGTGTAATATAGAACTCTACTGTTTAATATAGAACTCTACTGTGTAATATAGAACTCTACTGTGTAATATAGAACTCTACTGTTTAATATAGAACTCTACTGTGTAATATAGAACTCTACTGTGTAATATAGAACTCTACTGTTCAATATAGAACTCTACTGTGTAATATAGAACTCTACTGTGTAATATAGAACTCTACTGTGTAATATAGAACTCTACTGTGTAATATAGAACTCTACTGTGTAATATAGAACTCTACTGTGTAATATAGAACTCTACTGTTTAATATAGAACTCTACTGTTTAATATAGAACTCTACTGTTTAATACAGAACTCTACTGTTTAATATAGAACTCTACTGTTTAATATAGAACTCTACTGTGCAATACAAAACTCTAATGTGCATCAAACTGTCCAAAAATGCATTAAAAAACAGAACTTTAATAAAATAGTTGCTTTTATTTTTTCTTCTTAAAGCAAAACTAGTCATGGGTCATGCTGTTATGTACACGTTGCACAGAAGGGCATTTATTTCACATGAACTGTACATCTTACAAGCCCAAAGGAGATATGGTCACGACAACACAACAGTCCTTTCACAGGACGGAGCTCTTCTCTGACCCCGAGTTTTACATTCTCACTTTTTTTTAGATCACAATTGAATCAGAGAAACAAACACCACCACATATTTCTCCTCACTGGATGTTTTTTTTGTTGGTACAAATGTTTTTTTTCTTTTTTTAAAGTAGAAAGACGTGCAGATTTATCAGGTCAAGCTCTCCTAGCTCACCCTCCTCCCCTCATCCTCTCCTCCCCTCCTCCCCTCCCCTCCTCTCCTCCCCTCCTCCCCTCCTCCCCCTCCTCCCCTCCTCCCCTCCTCCTCCTCCCCTCCTCCCTCCCTCCTCCTCTCCTCTCCTCTCCTCCCTCCTCCTCCTCTCCTCCTCCCCTCTCTCCCTCCCTCCTCTCCTCCTCCTCTCCTCTCCTCTCCTCTCCTCTCCTCTCCTCTCCTCCCTCCCTCTCCTCTCCTCCTCTCCTCTCCTCTCCTCTCCTCTCCTCTCCTCTCCTCTCCTCTCCTCTCCTCTCCTCTCCTCTCCTCCCCTCCTCCTCTCCTCTCCTCCCCTCCTCCTCTCCTCCCCTCCTCCTCTCCTCTCCTCTCCTCCTCTCCTTTCCTCCTCCTCTCCTCTCCTCCTCCCCTCCTCTCCCCCCTCTTCCCTCTTTCTCAATATCCTTTGGAAATAATATGACATAGTGACTTCTAGTAGCTGTGAGATGGAGGGTTGGATAAGTGTGTGTGTTGTGTGTTGTGTGTTGTGTGTGTTTGACCTGCCCTATTGGCCCTGGGTAGCGAACAACTGGTCCTATCAGGTTGTGATTGAGGAGGCCGGACCACATAACAGAGTCCTACTGTCGACTGTCTCTCTGTGCTCACATCACTATAGGCCCCAGAAATACTACCTAGCACTGGGTTCAACTCCAGTACCTACTGGATGTAAAATAATTAACACTATCCTAAACCTTAGCCCTAACCTTAACCAGTCGGAATTAATGCCTTTGCAGTTAACTGTCGAGGTGTTTCTGTTTCAACCCTATCTCAAAACACACGCGGAATGAACGCAGTCCTAAATGGGTCAAAAAAAGAAGCTTGTCCATAATTCGTTAAATTTCGACGTGAAACTGTGAGATCTTGTTGAATATATTGGTATGACATTACAGAGGATGGGTTTGGGATCTGTAAGGATTTACTATGTCAGTATTATTGTGGTATTGGATTGGTATTAGAACAGGTAGAGAGAAAGACGAACATGGATCATGACACCTCTATCTGAATAGTCCTGGAATCTGTGACTGTGTTTGGTACCTTGGTAAAAGATCAGCTGATGTCAACAGAAAAACACAACTCGACGACAGACGTTTTCCTGAATCTCTGAAAGAAAAGACACTATAGACGGGTTGGTTGTTTAGCAACAGAACCGAGGTGTGCGCAAGTCTGTGGCAAAACAGACAGGGTTGGTTTAGACTGTTGACATGTAAACTATACTTCATCTCCATGTTTATTGAAAACATAAATATATTTGCACAATGAGGGCTTGTTCTCTCTCAAATACATCGTTACATTTGTTGGTTAGCTAGCTAGCGAATTTTAGCCATATTAGCATAGGCATGAAATCAGTCAAAACAGCTCAAATTGTCAAATGGTATCAATAACAAGATAAAACGAGCTGAAACGAGCCACCTACGATTCCCCACATGGCAGCTTCTGGTCATTGTTGCTAGCGATCTGAATCACAACAACTCAGAGACTTCTGCCCCATTGCAGCGTGAGCATCCTTTTGGTGACGTTGTCAGCTAACCCGTCTATAGATGATTCTGTAAACATGAGTCTCCCGCTGTTGGCACCATGTTGTTGTTTGTTCTAACCCCCAGCTCTCTGGATGTGCCCCAACGTCAGAGACAGACCTGAATGAAAGCAGACAGCCAGCAGCTCCCCTGCTCCGGACCGACCGGAAGTTCTGACTCACAATGTCAAGCTCTCCCGCTCCTCCTCCCTCCCTTCCTTCCCTGCTCACAAATAAACCAAAACGACAACAGAAAATAAACAGTGAAAAACAAACAACAGAACATCTATCACTCTTTCTTCTCTCTCTCATCCAGCCTACTTATTTTACTCCCCCCCCCCCTCCCTCCCCCCTCCCTCCCTCCCTCCTCCCTCCCCCCTCCCATCCTCCCTCCCTCCCTCCCCTCCCCTCCCCTGTTTGGTCCCTTTGTCCTGTGGTAGTGTCTGTCTGTCCTTGTGTCTCTAGTACATTCTGCGTTTCATGTATATTTTGGATATAAAGTTCTCCAGTTCCTCTTGACTGTCCAGCTGAGGAACCAGCCCATCGTCGTCTTCATAGTCCCCTCCCACCCTTCCCCCGGCTACGCCCAAGCCCCCAGGCCCTGGTGGGTTGTAGTATGGGGGGCGCCAGCCCCTGCCCTGGGGGAAGAGGGGTTTAGGCAGGGGCTGATATGTCCGGGGGTGTGGCAGGATGTAGTTGGAGATGTAGGGGGAGGAGGGGAGATGTTGTGGGAGGGGCTGCTGTCTCCAGCCATGCCTACCTCCCCCTCTTGCCCTGCCCCCTGCCCTGTGTCTGCGCCTGGTTGGCCGGAGCTCGTAGTCCGGGGGCGGGCTGTGGGGTAGCTCCTCGCCCATGGGAGTATTGTCGTAGTACTGGGGTTTGGGGTAGGGAAAGTACACAGGGTAGTAGGCTCGGTAGGGTTTCTGGTAGTAGGGGTAGGAGGGGAAGGCTAGGAACTTTTTCTGGGGTTTGAACCACACGTCCTTCTGTTTGTGGGGTTTGAACCAGTAGTCCTGCTTGTAGGCCTTAGCTTTGGCTCTGTCCTTGTTCCACTTGTTCTTGTAGGGCTGGTAGTACGGGTCCTTCTTGGGGTTGGAGGAGGCTGTGTAGTGGTACATGGGGCCCGTCGCTAGGGGAGGGGGAACTAGGGGCCGGTAACGCGGGGCGACAGGGTTGCTAAGCGGCGTCAGCTCCTTCCTCTTCTTCTTCTTCTTCTTCTCCTCTACGTTGGAGATGATCTGGACCACGTCGTCGGCCGGCAGGTGCAGCTTGCTGCTGATCTCGATCAGCCTGTCAATCATCTGCTGGTCCAGGTCATCGCCGTCGGTCACCACCTCCTCGGAGCGCTTGTCTTCAGCGGCGTTGGCGCCGGCCTTCTGTCTGGCCACGAGGTACGGCGCCCCCTGCTGTTTCTGTCTCCCCATGTACTGCAGCAACATGTCAGAGGCGATGTCCGCGAGTCTCTGCTCCTCCTCTCTGGCTCTCTCCGCTTCCTCCTGCTGCCTTTGCACCTCCTGCTGCTCTGCACGTGCACGAGCCTCCTCCTCCACCATCGACAGAGCCGCCTCCTCCTCTGCTTCATTCTCAAAGTCGTCCATGAAGTTGCCCCCCAGTGGGGGGGTGTTGCGTGCCCGCTCCTCCTGCCAGTGCAGCTTCTTGCCAGCTTGTGCCAGCTGGGTGTTGTAGGCCTTATACCCCTTCAGAGGAGGAAGGATCTCGTTGTCTTGGAGACCAAGGTCTATGTTCTGGAAGTAGCCCCGAGCCTTCCGCTGGAGAGATGGGTCACTAGGCCTCCCCTCCTCTCCTCTCCTACTCCCCTCTGCTATTTTCTCCTCCTCACCTCCCCATCTCCCTGCTTCTCCACCTTTCTCCTCCTCCTCCTCCTCCTCCTCCTCCTCCTCCTCTTCCTTCTGCTGTCCTCCCTCCTCACTCCCTCCACCAGCTCTGTCCCCCTCTCCCTCTAGAAGCCAGCCTCTGTCCTCTAACCTCTTCCTCTCCTCCCTCTCCTCCTCTTCCTCTATCTGTCTTAACTCCTCTCCCAGAGCTGCTGCCATTAGTGCTGGTCCTAGCTGTTCCATCCTTCTCTTCCCCACCCTCCTCTCCTCCTCCTCTCTCCCAACCTCTCTCCTTCTCTCCCCCACCCTCCTCTCCTCCTCCTCCTCCTCTCTCCCAACCTCTCTCCTTGTCTCCTCACCCCTTCTATCCTGCAAAGGGACTGGGTCCCCCTCTCCTCGCTCCTGTGTCTGTGCTCTCCCGGTTTGGTCCAGGGCCTCCAGTAGTATGGAGACTAGAGCCTGGGCGTGGTCCATGCCTGTGGGGCCACCATAGCTCTGTTCCTGGCTCTGTCCCTGGTCTTCTTCCCGGTCCTGGGTCTGGTCCAGGGGGTAGCGGAGGGGGCTGGGGCTGATTTCTAGAGGGCTATGGAGGGGGCTGAGGATAAGGCTGTCCTCTTTGAGGTGAGTCCTGGAGTGCCCCTTCCCCTGCTCCTGCCCCTCCCTTCCCTCCCCCCCCACAGGGGTGGCGGTCAGCCGTGGAGTGACAGTGAGCAGGACCAATAGGATGAGTCGGGCTGTGGAGGGTGCATGGTGACTGGTCATGACCATGCAGAACGGGCAGGAGGGAGGGATGGCTGAGCACCTGTAGGGAGGGAGAACATTGAGCAGATATCTTTAAGATAATCTTTATGACTTGCAGCAGACTTCTGTAAAATCATAGGGAGAGGGAGGGAGGGAGGTAGGGAGGGAGGGAGGGGGAGGGAGGGACTAGAGGGGAGGGAGGGAGCAGAGGGGAGGAGGGGGAGTGAGGGAGGGAGAGAGGGGGAGAGGGAGGGAGGGAGAGGGAGCTTGCAGGAAGGGAGAGGGAGGGAGGGAGGTAGGGAGCAGGGAGGGAGAGGGGGGAGAAAGGGAGAGGGAGGGAGTAGGGAGAGAGAGAGGGGAAGGAAGGAAGGGAGGGAGGGGGGAGTGAGGGAGGGAGGTAGAGAGCAGAGGGCGAGGAAGAGGGAGAGGGAGAGGGAGGGAGGGAGCGAGAGGAGGGAGGGAGGAGGGAGGGAGGGAGGGAGGGAGGAGGGAGGGAGGGAGGAGGGAGGAGGGAGGAGGGAGGGAGGGAGGGAGGGAGGGAGGGAGGGAGGGAGGAGGCGGAAGGAGAAGGGGGGAGGGAGGGAGGGAGCAGGGGGAGAGAGGGGAGTGAGGGAGGGAGAGTGAGGGAGAAGAGGGGAGGGTGGGGGAGGCGGGAGGGAGGGAGGGAGGGAGGAGGGAGGGAGGGAGGGAGGGAGGGAGGGAGGGAGGGAGGGAGGGAGGAGGGAGGGAGGGAGGGAGGGAGGGAGGGAGGAGGGAGGGAGGGAGGAGGGAGGGAGGGAGGGAGGGAGGGAGAAGAGGGGAGGGAGGGGAGTGAGGGAGGGAGGTAGGGAGCAGGGAGGGAGAGAGGGGGAGTGAGGGAGGGAGAGTGAGGGAGAAGGGAGGGAGGAAGTGGGAGAGGGAGGGAGGGGGAGGGAGAGGGAGGGAGAGGGAGGGAGCAGGGAGGAGAGATGGGGGAGTGAGGGAGGGAGGGAGGGAGAGGGAGGGAGCAGGGAGGGAGAGGGAGGGAGCAGGGAGGCAGAGAGGGGGGAGGAGGGAGGGAGGAGGGAGAAGGGAGGGAGGAGAGGGAGGGAGGGGGAGGAGAGGGAGGGAGAGGGAGGGAGCAGGGGAGGGAGAGATGGGGAGTGAGGGAGGGAGGGAGGAGAGGGAGGGAGCAGGGAGGGGGAGGGAGGGGGAGGGAGGGAGAGAGGGAGGCAGAGAGGAGTGAGGGAGGGAGGTGGAGGGAGGGAGGAAGAGGGAGGGAGGAGCAGGGAGGGAGGAAGAGGGAGGTAGGGAGCAGGGAGGGAGGGAGGGAGGGAGGGAGGGAGGGAGGGAGGGAGGGAGGGAGGGAGGGAGGGAGGAGGGAGGGAGGGAGGGAGGAGGGAGGGAGGGAGGGAGGGAGGGAGGGAGGGAGGGAGGGAGGGAGGGAGGGAGGGAGGGAGGGGATGGAGCAGGGAGGGAGAGGGAGGGAGCAGAGGGAGGGAGGGAGGGAGTGAGGGAGGGAGAGAGGGGGAGAGGGAGGGAGGGAGAGGGAGCTTGCAGGAAGGGAGAGGGAGGGAGGGAGGTAGGGAGCAGGGAGGGAGAGGGGGGAGAAGGGAGAGGGAGGGGTAAGGGGGAGGAAGGGAGGGAGGGGGGAGTGAGGGAGGGAGGTAGAGAGCAGAGGCGAGGAAGAGGGAGAGGGAGAGGAGGGACGGGGAGGGAGAGGGGAGGGAGGGAGGAGGAGGGAGGGAGGGAGGGAGGGAGGGAGGGAGGAGGAGGCGAAGGAGAAGGGGGAGGGAGGGAGGGAGCAGGGGGAAGAGAGGGGGAGTGAGGGAGGGAGAGTGAGGGAGAAGAGGGGGAGGGTGGGGAGTGCGGGAGGGAGGGAGGGAGGGAGCAGGGAGGGAGGAGGGAGGGAGGGAGGGAGGGAGGGAGGGAGGGAGGGAGGGAGGAGGGAGGAGGGAGGGAGGGAGGGAGGGAGGGAGGGAGGGAGGGAGGGAGGGAGGGAGGGAGGGAGGGAGGAGGGAGGGAGGGAGGGGGAGAAGGGGGAGGGAGGGGAGTGAGGGAGGGAGGTAGGGAGCAGGGAGGGAGAGAGGGGGAGTGAGGGAGGGAGAGTGAGGGAGAAGGGAGGGAGGAAGTGGGAGAGGGAGGGAGGGGGAGGGAGAGGGAGGGAGAGGGAGGGAGCAGGGAGGGAGAGATGGGGAGTGAGGGAGGGAGGGAGGGAGAGGGAGGGAGCAGGGAGGGAGAGGGAGGGAGCAGGGAGGCAGAGAGGGGGAGTGAGGGAGGGAGAGTGAGGGAGAAGGGAGGGAGGAAGTGGGAGAGGAGGGAGGGGGGAGGGAGAGGGAGGGAGAGGGAGGGAGAGGGAGGGAGGAGAGGAGGGAGGGAGAGGGGGGGAGCAGGGAGGGGGAGGGAGGGAGAGGGAGGGAGAGGGAGGAGCAGGGAGGCAGAGAGGGGGAGGGAGGGAGGGAGGGAGGGAGGGAGGGAGAGGGAGCAGGGAGGGAGGGAGGAGAGGGAGGTAGGGAGGGAGGGAGGAGGAGGGAGGGAGGGAGGGAGGGAGGGAGGGAGGGAGGGGGAGGGAGGGAGGGAGGGAGAGGGAGGGAGCAGGGAGGGAGAGATGGGGAGTGAGGGAGGGAGGGAGGGAGAGGGAGGGAGCAGGGAGGGGAGGGAGAGGGAGGTGGAGGGAGGGAGCAGGGAGGGAGGAGGGGAGGGAGGGAGCAGGGAGGGAGAGGGAGGGAGGGGGAGGGAGGGAGGGATGGAGGGAGGGAGAGGGATGGAGAAGGGAGGGGAGGGAGAGGGAGGGAGCAGGGAGGGAGAGATGGGGAGTGAGGGAGGGAGGGAGGTGGAGGGAGAGGGATGGAGCAGGGAGGGAGGAAGAGGGAGGGAGGGAGCAGGTAGGGAGGAAGAGGGAGGGAGGTGGAGGGAGAGGGATGGAGCAGGGAGGGAGGAAGAGGGAGGGAGGGAGCAGGGAGGGAGGAAGAGGGAGGGAGCAGGGAGGGAGGGAGCAGGGAGGGAGGGTGGTAGGGAGCGAGCAGGGAGGGAGGGTGGTAGGGAGCGAGCAGGGAGGGAGGGTGGTAGGGAGCGAGCAGGGAGGTTGTATATAATTTGTATCTATAAATTGACCTATAGCCAACTGGTTTAAAGAGATACTGAGAATTTCAGTGTCCAGTGTGAAGAAAGTTGGAGGTTGCTTTGCAAGCCAATGCCGGCATAACGAGTTCATCTGACTCTGGGTAAGTAGAAATACAGGATAATTGTTTGAAATAATGTTTTATACAGAGCCTGCTTTATTTTAAACCCATTGAATGTTGCTGATTTTCAGTCTTTTGAGTTCCCTGCTTTTACATCTAAACAACCAAATCATCCCAGTGGTATCCTGGTTTACTGCCGCCCCAAGACAAGCACCTCTTTTATTCCTGGGTTTTCTGAACCATTAACCTCCGTATGCCCCACCCTCTCCAACATTCTGATTTTGGGTGACTCGGCTGCTGACTTCCTCAACTTGATGGACTGTCCTCTGTAGCTCAGCTGGTAGAGCACGGCGCTTGTAACGCCAAGGTAGTGGGTTCAATCCCTGGTACCACCCATATGTAAAAATGTATGCACACATGACTGGAAGTCGCTTTGGATAAAAGCGTCTGCTAAATGGCATATTATTATGTGCAACATGTTAATGTCCCCCACCCACAACGGTGGACACACAACACACCTCATTTTCACTGGAGTTGTCCCTGCCTCTGACTTGGAAGTCCTCAAACTATCTGACCACCAGGCTGTGACACTGTCTCTGACTGCTGCCACTCCTCTCCACTGCCCAAAGAGGACCTTTCGACCCATCCCTCTTCCAGGAACACATCCAGCTCACCTCTGAGTCTGCCTGCAGTGAGCTGGCCTTCGATGACATGGTCAACCTGTACAGCAGCACTCTGAGTACTACCCTGAACATCCTTGCGTCCGAAAACAAAACAAAAAAACACACAAAAAGTGTGTTGGAGAAGGATGGCCTCACTGTCCATCTACTGGCCTATAAAGACCACCAAGCGAGCTACTCTGCTGCCCTAAAGCACGATCAGCCTTCTACTCCACAACGAAGCTAACGCCAGACCCTGGTCCAAACCATTAACTGTCTTCTCAACCCTGCAAAATCATGCAGCCTCATCTGAGAAGTGCAGTCGCTGCTTCTCAGAATTATTCAAGAATAAAGATTGACAACGTCAGAACAAACATCATGGCCTCTTAGATGACCTGAACCCCACCTCCTGAGCCCCACCCCCAACCCAGACTGCCCCTCCCCTCAGCAGCTTCACATGAAGTCCCATCCACCGCTGTGCAGTCAATCATCTTTAAAATGAAGGCCATCACTTGCTCCCTTGACCCTGTCCCTACATCCCTACTCGAAACCTGCTCATCTAGCCTGCTTCAGTTTGTCCCCACCCTCATCAACAAGTCCCTGCTGACTGGGGGGTACCATCACTCTTCAAAACAGCTGCAGTCACCCCCTTACTGAAGAAACCCAACCTTGACCAGGACATCCTATTCAACTACAGGCTCGTCTCCAACACTCCCCTTCCTATCAAAAGTACTGGAGAAAGTAGTTGCAAACCAGCTTCAATCCCATCTGTCTTCCAATCAGCTGTACACAGTTTTCCAGTCTGGCTTCCGGCCCTTGCACAGCACCGAAACAGCTCTGGTGAGAGTTACCAACGACCTACTGATGGCTGCGGATACAGGATCTCCCAGCATCCTCCTCTTCTTAGATCTCAGTTATGCTTGACACCGCAACATCCTCCTGCGGCGTCTCAGAGAGCACACTGGTGTCTCTGGAACTGCTCTGAATTGGTTCTCCTCCTACCTCTCCAATAGGAAGCAATACATCACGATTGGAGTGTCCAGATCGGAGGGGTCTACAGTCACATGCGATGTCCCACAGCGGTCACGTTTTTGGGACCTATTCTGTTCCTAATCTACGTGCTCCCTCTCAGCCAAATCCTCAGAGACTAGAACATGAACATCCACTGCTACGCTGATGATCCCCAGGTCTACATTAACACCCAGCCAGATACCATCTCAGGAAAACTCAGCAGCTGCCTAGATGACATCAGGGTATGGGATGAAAGAGAACTTCCTCCAGCTGAACAGCAACGAGACTGAGGCTATGCTTACTGGGTCAAGCAGGTCACCACTGCTGGAAACATCTGGCCTAAAATTGACGGTCAAGCCATCCATCTGTCCTCTCTCATCTCCAACATTGGGGGGTCAAGTTTGATATAATTTTTCTATCTAAGAAACATCGCCCGGCTCAAACCATCGCTCTCCCAGCCAGATGCAGAGAAACTCGTCCATGCCTTCATCTTCTCCCGGATCGACTACGGCAACGCTCTAGGGCACATCGACAGATTTTTCACCTAGTCGGCTCGGGGATTAGAACCAGCAACCTTTCGGTTACTGGCACAACGCTCTTAACCACTAAAAGCTACCTGCCGCTCTACTCGGAGGCCTTAAATCACTTCAGAGGCTACAACTTCTCCAGAATAGTGCTGTCCGAGTCCTGACCAGGACCAGGAAGTCAGCCCACATCACAACCATCCCTGCTGAAGTCCTGTGGCTACCGGTCAACTAGAGGATTCACTTTCAAATCCTCCTCCTAGTGTTTAAAGCGTTGAATGGATCGAGTCCCACCTACATCAGGGACCTCACCCCTATCAACGAGCCACCTCGCACTCTCCGCTCCACCTACATCAGGGACCTCACCCCTATCAACGAGCCACCTCGCACTCTCCGCTCCACCTACATCAGGGACCTCACTCCTATCAACGAGCCACCTCGCACTCTCCGCTCCACCTACATCAGGGACCTCACCCCTATCAACGAGCCACCTCGCACTCTCCGCTCCACCTACATCAGGGACCTCACCCCTATCAACGAGCCACCTCGCACTCTCCGCTCCACCTCCATCAGGGACGTCATTCCCATCAACGAGCCACCTCGCACTCTCCGCTCCACCTACATCAGGGACCTCACCCCTATCAACGAGCCACCTCGCACTCTCCGCTCCACCTCCATCAGGGACCTCACCCCTATCAACGAGCCACCTCGCACTCTCCGCTCCACCTACATCAGGGACCTCACCCCTATCAACGAGCCACCTCGCACTCTCCGCTCCACCTACATCAGGGACCTCACCCCTATCAACGAGCCACCTCGCACTCTCCGCTCCACCTACATCAGGGACCTCACCCCTATCAACGAGCCACCTCGCACTCTCCGCTCCACCTACATCAGGGACCTCACCCCTATCAACGAGCCACCTCGCACTCTCCGCTCCACCTCCATCAGGGACCTCACCCCTATCAACGAGCCACCTCGCACTCTCCGCTCCACCTACATCAGGGACCTCACCCCTATCAACGAGCCACCTCGCACTCTCCGCTCCACCTACATCAGGGACCTCATTCCTATCAACGAGCCACCTCGCACTCTCCGCTCCACCTACATCAGGGACCTCATTCCTATCAACGAGCCACCTCGCACTCTCCGCTCCACCTACATCAGGGACCTCACCCCTATCAACGAGCCACCTCACACTCTCCGCTCCACCTACATCAGGGACCTCACCCCTATCAACGAGCCACCTCGCACTCTCCGCTCCACCTACATCAGGGACCTCACCCCTATCAACGAGCCACCTCGCACTCTCCGCTCCACCTCCATCAGGGACGTCATTCCTATCAACGAGCCACCTCGCACTCTCCGCTCCAGCCGCTCCCTACTGCTTCAAGCCCCCCAAGACACGTCTCCGTACTATGGGGTGACCGTGCCTTCTGCTCACTTGTCCCCTCGCCTATGGAATGCTCTCCCTGACCATCTGAGAGGCGCTCCATCAATCAGAACTTTTAAAAACGGGCCTTACAAAACATTTCCACAGACGGTCTTTCTTCTAGTCCTAATCTGGAAAGTCCTTTTAGGATGTATTATTGCTATTTCCTGCCTTGATTCTAAATGTATGATGTTGACATTGCATTTTTTTTTTTTATTATCATGATTTGTATTTTTGTAGAGCTTTGAGATAACACTGTAATGAAAAGCACTATACAAATTAAAGGCATGGAGTGCGATATTTATTATTATTGTAATTGCCAGAACCTTGCAGTATCCCTTAAAGGGTATGTCCATTTAAATTATGGATGAATAAAATTACTTCAGAAAAGCAGGAAATCGCATCCCTTTTAGCAGTGTCATAGTACTGTGTGTTCCACTGTGTCTGTTCTCAATCTAATTAATGGTGTAGACATGGTAAAGAGGCAGTAGCAGTAAAAAAATATATACAATAATAATAATAACAATAATACATTTAATTTATATAGCGTTTTTGATTACAGATAAAAATAATAAATAAACATATTTAACATTTTTTATTATCATACATTTTATTTATAGATCCAGTTTATATACAACCTCCCTCCCTCCCTCCCTCCCACGGTCGTCAATTCAAATCCCCAAGCCAACAAGGTGAAAAATCTGTCAATGTGCCTTTGAGCAAGGCACTTCACCCTAACTGGTCCCGCGTGGCTCAGTTGGTAGAGCATGGCACTTGCAACGCCAGGGTTATGGGTTCGATTCCCACGGGGGACCAGTATGAAAATACATACACTCACTGCTGTAAATCGCTCTAGAGTGTCTGCTCAATGACTAAAATGTAAATGCTCCAGGGTTGCCATTGGTAACGGCTGATCACTGGCCGTGACCCCAATCTCTGAACCTGTCTCAGGGGAGAGTTGAGATACGAAAAAAAAATTTTTTATTACCCCCTCTAAAGAACATTATCCAGAAGTAAAATTCTCACGAAAATGTTTTACTTCTGGGGGGAATGCTGCTAAAAATTGTGATTACCGTTGTGCGAAGGAAGGAAGCGAAGTCTCCTCTCTCACAAAAGGAAACTCTCTGCCAAACCCATCCCTTCCACTAATTTCACCCGTGTTTATCATGGACAAAAAGCTCATTTTTGTTTTCGTTAAATCTTATGATATAGCCAATTTTGACTTTGTGGCTGTGGAATCTAGTTTAAACCGTTTATCATCCGCAGGCGGCTTGAAATCACCTCCCCAGTTTAAGCACCGTCTTCGCCGATTCCTGGTTCGTAGGCTACAAATAATCAATGATGAAAACAAACAAAAAACAGAAATAATTGCTTCTCGTAATCATATAATTCTACGTGAGCTGTTTACACAGAATCTGTCCACGAGAGATTATATGGCGACCAACCGTTTCTACCGAATCCTATATGACGACCCTACCGTTTCTACCGAATCCTAAATGACGACCCTACCGTTTCTACCGAATCCTAAATGACGACCCTACCGTTTCTACCGAATCCTAAATGACGACCCTACCGTTTCTACCGAATCCTATATGACGACCAACCGTTTCTACCGAATCCTATATGATGACCAACCGTTTCTACCGAATCCTATATGACGACCAACCGTTTCTACCGAATCCTATATGATGACCAACCGTTTCTACCGAATCCTATATGATGACCAACCGTTTCTACCGAATCCTATATGACGACCAACCGTTTCTACCGAATCCTATATGACGACCAACCGTTTCTACCGAATCCTATATGATGACCAACCGTTTCTACCGAATCCTATATGATGACCAACCGTTTCTACCGAATCCTATATGATGACCAACCGTTTCTACTGAGTCCTATATGACGACCAACCGTTTCTACCGAATCCTATATGACATTATATGATGACATCAGACACAATTCCAAGGGAGGCTTCTGTTGATTTCTAACAGATGTTGGAGGAGCCTTTAAATCAACACTTCGTTCAGTACTGGTTTTGGTACAGCCGGAGAAACAGATGGCTAAAATATGTATTTGTAGCCATGCAGCCTATGTGTTTCAAATGTATACATTTTTGGAGAACAAAATTGTAAACTCAAAACAGTCAAAGCTGGTATCTAAATTGCATTGACATATTCTCCCATATTCTCCCGGAACAAAAAACACCGTCCTCACCTCAGACACCAAAACAAGACATACAGACTAACCGGCTATCGACTTCATAGCGTCATACATGCGGAATAATGACAGCGACCGGACAACACCGACAGTATGAAGCCGTTAGTGCTGGTTTATCCGTCTGGCTGCAGCACATCCGCAGCTGCATTCCGATGCTTCCATATGGACACGAGCCCGAGTCGTCTGGCTGCGCTGCGCATGAGGACAGCCATGCGTAAAACCGCGAGCCACGTTGTCAACGTTAACCCGCTCTCTGGTTCCTTTCAACTATTCACGGCTGAGTTCGTTATTATGACACCTCTCGTCTCTGTCCGAAGTCGAACGGTAAGGTATGTAGAACGTCAGAAAGAGCGGTCACTCTTTTTTTTCCCGGATCTGTGTGTGAAATGCTGTCTGTGCTGTTTTTTTGGGGGGTGGTCACGTTTAGTTGAGGAGCGAGAGAAGAATGCATCTAGATTCTTGCCGCCTATTTAAAATAGAGCAAATCTGAGGTATTCACAACGTAGCCAAAATGGTGACGGGTAAATGTGCCTATGTTATAAATGCGTTAAATGCACATTTGAATTTTCAAGCTAGCCATGAGGAGATGGGCACCATTGTGAAAGCATTTCGTTCTTGTGAAGAAAGCAAAGAAAAAATAGCCAGAAAATATTGTGAAATACGGCACCAGTAAAGATAGACGCACTCATTTATTCCATGGTTCAGGAGGCTATGGCAATATTTACTTCTGGATTTTTACGTTTCATCATTATTTACAATAGCCTATATTAATTTACTAGACTGCTGTAACATTTGGAGTGCCTGTTGCCTAATCTATAGCCTTTAATATTATAACTATAGTTCTATATTTTGGGGTGTCTAGTCTAATCACATATATAGGCTGCAATAGTTATTATAGGCTATATGCACTTTGCCACACTGTCGCTGCGCCTCTTCAGAGTTTCCAACCCAAATAAAACGGAACTTATTCAATCCTACAGTCTATCCAGATTGTTCAAGACACAATAAAACGGTCCCTCTGTGCAATAAATACACAGCAGGGGACAAACAGAGAGTTGTTTCTCTGACAACCTAATTTATGTTTAAACCACAGTATCGTATAGGCAGCTCCGGCAGAACATTTCCACACTGTCTCCCTCCGTTTTACGCACTCCTTTGGATGCCTTCAGTCGATCTGTTCTGTAAACTGCTCCTTTTAGATTAATCAACCGAACACTATTCTAGTTTCCAACCATGGAGAGTCCTCTAATACGTATGACGTGTTCATTCCCCGGAGAGTTTGGTTATAATATCAACGTATTATCCAACAGACAACCGTTTTCTGCGCCTGGTGTGGGAGAGAAACAGAGAAAAACGAAGCGAGGGAGATGCTGGAACTCACCTGTATTCCTGCGAGGGAGAAGTGCTGTATCTCGTGCCTCTCGTAGTCTCTCAGCCTACACTTCATAAATTATTAATAAACAGTTTCGACTTCTTCAACCTCTTCTCTTCTCCCGGGCGACTGGACTATCAACTATCTGGAAATGTGATATTGGTTGTTTTATTTTGGGGTCAATAGTCTTGTGATGTGTTTGTTTCTCAACGAACAACTGTCAAAAACACTTTAGTTGTCGCATCTGCGCGTCGTGAGTAGAGTTTTCAGCACCACGGCCAGCGCAACTTTCCTTTATATACCCCCCCCCCCTCCTGATGAAGTGACGCGGCGTCCCCCCCTCCTGATGAAGTGATGCGGCGCGACTGACGTCAGCTCCATTGATAAGAATGTTTGTGTGGAACTCGGAGGGTCTGCTGGCCCGCGCGCTGATGAATGAACGGAAATGGCATGAATGAAATAGTACTTTTCCTCAATGAAGGCAGGGGAGAACATTGAGGCTGTGGAAAGAGTGAGTGGCGGCAGCCATTTTCTGACTGAGATGTTGTTTTTAGGTTAGGTTGGGTTGGGTACCCCTCCTCCCCAGAAAGCCGTGTGGAGTTCAGAAGGAGCGGGAAAAGGCACAGTGACTCTTACCTGTCTGATAGCTTGTTAATTAGGGTGATTTGATGACCTGCCCCAGAGACCGAATGACTCGTGCCTCTCCAAAATGGCATCTAAAAAAACACCGTGGCCAACTGCATGTGACCTTCAGTGGTGAAACGAGACAGACAAAAGAGGAATTTTCTCCTGTGTGTTCTAAAAAGATAACTAGAGCTTGGCCGGTGCAGCCCGTTCTCCTCTCCTGTGCGGCCTGACGGTTATTTTTTGAGGTGTCACCTGATCCTCCACGGAGGGGCAACGCGGTACGCACACGGTTCAGCTCTGTTCCTCTCAATTTTCTGGGCTCGCTCAATTTTCTGGGCTCGCTCAATTTTCTGCTCTTTGTCTCGCGCTGTCTCTGGCTCTCCTCCCATCTGTCAGCCACCCTTTCTACTTCTGACGGGTCTTCTGATCACCAGTTATCTCCCTCCCTCACACACACACACACACACACACACACACACACACACACACACACACACACACACACACGTGCAGTGAATGGAGGGTGATTAACCCCGGCTCTGAGCGGATCAGTGAGTTGAATTTGCGTTTATTTTCCTTTCTGATAAAGATGTTAATGTCTTAATAGTGCTCTCACTGAGAAACACACTAACACAACTTGGAACGATCTATACTATTCTGTTATATTCTATTATATTCTATTCTATTCTGTTATATTCTGTTATATTCTGTTATATTCTGTTATATTCTGTTCTGTTCAATTCTGTTCTATTCTGTGTTCAATTCTGTTCTATTCAATTATATTGTATTTTATCCAATTGTATTTTATTGTATTATTTTCTATTCTGTTCTGGATTTTATTATACATCATAAGATGTATTAAGGTGGAAAACATAATGTGGTCATCTGTTTCTTTGTTCAAGCCTGCCGACCACAGCACTCATTTATGTTTGATTCCTTTGTTTTCTTCTGATATAACTTCGTAATTATCAGATATTTTATAATAACAGTATATATTTCGTAATACTATTTTAGACTATTTCAGGTGGTAATTATATGGTTTTATCAAGACTTTGAATTTAATTCCTTTTGCTGCATTTTTACTTAATACTTGTGTTTTATTATTAATAAAACACATTTGGTAACTACT